>NC_043980.1:30384307-30691182 GCF_902150065.1 Myripristis murdjan
TCTGCTTCCAAAACTATCTGTTCTACCTGTATTGATCAGTCAGGCCATCTCTGGACACAGGTCATCTCTGAAATTGTCTTGTGTGTGCGAGAGACCAGCCATTTGTGTACATGTGCTCAACACAGTTTTACCCTTTGAAGTATGTCCATACGTACAGTATGTGCGTGTTTACAGCTGAGGTAAATGTTTCTGTGCTTGCAGTAGAACATTTGTCCTTTTTGCTCTCTATGTTTGCAGTGGAGAAGAACAGAGGAGTAGGGCATGGCCAGGGCAGCATCGATCCTCTCTGTGCCAAGAGAAATTAGGCATGAAATTAAAGCTGCCGTCAAAGACCAGGGCCAGCGCTGTCACCTGATCCAGCACTATTTATACTCCCCAGAGATGATGATGTCTCCATCACCCTGATGATAACAGGAGAAAGAGAGAGAAAGGGGAGGGGAGGGGGAGAGAGAGAGAGAGACTCTCTCCCCTCCATCCATGGTGCCACTGACCTGCCATCATTTATACTGCCAGGGCCCAAGTGCAAGGTTAGCGCAGGCCTGAGCACCCATAAATCACTGCTCTGCTGGACGGAGTGAGGCCAGGGTCGATGCCACTCACGTCCAGCCTCTGCTGATGAGAGAGTATTTATAGATCACATCAGGAAGGAATGAGGGAGGGAGGAAGGAAAGAGACAGGGAGACAGAGTGTATGTCTAAGTGGCTTATGAAGAAGCGTGCATGCATGTGTGGATGGTGTGTCTATGTGTGTGTGTGTGTGTGTGTGTGTGTGTGTACAAGTGCACACAGGAATATACCTGCATTGAAAAGAAATTTGTAAATCCTGCATGTTTGCGTTTTAGTTTTGAGTAAATCCTTGGTGTTAACATGTCAGAGACAGCTGGGCAATTGCTTTGCAGTGATGAAAAGCTGGCTGCTGCAGAGTCATCCCAACTCTGTAAAGAACATGGGAGACAGTAGGGGGAGCTGATTAACCACACATGAGATCTCATACGTGATAGCACATTTCTTACTGGGCTTGCTGATTTCCTCAGGCTGATACAAACAGTCTGATTTGGGTCGAAACAGCCAAACTGCAGGTCCTCTCAGCTCCAGCACACAGCTAAAAGGTGAACAAATGGAAGCCGGCCAGCCTGCAAAACACTGACACACCAGTATAATCAGAAGTTTCACAAACAAAACTTCCACATCAAATCAACACTTTTTAAACTCACACATCTCTTTCTTGTTGCATTCTGTTGTGCACGGCCGCTGCCAAGCACAGTGTTTTGACACCATTACCGCTCAGCTAGCATGGTGCTATAATGACCACTGGCCTCAGATTGTCCCGGCTAAACACTGGTTATGGTTAACCACAAGATGACCAGTTGTCCCTCTCAGTCTTTCTCTGCAGCTCCAGCGACGGGTTTGATACACACAACATCCACTGCTGTGACAAAAATAAGCTATGACTCTGTGCCAGATTTTGAAGAAAGAAATGTTTAAAAAATGTTTTCAGGCATAATCACTATTCACCAATCAGTGGCCATTTTTTGAGTGATAATAATAATTTATTTGCTGGATGATTTTAAAAAGTGATGATAATGACCCTCATTTCGAGTGGAGTTTCAGGTCCCCGAATCATTCATTGTCTGGTTATTTTGTGATTATGTATAAATCCTAAATGAAGGTTCAACTTATTATTATGATGAGTTGAATTTAATATAAAGTCCCAGACTTTGCTATGTTTATTATGCTATGCCCGCCCCAGATACAGTTTGTTTCATTATCTCCTCAATCTCTTTGAAATTTGCAGCACTCTATTAGCATTAGGGTTGTATGTATGGGTACTCTTACTATATAATGGAAAACTAGATACCAAGAGGAAAATAATGGCAAATATTAAGGAATAGTCTCATTACATATATGGATATCTAAATTACTTGGATAAAGTTAGGTTAACAATTGTTCTAAACTTTTGCTTTTTGATTTTTGCAAAGATGAGTGAATAAATGTCCATTACAATTTTTTTTTTTCATACATTGAAGGTAGAGGGAACAGAAACAAAACAAATTTTCATGTCTTTTAGGTGATGTTTCGGAACTACTGACAAATGTACAGAGTCTGTCTAGTTTCTTTTGTGTATTTTCATCATTTCATTCAGTGTGAGCATAGTGGAAGGGGGGCCCACATCAAGTTTTTTTGTTTTCCCCCCAGGCCCCCATGGTCCTGTGATCTGGCCCTGTTGGCACCCTGCTTTAGGGCGTTTGGTTCAAATCCAGACTGGCAAGTGAATGAATAACTCTGTACCCCAATAACTAATTTTGAGGTGCCCTTGAGGAAAGTGCTTAACCCTCCTCCTACCCTGCTACCGTCCTACCCATCCTCTTCCTCCTATTTTCCTCCTATTTTCCTCCTTTTTGGGTTAATTTGACCCCAGCAATTTAAACTTCCTGAAAATGATTGCTACCCAAGTGTTTCAGTTACTTTATGTTTATTTGTTGACTACCTAAATAGCCCTTAGAACATTATTACTGTGTTGTCAGTGAGTCTCATGCTGTTACAGGTTACAGGTTGTGTAAAGTGAGGGCCTAGAGCAGAGGGAAGTTTTTTGAAGATTATAAAATTCCATGTTGTGGTTCCCTCAGTCTCATCCACACAACTGAGAGAAATGTGTGTAAAATGTTGACATTTCTTATATGTTTTATACAGCTAAAACAGCCTGGAGTCAAATAGACCCGCGAGAAACACTGATGCATACAAAATGCATACAGGACAATACAGGACAGTAAAACATATCAGCATGTTAATTTTATGTTTACCCACTTGTCCCCATTAAATTAGAAGTCATTAAATATGAAGCAAAAAAAGAGATGCCAATCATTTATTTAGAGACATTAAACAGTGAAAGGGTTTAACTAACTGCTTCAGTGACTGCTATTACTACTCAGTGGCCATTAGTGCAAGACTATAAAGGAATGAAGGTTAAAAAAACAGATCTTGAGATGTTTCAGAGGTCCTTGAATCTATGTCTTAATGATGTCAACACTGTTTTCAGGCAGTTGTCCCCTCGCGATCTAATGAATAAACCTTCATAAACACACAACAGTCCTTTTCTCTCTGTCATTATGAATCCCCACCTCTACCTCAATCCCCTCTGCTCCCAGGATCTGAAGGGCAACGTGGCAGATAGGACGGGTGTTTGATTGAAAAGCACCACCCTCCCCTCGGTTCTCTGACAGCTCCTGTCAAGTATCCCGTGGGACCAGTATCAAATGGATCAAGCCTCTACCCCCCGCCCCCTCCTTTTTAAAGGGGAACTGTCACTAACTGCCACTGTCACATACCAGTCAGGTGCTTTCAACGCACCGATAACGTGCCAAGGAATTTCGCCAGGACTGTTATCCTAACTAAAGGGGTAGAATGTGTGTGTTAGGAGTATAGCTGTTGAAAGTTGGCCTGTATGTTGTGTGTGTGTGTGTGCGCGCGCGTCTTGCTGACCCAGTTAGCAGATACACAGGACTGCTGCTCCTTATCATGTAAGATCAATCCCCTTAAAGGACAATCGGTTGGATAGTGTTGGAGCATTATGCTTGATTTTATTACATACTGCGCTCTTTTTTGTCACTTTTTGTAAGAACATTATCAGTCTGGGTCAAAACATACTAGAGATGGAGGAAAAACTACCCCATTTTCCTTAAAGAAAGATTATGTGTGTGCGGAGGGGGGAAAAAAATCAGACTGTTTGAGCTGAATTATATGAGGCTGGAAACCTACACTTTCAGGTTGTTTTTCAGTGAGTCAGGCCCCTGGTTTAAAGAGACCTGCTGCTCTCTGTGTTTCACCAGTAGAGAGGTGCTTCTCAGCGACCCACATCACACATGTCGGACGTGCAAGAGTCTAGCGTGTGAAGTCTGAGAAAACTGTGTTTGCGTGTCCTATACTCGCCATAGGGCCACATTCTTAGGAGCTTAACACATCGACAACCGTGTCCTTAAACTGAGACCGAGCAAAGGGTCCGGGTCCACAGCCTGGTGTATGCGTGTGTGAATGGTGTGTGTGTTGGGGGGAGGTTACGGGGTGACAAGGAGATAGTGTCGCTGATTGACACGTGAAGAGCGACAAAAAATGCTCCCCTCTGGAATGCCACAATCTCCCAGTGTCTCGTGTTCCTCTGCGTCCGACGGCAAATTGTTAAAAGCATTCCAGGCAGTTGGGGTGAGGGTGAAAGGAGACGATCTGCTCGGGTGCTAAAAGAGGAGTTCACTGTTTGTTTACCCCTAAAGAGGATGAACCATATCCTGACTGCCCCGTGCACAGATAACCTACCAAAGATAAAAGGTGGGCCATACTCACACAAAAAAAGAGCGATGAATTTGATTTAAAAAATCACACAGACATTTTTCACAGTAACATTTTGTGGCCAACAGTTCATAAAGGACAAAAATCTTATAGAGTTTGCTCATGGATCTGGTATCTGTGTCCTTTCTCTTTCATAGCCAGTCCCCCCACACTGAGTTTTAAGGGAGGACAGGGGTTCACAAGAGGCTTGGTGGTCCCTCCCCCGTCCCATACCATCCCCACCCACTGAGGCAGACAAGGTGGTGGTCATGCAACAAGGCAAAGTGCTTTGCAACCAAGGGTTAAACCGAGCACACGACAAGGGGCAAAAGGCCCCTGCTTACAAGGTCTGATTGGTTCCACAGGTTGGCGACTGCAGAGGAAAGACAGAACAGGGGAGGAAAAGAAGGACGAGAGAGGGGGGAAAAGGGGAGAGTGACAGGAGGGAGTGAGAGACGCAGATATTATAGAATGAGTGACAGGAAGGTAAAGGAAGGAAGGTAGAGGGAGACACAGCATGAAGAACAAAGTCAAAGGGAGAAAAAGGAGGAGGTGATGACAATAGAAAATGAATGACCTGAAAAAAGCTGAAGTACAGAAACAGGGATTGGGAGAGGAGAGGAGAATCAAGGGATGGAGAGGCAGAAAGACAAAGAAAAGAGCTGAGGAGTCCTGTTTCCATGATGCAATTTTTGGGGGTTTTATAGTGACTTTTACAGCAGCATTGAGGGTGCTTTAGTAAGGGATAGCTGGCGGATTAGGATGGCAGTTTTTGACCCCCAGTGTGTCACTAACACACATATCACATGACAAGCCGATAACAATACTCTATAACAATACAACACTCAGGCGCATTAGGTGAAAATCCTTGCTTTAACTCTTCATGCATGGTTAAGATCTTGATTGTGCTGATTTATTACAAAACGACAGTTAGTGACATTCAGACAAAGATTGTTTTCCTTCCTGCTACATTATGACTCAGTTTGTTTTGCTTAGCGTTGTGCTGTGTGAGCATGGCGAAGGAAACACCCCCTGAGCAAGTGCAACAGAATGGGATGTGAGAACAGAAAATTCAAAATATTGTCTAAGAGAACAGAGACAAAGCAAGATCTAAACTTGTTCAAACCAAAATTCCTGTTGTGAAATAATTTAACTTTCAGCTTTTCTATAAGTTGGTGGCAGAGATATGATCTTTGCTTTATGCTGTGTGTTGTGTTAACATTACAGTTCAGGAGCATAAAAAGATAAGGTACGATCATAGGAATAGAGCAGAAATCTCTACAGTAATCATTTTGTAGATGAGCTTCAGAGCATCCTTAGTGATGGCTCACATCTGTTACAACAGAAATTTAAAACGAGTCACAGGGGCAGATTGCTGCAGTGTAAAAGCAGAACAACGCAGTTTAAACGGTCCTTTGTCCCTGCTGCTGTCATTATTGTCAACAGTCAGCTTCTCTTGGCTTTTTGTGCAATATTTCTTTATTTTGCTTTTATGCTGTCTGGATGGATGTTTTACACTCTGACCAAATTAATCTCCTAGTATGGATAATAAAGCTATACTTGACTTGACGTGACTTGATAATGTATTATATAGTAGCGTAGAGGTGGCTGATATCAGGAGAACATGTGTTTCGTGATCTGGAAAACAGATGTGTCCAGTAAAGGGGATACGGCTGATAATAGAGGGACGTGGGCATAAGATAGAGCTCTCATAACAAACTCTCATAATTTAAATGTGACACATCAAACAATTTGTGAAGCACATAAATCATAAGTGGTGCTCAGGTTAATTAAGTTCATACAGTATTTGTAATTTATTATACTAAAGGGATGGTAAACCCAGTTAAAAATGGGGATTCTTGCGTAGAAGATATTAAAAAGTTGAATAATACCAGTAATGTCCTTAACTGAACATTTTAAACATTGAATGATTTTCTACCTGGACGTATGAAAGAGTGGTAAGAGTCTAAAAATGTCTGAAAAGGGCTGAAAAATGGTTTTTCAATTGAGAAAAAAACTATACATTGTATCAAAAAATATGAATAGAAGCAATTTCACCCAATATGCTGAACATGTTACAGTTTGAACAAAGTCAACCGCTTAAAAGTAAAAGCAGTTATAGAGGGCAAAATCTTGGCAGAAAAATAATGAAATGGGAAATGTTCATTCTGCACCAAACTACCTGCATGGACCATAGAGACTACCACCAAACTTTAAACTACATCAGTATGCCCAAAGTGGATCTTTAATGTCAATATATGTTTATCTTAAAGACTGATAATAAGTTTTTGATTTGTTAACAGAAAAATAACATTTTCTATAAGTAACTTAATGGATGATAGATGAAGCCATCTGTACAATAATTAGCATTTCTCAGCTGATCAAAGACTGTGGAGATTTGTGTTCTCCGATCATGCCTCTTTCCAGTGCTCCTTCTCCCCTCATGGCTTTGTCAGAGGTGAGGGAGGAGGGTTCTGGGGAGCAGAGGGCCAACCCTCTCCTTTCCAGCCTTTCCATTGCTAAAATCAGCAATCATCCACTCAGGATGAGGATGATGAGTCCTCTTCAGATGAGTCTTCTGAATATTAGACCTGATGATGAAGGCTTCTCAGACTTTGAGGACTCTGAAGATTAGAAGACATTCTGGGGAAAATAGTTGGGTGTCAAGCACACAGTATTCTGGTCAGTCCACCAGCCAGGACTCTGGAAACCACTATTTGTTCTAGCCAATAAGAAAGAGCCGATCAGCTCTCCTCTGAGCCCGGCAGCCAGTCAGGCAGCTGGGTCGAGTGACTCTCACATCGGTCAGACCGGTCAGGCTTCTCTTGTGTCCACTTCAGGACAGAATTGTTCTTTGTAATCGAGGATGCACCGGCCTCCTGAGCAGCTCTTCAATCAGGGAATTGATTACCTCCTATCAAACCCTGTGACCAACCAGCTGCCCTGATTCAACCTCTATCAGGACCAGTGGATGAAGTATTTTGCAGCATATCAAAGCAGCCTGCAGCAACATCGGTCTACTCCCATACTCAGTTCTATATACAATTCAACAACCACCAGCTGTTGCTTGAACACCTGTGAGCCAATGGAAGTGGACCTGCCACAGGTTAACCAATCACATGACACCTGTGAGCCAATGGTTATAGATCCACTAGGCGTTGTTGCCACAGAGGATGTGGAAGTTGATCCTCCTCACACAAACAGCATATATCCAGGAACAGCACAACATCAACAACAGCTGAGGTTGTGTTCTGACTGGATCGCTCCACCATGACACTGTTACAAGTGAAAGTGGCTCTTAATTCCCAGCAAAACCGGTAGTTTGACTCAGAAGAAATCAGCTGATAGGGCTCTCTCTGTCGAAAGGACCTCAGTTCGCGCAGTTTCATGTTTTCTACACCCCAAAAAAACATTTGAATGAAAAATTACATAGCCTATTTTTCTTACCATCCCTTTAAGAAATGTCTGTATTCACCATCAAAATGTGCTCTCAACTCAGTGCACTCTTTATGCTCACTGGCCAACAGAGACTTGTATGCTGTCCAGTGAAATTGGTGAGGTGATGACTTTTTGTGATACTCCGATGATTCCCAAAGGGGAAATTGTCTTTTCACTTGCTCCCCTCCGCAGGGAGGTCAGACAGCTGGGTCAGACACAGAGCAGCATCCCTGAAGCTCACAGGGGCTTTGGATTGATGTCTTTGGATTGAGAGATAGTCTCACCACTCACTGTGCCTCCTGTTTTGCCCAGTTGGACTTGGACTTCCACCACAATTTTATGCATTTCCACTAAAACATCTCTGAGGCCCTTGAGCAATATTCTGACAATGTCAAAAAACTTGGCCAAAAGGTGTCATTATAACTTCTAGGACACACAGTAACTTGGCCTATGTGAGAGAATAAATCTGGCATGTAGCTAGAATGTTTTATTCCTTATCATTGCGCTACACCACATTACTTTAGTGCAAGTATTTGTAAAGCTTTTAAATTAAACATAAAAGATCTCTAAAGCCAAGCCTGTGTAATTTGTGGTAGGAGGCAATTTGTATTTTCCTTGTTGGATATACAAAAATTTTATATATGAAAATGAACACCCCTGTGTCCAAGCCAGAAACCAAAGAACGAAGTCTAAAACCTGTGATGCCATCAAGATGTAAAATCTGGAACTGTTCAGTGGATTAAGAGCTGATTTTGTGAGCCCACAGAGTATTTGTTTCCTTTTATAACCCAATGAGCTTTATTCTGTATTATTAGTAGTTATGAACCAGAAAATGTTATTCCCAGAAAAAGCACCCTGGGTGCTCTCACACGGACAGAAATCTTACAAGTATGAAGTCTTAAACTACAGATTTTTCACAAAACAAGTAAAAAAAAATTCTGCCAGTGAGGTGTGATAACTTCACATTTCCTTTGCTAATCCAAATATTCTTCAGATGTCTTCAAATTGTTAACATTTCTCCTGAAGAATTTTCTTGAATAAGTGCTATGTTTGATCTCCCTTATTTTACTTTGTTTTAATATATTGATACTTTTCCTGGCAAATTCCTTAGAAAAGTGACACCACATTGTAACAACTAACAACTAATTACCTGCATTTTCATTTTTTTAAAAAAGTTATTTAAGGAAAAAAGGTACCACTTTACAATAAGACTAGCTTCATAAAGGGTTTATGAATGGTGCAGATGATGATGGTGATAACAATTTTGATTGGCTGATAAAGGGACAAGATAAAATAAGTTAAGCAACTCTGAGATACAGAACAGAGTAGATGCAGTGCAGCAGTAACTTGATCTTGCCGAATAGTGAGCCTGCATTGGTGTATAACTTGTGTATGATTGTTTATTCATGATTTATAGTGTTTACAGCCTAATGAATGACATAATTATAAACCATTCATTATCCCTTTATAAAGTTTGTCTTATTGAATGGCCAAAAAATAGTATTTTCTGTAATTTCTCTAAGTTTGTTTTTTCGTTTTGTTTTGGTTTGGTTTTTTGCAGTGAAGCCACCTTTAGCATTTTGCACAGTACATTCTTAGTTGGTCCAAATTTGACATCTCCATGACATCTGTCCCAGACTGTCTAGACTATAGGAATAACATGTCGAAGCTCCTCAACTGAGTGGCATTCCCATTTGATGTAAAGTGATCCGCTGTTCACTTGCCATACCTGACTGAACAAGATCACAGAGGCCCGTATTATTTTGGAAATAATTTGGGAGAGTCACTAAGCTACAATACTCCAGATCCTTATGTACATAATAAATGAATAAAATGGAAAGGCAATGATTTATAATATGCAGTTTCAACATAAAAGCATGCATTTTCACTTGAAGCTCGTCATTCACACTAAAAAGTCCCATCACCACACTACCCAGTCCAAAACACCTTCTGACATGTTACTTGAGCCTGTAATTCGCTTCAAAAACTGTGAAGTGGGCCAGTTTTATAATATACACCATAACATCCAAGTTACAATACATCTGCAGTCGCGTTATGTTATAAATAAACTACTGTGGTGCAGATGTATTTGAAGAGTATGTGTTGCAGATGTTTAATGCTCCACATTCATCAAATTAAAAGAACTAAAACTGAAATAAAAAAAAAATTCTCAGCTATGGTCGAGACCTGAAACTGGTTTTTGGACTGGAATCACAGCACTTTCATAAAGCCCATTCAAAGCCATCCACTGCTTCAACAAAGTAATGAGGGAAACACTGCAGCGAGATTTTGTTGGCTACAAGACAACTGGCTAACTGTGGTGACTGCTCACTTTAACACAAGAAAAAAATGCACTGATAACAGCCTTAAACATCTGTACACTGGCTACCGAGTCTGTCTATTTTAACTCTAGAAATGCCCCGCTCTGCGCTGTGATTTTTGCTCCTCCACATCCACTTTGATTCTCTCACTCGCTTGCCCACACATCAGTCGCTCACAAGTGTAGTTTTTTGTTGCCTGTAGCCATGCTTGCCAGCTCAGCTTTGGATGCAGGCAGCAGAAATCAGTCCAGACTTCAGACGATGTTTCATCTTCATGAGGATATGGACAACAGCTGTGTACAGTGTCACCGAGCGCATAGATGAGATACTGGACAGATTTTCAGAGGATCCCCAAGATAAAAAAGACAAATAAGGAAAAAATACAATTGGATAGTATTACATGATTATTTAAATTGATGTTTGGGATGATTATCTGAACCTCTAACGCCAGTAATATCTTAGAGGCGATCCTTTGGAGGGTTAAGTCAGAGCTACAGGTCGGAAAGGGTTAAGCCCACAATTGGTTGGAGGAGATAGGGGCTGAAAGCAGCCCATGAATCCTGCAGTCTCTGCAGGCACAGCATGGTAAAATAATTAAGCTTGCCTTTGAAGGGGACTAAACAAACAAAACAGTACTCAACACTAGCCTGGTCAAGCCTCTCTCTCTCTCTCTCTTCCTTTTTTTTCTCAGCCTCAAAGTAGACTTTCCTTCTCTGCTTTCTTGCTCTGTCCCCCTAGTTTTGTGTTTCTATGCCTTACTTAGCCCCCACTGTCAACCAGCCACCCTCCCACCCATTATTTCCAGTTCTCCTCATCTCTCCATTTTCATTTTATATCTTGTGGTCTCGCTCTCTCGGAGTGGATTCTCTGGGGGAGCCGGGGTGGGGAGTAGGATGGAGAGAGGGATGGAAGAGCCAGGTGATTCACAGGTCAGTTTTTTACATCTTCCAAAGCTGGCTTTAAACTGTTGGGGAAACGGTGCTGCTGGAGTACTTTGCCAGTAATCCATAACTGTTATGATACTATTAAAGTCCCCTCTGTTAAGTGGGCTTTAAAACACTTGACAATAAAGGAATGGAAAACTTGCGATCTGATTCTTTATAGGTTCTGTTGATGTTGTTTTAGCACCACAGAGTGGGACGTCCCTGTGTTCAGAGAGCATGTTTTTATATTGTTTAGGAAAGCAGCTGATATAGTATTCAGAGACTGAGCCCTGCACTAAGGCTGAACATTGCAATGCTGATCTTCTTTGAATTTCACTTAGACAAATAAGTAAATAAATAATCTGTTGACATCTGATGACCTTTATAAATGTTCGGTGCAACTGTGTTGAAGCAAATGAGGTAACCGGATCCATTTGTTTTCAATGGAGGAGAGCAACACAAATTAGGAAAAAGCTGATCCTCAGGTGGCCTTTGCTCCACTGCCTTTGTATGTCTCAGCCAGTTAAAAGAAACATATGTGGGGGAATCATCAGCGGCAGTGAAAACCCCAAAGTGGTATTTGATTAAATGTCAGCCAGTGATTCAGATTCAGAAAAAAAAGCTTGGTTTCTAGGAGATTCAAGATGCCATGGACAGTCAACTGAACGCAATCCATGTGTACCTGATGCTCACCCATTCACCCCAAGCCCCCTCTCCCTCTCTCTCTCTCTCTCACACACACACACACACACACACACATATATACACACACATATACACGTGCATTTCAAGCAGCTATGGCAAGCTGAAACAGTTATGGCTGAGTTCCTCCAGTGATATACCCCAGCACGTATATCACTTTCCTACATAAACAAATCAACTAACACCAGCAGGACTCAGTGTAACTGCTATGTAGTGGGGCAACAATAGGATTATAAAAGCTTGGGACAGAGAAGCTATTTGAGCTGTACCACGGGGATGGTACAGGTTCTCACCAATTTCTCTCTCTTTTATTTTATTTTCTATTTTTTTTTATTTTTTTTTTTATTATATCCCACCTCTTGGATGAGTGTGAGGAATTTTAAAACCAGGACGGTGATCTCACCACGGAGTGGACTGATGGTGATGATGCATAAGGGACATTACGTTCAGCTCCAAAACTGCAGCTCCTCTTTCTCATTTTTCAGAAGCCAAAGCTGAAAGCGCACCTATGATATTGCTTGAGATGAAAAATTAGTCCGAGTTGGTCTTGGTTTCCAAAAACAGGCTTGTTAAAGTGGACAACCAAAACTATGAGGCAATTATTTTTCATCTTTGATCTTCTTTATGGGTTTGTGGTAATCCATAATTGCAATAGGTATAATGCAAATAAGCGTTAAAATGGCTTTGTATAGCTCACTGGATCATGTACAGAATTATGTGCAAGAAAGATTTTAAACAGTATGATCTAAAAAGCATGGTGGAAAGCAAATTAGTAACCTTCAAACTGGATTTTTTTCGCTAATATACAAAATACACTCAAACGCTGCAAGTAATTTAACTTAGTAGGTGTGTTTGCCGGTAGTTCAAAGTGTCCCTTTGTGGTGTTTGGCAGACACAGCTCTGTGCCCACAAGCAAGCAGGTGCAAAAACTGTCTGACTGTTATGTGATCACTAACTCATTTTACATGAGCTGCACATGCATACAAACGCAAGGCAACCAAAATAATATAATTTTATTCACGCTCATATTTGCAATCCTAGTTTGAAATGACTAAAACTGACAGTCAGAGGCAAAGCCCAGCTGCCAGCAGTGAACACACACTCCAGTAGCAGTGAATGTGGGAGGTGCAGCGTTTCATGAGTCATGGCCAAAGTCAGTGTACTGGATAATGAAAATGTTGTACCCAAATAAAATCTCTGAGGAGGAAAAAATTAAGAGCAACTTGCAAAACGTAAGCACCATGTTGCTTTGATAGCGCGCTCCATCTTTTCAAATGAGTTCATGATTAATCGACAGGGCTGGTCTCAGCATTTTTGGAAGCCTGAGCAAGACTTTAGATTCGCACATGCTGAGAGCACAAAGCCTAAACATTGCCTTTGTACATTTATTGTGTACAGACAGTCTGAAGCATGGAAAGTGAATGATTTCTATGGTCTGAACATTAAAGATGCTGCATTTAATGGTGGCTGATGTTGTATGGAGCATCATTCCATCACAAACTGTATGGTCCTAGGAGTCTAATTTATGAATCTATAGTCATAATTTGTTTTAATTTTATAAATGGCAATCATACAAAGTTATTACAAAACTGACAAAACTGCAACAACAAATCACCTTCAAACTGAAATATGCATTCATACAGCTTTTTGTTTATGCCAGATAAAATGTCTAAATATATTATAAAGAGCATATAAATTCAATTTTAGTGAAAAATTGGGAATCCCAAGGCCACATAGAAACTCAAAGTGATTGCATGCACCACCTAAAGCTGAGTCTGGCCCTGTTTTTAAGACCAATATTGTTCCATCACTACCCTTCAAAGATACTCGGGTTTCTCCTACTCTGAATCTCTCTTTTTACGTCCATGCATTTTGATTAATGTAGTAGTGAAAGGGAGTATGTGAGGTCTCTGGCTGAAATAAATGTTACACAGCGATGACGTGAGACTGGGTTGTTTCAGTGTTGAAAAAGACAAAAATTGGAACTGCAAGAAAACGTCGTGGAAACGAGGAGCTAAGACAATCAAAGGATAGAGGAGGAAGAGGGAATATAAAAATGGTATTAAAAAATAGGACAAAGAGAGAGCAAAACACTATTGGACAGGGTAGCTTTTGCAAGATAACGAGCAAGCAAGAGATAAAATAAGAAAAAGAGGGGATGACAGAGGGAGAGAGAGGCATGGGGAGGTAAGACTCCCAGAGGTCCATTGAATTTCCTTTCTTTCTTCTCTGCGTTTTTCATGGTCCTCTCACTCCCAGGTCCACACAGCTGTTTCAGGGCTGGGGGCTTCTTTCTCCAGAGCCCAGATGAAAGAGCCGCCCTAAGCAGCCCTGCAGGTAGGTCTGCTAAAGCCATTGCTCTGGCTGTCCACTGCCCAGCGCAAGAAATAAAAAAGACAGAAAGGGAGAGAGAGAGAGAGAGAGAGAGAGAGGGAGGCTGGGATGAAAAACGAACAGAGGGGAGGATAGAGAGGATGATATGAAAATGGAGGGATGCAGAGAAAGTGAGAGCATTATAGAGAGAGAGGGAGAGAGAGAGAAGGAGAAGGAGAAGAGGAAAATCAGAGGAGACGGATGACGAACAAGGAGACAGGATGGAGATGGAGAGATGGAGGAACGAGGGGAAACCTGCCCTCAGCCACCCCAAAACCTCATCCCCTCACCACCCCCTGATACCAGGAATGATGTCTGCTTTTATTGACTTTGTTAAACCGTTTTCAATGCTACTTCCTATGTGTTTACAAGACAGTAAATCACAGTCCATTCGAGGTGGGGGGTTGCGGACTGAAGTAAGGGGGAAACATCCACGTCACTGGGAAGGAGGACCGCTTTGACAGAGCCAACGGCAACTTTCTACCTCATTGCCAGCACCTCACCCCACACACACCTTTCCTCTCAGGGAAGGGCGGGGGACGCCACTGTGGGGCCCTTCATCTTTTCTGCTTCTCTTGGATTACTCTTCTGACAACAACCTGGTAATTTTCTAGGACATAGTGAATAATGGAATAGGATACTTCATACCTAGTTCTCCCAAAAAAATAACAAAATAAAGACTTTTTTTTTTTTGCATACTTGTGTTTTGAGACTAACTCGGTCGGTGTGGCTTTAATATCACCGAGAGAGCCCCTCGAGGTCTTTATGAAAACACATTTGGTTTATGGCAAAATCGGGTTCCCTTAATCACTTCTACACACCGGGGTCATTCCCAGACAGCCGTTTCATACAGTTAAAAAGTCATTCAAGCACTGAACTCCCCTGAAACATGAATAAATACTTAAGCAGTGGCAGCGGTCACAGTCATTTGGCACTAAGAACTTTGACTTAATTTTCCAAATTTTCTCAGAGTAACAATTTTCTCAGCCAGTGGAATTGTGACACCCGCACAACCACCCACCCATACTCACTTGCACACACACACACACACACACACACACACACACAGCAAATAGCTACCGTGTGACTGAGCCGCTCTGAGTGACTGAAAGGTAGACAGACCCCCACACACACACCTCCTGTCCCAGGGATTACCTCATTCTAATGGCCCAGAGAAGTACAATTATTCTCCCTCTCTCTGTCTTTCCATCATTCCACTAAGGAGATTCATTTATAATGTCACAGCCAATGAGAAAAAAGACAGATTTCATAATTGAAAGCCATTAAACTGTTCAATAAACATACTGGCAACTGACTTTCGGGGCACTGAGGGATCCAGATGGCTCAGGACTTTAAGGTGCATCACAGAGTTGTGAATGAGCCAATTACTCAACTTGTCATATGTCACATATTTCCTGTCCTCCCTGGTCTATTATTCCACTGCTCCCTATTAAATAAAGCAGAACTGCCATGAGAATAATAAAAACTTTATGTAAAAAATTCTCTTCTTTCAGTTCAATTAGTACAATGTACACTATTGATCTCGCTTGTCGTCCTGCAAAGGCACAAGAGGCAAATTGTAATTTTCAGCAATTTTGTGGTGCAAGCCAAGACACTCTCGAGTTAATTCAAAGTAAGTTACCGGTGTGGTGACCAGCACATTTTGCGGTCCTCGTTGTTGCAACAAAGCACCAAGGCATAATTACAACACATCTCCGGGTGGATGAAAAGTTTTTCTTTACGATATGCTCCAAAAACCGCTGAGGTTTGGACTGTGAATGATACTGCTACCAGATGACACTGAGAATCCCAAAATCCCACACTTTGTTTCCACCCCAGCACAGACACACACACACACACACACACACACACACACACACGCGCGCGCACACACAATGTCACTCTTTCTTTCTCTGTCCGTCTTTCTCTCTGGTTCTGTTTTTTCTCTTCCTCTATGGTGTCTACCTTTCCACTGGCCCTGCCTTATGGCAGTGTGTGTATTTTTATGTCTCACATTAGCTAGGGGGAATAATACCTCTCGCTGAATGGTAGTCTGCTCTTGGGCCTTTTCAGACATTCAGTCACTCCTCTTCTAAGAATAACCGACGTGCACCTTTGCCAAAAAGTTCCTCTCTCAGATTTTTTTTCTCTTAGCAGCCTCTAGTGATGCTGCCTTTGTACCCCACTCACTGATACCAGGGCTTTGTATTAGCTAGCAAGGTCCGATCCAAATGAGAAAAGCAGCAACCAACTACAGGGAAACTGAGGGAAAAGGCAAGCGAGTTGGGATCTGGGGCAACACTTGGAGCCATGTCAACTCCTCACAACTCTTCTTATACTCATTAAAAGGCCAGAAAAGCTGGTCACTAGAGATTCTGAGGAGTGAGACAGCAGACTGTTAAGTATGTAAAAAACGAGAATAAAAAGTGGTAGCTTTTGATCAAGTTTCAGAGGAACTTGGGAGGCTTTCATGAACTGTCTGGGGAGCTGCAGCCAAACCTGCCCGACAGGTCACCCTAACCAAATGTCATCTGGGTTAAAGTTGTCCTCAGAGGGGAAATTGTTTCCAAATTGTAAGTGGCTCTGTTGCAGGTTGTTGTGAGGGTAAAGTCAAAGGGATGTTCCAGCTGCACATGGACCAAACTACTGGACCAAATGTTCTCAGCTGTTCTCAACTGTGGGGTAGATTTAAGAAGCTATAGCTAAGATTGCATAGTGACATATTTGCTCCCTAGATAAATGGGCTGCATTTCAGTAACTCTTTGTCTACTGAACATTAAAAGTGCTTTACAATGTTTGCCTCACATCCACCCATCCACACACACACACACTGATGGCAAAGGCTGCCCTGCAAAGTGCCAAGCTGCCCATCAGGAGCAGCTAAGGGTTCAGAGTCTTGCTCAAGGACACTTCGATGTGCTCTCTGGAGGAGCCAAACCAGGAACTTTCCAATTACGAGATGACTATGCTACCTCCTGAGCCACACCGCCCCATAATAGATGCACTAGACCAAGCACTGCAAAGTTGCATCACTCTTTGCTGCGGATGATTTAATCCAACATGGCTTATGGATGCCAGCTGAGCTACTGAAAATAAGTCAAACTGAGCTGTGGTGTTTTGTATTCATTTGGCTTGTCTTACCATGAACTACATAGCTGTATGCGCAAAACTGAAATGGGCACTTCAAAAGGAATTCATGAAGAAGGCAGTTCAGATGATGGTCAATGCTCGAGTAAGGTACAGGTCTAGATCTTTCATGTCAATATCAGTTGCACCTTTTCCAATTACATATTAATAATTGTACTCTTGTGAGAAAGACTGCTGTTTGCTAGGGAGGTCAGCTTTTTATTGAAGCTGTTTACCTGCTCCACATGACTGATGACAGTCACAGCACTGGTCTTACTGAATCAAAAATCAATATACATTGTTTATGGTCATGTACCAGCAAGGATAGTCAAACATATTGTACACTTTGTACACATTTCAGCTATAAAGTCTTTAAGGCCTTACTAATAAAGGAATTTCAGATACAAAAAGGCCTGAGACTCATCATCCATTCCAATGAATATATCCTAACTACTTGTTTACTCTTCTTAAACCAGGCAAGTCTGAGGTCTTTTGAATTTGTTTTTCTTACAGTCCTCACCCTCAAACAACATTCTGTATCATTCTGTATCATGAAGTAATCCAACTTCAGGCCCATATAAAACTATAATTTGTTTGGTATTTCCTTTATTCCCTTCTCTTCAAAGTCATTATCCATATCTGTCCACATCCCTCTCTGTAAATAAGCTGTAGGCATATAAGTCCAAAACTATGTTGGCACAAAATAGCTTCTATTCTGTGAAAAAAGTAAGGAAGCCTGTGTATTATTACCTGTGTGTGTAACTATGCAGCTAAACTGTCGATTTGCCACCTTTTTTCAGCCATTTACTATAGTTTTTTTTATTATAGTTACATTTAGTTTTACAGGCAAAATCACTGTGCAGAGATTACCTATACTTGTCACATACATTCAATAAATGTTGTACAAAGCAGCAGTGACAGTGCATAATCCAAAGGTAACACTCTCCAATAACTTTAATCTGGCATTAGATCTGTTAAGGGATGTCTGAGAAGAAAATAGTCAAGCAATTATCTGATAATTATCTTGTCTTGATTATTAAAAAAAAAAAAAAAAAGAGCTTTAATTAGCATGCATATAAACATGTGGACTCCATATCTGGATGTACAACCACCGTTTCATTGGGGTCAAAATATGCCAGAACAAAGTGCTGAATCGTTCCAGGTGGCAAAATCACTTGTTGCGGCGTCCCACTGGAACTAATAAGGCAGGTACATTTACACCCTCTAAATCCCTGCATTGGCTGAAATGACTGATTTACAGCTGAGACATTGACTATATTCACATAATTGCACTTTTTACACGTGAACAGCTGTTTGGTGCGCAGGGAACAAAAGTTTCCCATGCTGGTCTCACACAGAATATGGGCCTGTATGTACCAAGCTTCACAGGTAAGAGTGGTCTCAATCTTTAGAATAATGATGAGATTCAAAGCTTGGATACTGAACATAAATCTGTCTGATACACACTGCACTGGTATCAAACAATCTGGGGCCAATGAAATTTGTTTCACTCATAATACAGTGTTCTTTGGTTAAAAAAAATGACAAATGAATGTCTGATGTGAAGAGTTTTGTCAAGTGTTTCCGCTAAAATCTGTCAAGGCATTATCAATGAACTGTGCCAATCTCCTTGGTGCAGTTCTTCTCCAGAGATGGTTTCTCCTATGAGATTTTAACTGACCTGACACTACCTTATGTCCACACTTCTGATACAAGTTTATCAACTGTTTAGCACCAAGTGTGTACAAACTACCCCTTACCATCCACAGACGAACTCACTGATGCAGTTCAACCAGACCCTCAAGCGAATGCTCTGTAAGTTTGTCGATGATAGTGGTTCTGATTGGGATAAACAGCCAACTCACTTCCTCTTTGCATACAGGTAAGTACCCTGGGCCTCTACTGTTTTTTCCACCATTCAAAGTGTTGTACGATCATAAGGTGAGAAGACCTCTAATCCTGTTGAGGAAGGCCTAGGAACAGGGGAGGAAATGGCCTGTTAACAACACCCCCTATGTTGTTCAGATTCGAGAGAGGCTACAAAAGATGACTTGCCTAGCAGCGCATGGCAGAGGACCTTTATCCCAGGTGACAAGGTCTTAGTCATGTTACCCACCAGAGACAGCAAGATTCTGGCAAAATGGCAAGGATCATTTGAGGTGGAGAAACAACTTAGACCCAGCGCCTATCAAGCTGCCACTCTAAGGTGACCATGTTCCAGCAGGGTGCTGCATGTGAACCTGCTCAAGAAGTGGGCTGAAAGATCTGAGAGGAAGGCAGAGGTTTTGCTGATCAGAGCTGTGGAGGAGGAAGAGGCCTGAGATGAGATGAGAATACCTGTACTCACTTGCCCCTGCTGAACTAGGCAATCTGTCAGCTGATCAAGAAAATAAGGTGAAAGCTTAATGTAATCTTTAAATATTTTAGAGCACCCAGGTCGCACAAACATTGTTGAACATGATAGTATGTTAAAAGATGAGGCTCCCACATGAGTTAGGGATACCGGAGTGCCTCCTTGTGGATGTGACAACTATGCGTGTGCATACCTTGATGGCACTGTGATACTGGGAGGGGCATCCCCAGTATCTGAGGGAAATTCTGGAGTGCCTCCAATGTGCAGGCCTGTCCATTAACACTGCAAAGTGTGTCTTCGCCAGATCTGAGACTGAAGATCTGGGTTTCATCTTTGGAAATGGAATGATCAAGCCACAGGTCCACAAGGTTCATGCCATGAAATCCTGTCCTTACCTCAGACCAGGAAGTGACTGAGATGCTTATTAGCAATGGCAGACTTCTATCACTGGTTTATCCCCATTTTTTTAGCCAGAGCTGCTCCACTCACAGATATGACAAAATCAAGGTGCTCGAACCAGGTTCAGTGGAAGCAGGAGGTGGTAGCAGCATTCTGGGAAAGTCAGCAGTCTTTGGGTAAGGACCCTGTCTTCTACAGTCGTGACTTTGAGAAACCTTTCATTCTGAAAACAGATGCCTCAGAGAGTGGTATTGGAGCTGTTCTTCTGCAGGGACCACCAGAGGGTCAACATCCTGTTGCTTTCATCAGCTGCAAGCTGTTCCTAAGGGGTCAACTACTCTACAATGGAGAACGAAGCCCTGGCCATCAAGTGCACACTTAAACTTTTCACATAATCTGCAAAATCCGCTATGCAGACTGATCACAAAGCCTTTCAGTGGTTGCGGTGGATAAGGGACACCAACGGCCACATCACACAATGGTACCTAGCCATGTAACCCCTCCATTTTACAGTACATGACATCCCCAGCAGACAACATGACAACAAATATGGGTGATACCTGACATTATCATCATAAAGCAATTCATTGTATTACCCGCAGGAAATACCACGTTTATCAACAGACAGGAAATAAATAAATACTATTGTAAAAATTGGGAGAAAAATTAAGTGTAGAAAATGAGATTTAAAAATGAAAATAAGATATAAAGACAGCACAGTTATCTATCAGAATTTTTTGTCAGTGTTGCGGCACTAGTTTTCATTAACTTAAATTATTTAATTTAAGTAAAACTCAATTTAAGTTAATTGAGTTTTCTCTGAGTTACCTGTTTCTGAGGGTTGCTGCTGGAGTTGACTGGCTGGCCAACAAAAGAAGGCCCAGCTGCATCAGACCTTCTTTAAAAAGCTGCTGATTGCCAATTGGACTGCACCATGTTCCTCCTGCATCGTGGGAAGCTTGGTATTTTCTAGTTTGATTTTTATGATTTCTTTGACAGCTGTGTTTTTTTATATTATTCTTCCATTATTCTTCCTTAGTTAATATTATGCAGCGCTGTACATAGCACTGTATTGGCAGGTCTTGTGGCTACTGTAGTTTGTTTAAATGGTGATGTCTTTGTCTGTGCCCCTGTGTATCTGTATGGCCTGACTAGCTGATATATATGTTTCCATGTCTCAGTTTGTATAGTTAGGTTTTCTTCTGTTAGTGCCTCAGTTTAGTTCTGTTATTTTTAACTCTTATGGGCCCAGGATTACTCTCAGAAGTCTTTTTGTTACTTTTTTGCTTTTTGCAATTTTTTTTTTTTTTTTTTAACATTTTTCAGAAAAACACCTGTCTCTGGTCTCCCAGCTCAGTCCGTGACACATTACAAAAAAAAAAATTACATGATAATGGCATAATGTACGACACAATGTTGTATGAAACAATGCTGTAAAGGTTGCACACGAAGCCCTGGACACATTCTGGGAATAAAAAAAAAAAAAGATTGTGAAAAGTTAAGGAATAATGATTGTGAGTGCGAGACCATTTGTATCCAAGGCAAAGGCTTTAGATGTTATGTGAAAACCACTCTGTGTCATGTGTTCACATGGAATACATATTACTTACATATGTATGATGAAAAAGTACATCAAGGTCTGTCCTGGGGGACCACCAAACAACCTCTAACCTGCAGTAAGGGAATAAGTTAATGTAACTGTAGATTTTCTCAAGTACATGCCAGGGAATTTTTCCATGTGGACATTTCTGCTAATAAAATCAAGTGCACTGTGATTTTCTATAAATAAAGGTATAAGAATTTGAATGCATTCACCTCAAAGTGACTATGATTCTGATTCAGTGCTGATCAAAATCTTATATAAGACACCGGTAGGATATGTGGTCCCTACTACTTTATTTAGTGTTTTCCTCTGTAAAGCCAACCTCCATATTAACCCACTTATGGAAGACCCATGAAATAACTTACTTTTAGGTCCATCTTACAACAGTTTATTGAAATGTAAACACTTATCCTGTTGATAATTGCGGTATTTATGTTTTTTAATCCCTATGCAAATAAGCATAGTCAAACAGTTTCTACAAGTATTCAGTTTCAAATTGGCTCCAGCCTGAACGCCCCGCCTGCTCTCGCCGAGGATATTCACTTTCCCGCAAGTTAAAGTATTTAAATGTTGAGGGAGACAGATGCTGGAGTAGAGGCAACCACAAGAAATACACGTGTGGGAGAAAGGTTGACGTTGGAGACCTGCTATCCGGGCACTATCAGCAGAGAGAGACAGTATCATCATCGCTATAATTGCACAGAAAACAAATAAAGCTATGTTGGCACTCGTTTAGGCTACTTGGTACATTTTTTTTCTTAATTCCATCATTCATGTTGCCTAGATTTATGTGCATCGTACCGCTGATGCGTAAAGATTATGATCCGTGCGTAAAAAAAGAACTCCGCCACGCTCGTCACTTCCATTATTACTGAAACTCAAACGGGATTTATTTCAACTTAAAACGCTAATCAAGACCTTCATTGGTGGGAGAGTGATTGACACGACAGGGATTTGATGGTGGTCGTGAAACAACGGCGTTTGATGACAGCAGTGCTCGCTGCGGACTCTGGGTTTGGATCGGCTCCGCAGCATCTTTAAATCTCCTGGACCTTTTTTTTTTTTTTTTTTTTTTTTTTTTTTTTTTTTTTATTGTAAAGCTATCAATGAGTAGATCCTGCCTGGGACCCCGTCACTTTTGGATCTCTCCGTTGCCGAGGCTATCACTTTCTATATGTAACAGGAGGGAGATAAAGCTGAGTTGAAATTCCCATCAGGAGGAACTTTTATTTCCAAGAGGCTGAAGCACTGAATGAGTGGAGTATTCATGAAGCAATATTTGACTTATTTCAAGATGAGGCTTAGAACATCGAGATTAGGTTATCTGTAAGTAAAGATATTTCAAGGCGACCCCAGGTATCACAGTAATAGCCGCCTGTGTAAGCTCCTGAGTAAATAAATAAGACCGTTTTTAAAGTTATTGTATTTTCTTGTTCTCCCCTCCCCAGGTTACTTCAGTTCGCGGCGCTTTGCTTTTACGCACAGGTAACTCACATTTTCACTTTAATAAAAAGCATTAATGTTTCATTACTCCGACAAATAGCTCCTTTATTTACTAAGTAAAAGTTAACAGGTATTTCGGCTACATGCTTAGTGGCTTAGTCTGCCGTCTCTACATCTGCAATAGGGTGCAATAACAATGAAAACATTTTACTATGAGTGCTATGGCAATTGGCAACAATTCAAACATCTTGAAAAGAGGTAAGCTCCAGCCTAAAAGGTAATTGTTAAAACATATGTGGATGGAGTATGGCTGGATTGAAAAAAGAACCGTTAAGGGAAATAGTCCGGGGAGACAGGGGTGAAAGATCATCGGTGGTAAAAACAACCATCAGAGGGATATGTCATCCCGAGTGAGGACAGCGGGCTCCATCCAAGCATCTCCCCAAACACTCTTAGCTTCCAGAGGGGATTTTTTTTTTCTTTAGACAAGTCATGCAGGATGCAAATTCCCCCCAAAAAATCCACTGTGCAAATAAATGTCAGAAAAAATGCATGGGTGAATCTTTTGCATTTGATGAATGAAATAATATTAATTAGGCTGAGTGTAGGCTTTGCGCCAAGGCCTTGGCTGTTCAACTGGCCGGCTAGACTCCTCAGAGTTAAAGCTGCTGCATTTTCAAATAAGGGGCTTTTCGAGCTGAGCATTAAAATTCAACGATATTAAAATAGATGACAAGTGTTTTTTTTTTTTTTTTTTTTTTTTTAAACATGTGTTTTCTATTGCCCGACAGAACAGTGTGCAGTCCCCCCCTAATTTTAAGCACCATGTGACCGAGCAAAGCAGGCTGTCGGACCGGACGAGCCGCAGGCTGACCCGAACATATCAGCTGTACAGCCGAACCAGCGGCAAACACGTCCAGGTCCTGGGCAACAAGAGAGTCAATGCCAATGGAGACGACGGGGCAGTGCACGGTAAGAATAAGGTGACCAACACATCAGGCCAGGAGACACCAGAAACTGGAATAACAGATAGGCAATGCAAATGTTGTGTCAAAGAGTACTGGAATCAACACCTAAAATCAGAATTATAAAAGCAACATTCATGTCCCACTTAGTTTGGGCATATTTTTGATAAACACCAGGGCAGGGGTAATTCATTTATTCAAAATACATGAGGAGACAGAGAAAAAAAAAACAGCGCGTCCTAGTTTCACCTTTTATTTTTCTGGACATTCTCTGAATAGTTCATTCAGTTCCTTAACCTTGCTCTTTTTTAATCTACGGTCTGCAGTGCAGAAGCCAGCTTAACTGAGGTCTGCATATGTTAATTCATTCAGGAAGAGCAGTTTTTGTTGTCTCTGAAATAACGAAGCAACTGTATTTGACGACGGATGAACAATCAATTAAAGTCGCGTTTTAGGCCCAGGTCAACAGTTCAGCGCTTTTAAATCTTCCGAAAATTGTTGCTCCAATTACGAACCATTTGTCACTTTCAAAAATCGGGAATTGTTGACAGGGTTGAAAAGCAGTGGGAATGTTATTGCTTTTGATGGCATTGGGGGGAAAATGCTTCTGCCAAGAGAAACAATAGCAACAATTGTAAACATCGTTAGTGGCAACACTGTTGCTTTTTTTATGGTGTTATGAAGATTATTTTCTCCAGTGTGGTGGTGTTGAAATGTAAGTGTGTGGCACCTGCTGGAATCTAGGCAAAAGGGCGTTATTTATTTATTTATTTCTTGCAGGGAGAAACTGTCTTAAATTTAAGGGCAGCAAATTCCTGTCACCAGAGCATTTTTGGTGTGTCTAGCCATCTTTCCACCACAGCTACCATCATCCATCCACCTCTCAGTGCCTGCTGCCTGCTTTTTGGAGGGTCGTTTTATGAGGAATTTTCATTGCTTTACAACTCAATGTATGACTCAATTTATAAGGAGCGGTGAAGTCAGCATCTTCACTTTATCCCCTTTCCTCAGGTCACCTCTCCTGTGTGCTCTTTTGTCTTTCAAATTTCTCTGCCTGTGCACTTACGCATGCATGCACACACAAACACATGCATAAATGTGCACGCGCACACTCTGTCTGTCTGTCTCTCTCTCTCTCACACACACACACACACACAAACACACACACACACAGCATAAGCTACACATCCTAAGTGGGTGTCACTCTTGTAACAGGCCCAAATCTGACCGCTGCTCTGTGCTTGTGGCTGTGTCCCTGACCGCTGTATTCTCACTCTCCCTTTTATCCTCAGTCTGAACTGCATCACAGCACAGCATTTACAGCCATTCAATGACAATCAGGCTGTGCACAATCACTATCATTTGATGCTATTTTGGAAGACTTGCATGCTTTGTAAAAAAAAAAAAAAATGCTGCTGTGTCAAGGGTTAAGAGGGGGTTTATATGTCATTTTCATAATTCTGTAAACAAACAAACAAACAAAAAAAAAAAACAATGTTAGTACTCAAAACAATTTAACACAAAGACTCAGTGTCCTGAGTATGTGCCCACGACAACATGATTGTTATTGCAAAATATAGCAGCAACCACTGCTGTACCCATATAGTGTAAAGGGGTTGCAAAAAATCATTCACCTCTAACATCATAATCTATGTGCGCACTACTCCAGAAATGTGTCATCTCATTATTTGTGTTTTGTGTGTCTGTGCAGCGAAACTGGAGGTGGAGACAGACTCTTTTGGAAGTCGCATTCGTATTAAAGGGGCGAAGACGGGATACTACATATGTATGAACAAGAGGGGGAAGCTGATCGGCAAGGTAAATGTGGAATTAATAGTTTTGTGGTTCCGTGTGAATATACCAACATCTTGAAAAGCTTGTCTCTCTCTTGTTAATGACACCACAGAATTGCAGTTTATGAACATTTGAAATTTGATTTTAAGACTTTCCTGAACAGTGCTCTCAAGGTTTCTTATGGTATTTAATTGTCTGGAAGTAAGGACGATATTTCCACATCTTGGGAGTCATCCAAAATACCCCAACTTCTCCCCCTCTCTCTTTTCCTAGCGGAAAGGACGAGGCAAAGACTGCATCTTCACCGAGATCGTTCTGGAAAACAACTACACAGCGCTGCAGAACGCCAAGTACGAGGGCTGGTACATGGCTTTCACACGCAAGGGCCGTCCGCGGAAAGCCTCCAGGACCAAGCAACACCAGAGGGAGGCCCACTTCATGAAGCGCCTACCCAGGGGGCACTTGCTGAGTGAGAGAAGACCGTTTGATGTGCTTCCTCTCCCTGTCCCCGTCCACCCTTTCAACAAGAGGACTAAGCATTCCCATCACCAACGCTCAGGGGGCCACTGAGAATTAAAACCACTGAGGAAGACAGTGGAGTGGGACAAACCAACAAGGAAGAACCACTACAAGAGAAAACCAGTGTTCCCAGCAGAATTAACTTTTACCATCAAGTGGCCACCTTTACATTTCCTGCCCCTTTGTGTGGACTCATTATGTAATACTTTGTACTGGATTGTATCTAAACATTGACTATCTAATCTGCTAGTTATTTCCACGTCAGACAGAAGAATTTAGGGAGGATTTATTTCTTATTAAATCAGGGGCCAATTAAAGTACTGAAGAGCTCATTGACATTGGAATGAATGGACACACTGGGTTAGAAATTAGACAGCCCAGCAATAAAGAATGTTTAAAAGAGAAATGAATACAAATGAACATAGACATGGCAGCTATCTGTGGGTTACTTTGTGGTTGCAGCATCTATGATGATGAGTAGACATGCTATTTTGCCTTTAGGAGGCCATTTTGGTGCATTTTTAACCTGTTTTTCTACATATATGAATATATTTTTACTGTAAAAATGTAAATGACTTAAAATGATGGAAATATTTATTGTAGAGTGTATATTAAAACCACTAAGGAAACGGTTAACGAGTTGCTTGGCCTTTTTCTTGTTTGGTGGGTTTGGGATGGAAAGCTATAGTATACATTGTTGGTCGCCCCCAAAACTGTTGTTTTTTTTTTTTTCTTCTTCTTCCTCTTCAAGCTGGAGACCCAGATAACTGAGGGGCAATATCTGTGACAGGCTACTGAATTCAATGTGCTCAGCAAGTGAGACTTGGGCCTGAATGGCCTGGGCTATGCATTAAAAGCGATGAGGTCAGCCCACCATTTTGGCCCAAACAAAGGTTACCACCATGTAGTTGCATTTCTCACGATCGCACACCGTAACCCTCTGATCAAATGGGCCCTTTGTGAAACCTCATATAAAAGGGCATGTTATACAATAGTGGGTTTGAATAATAACACGAGGAGGGGTCAGTTATCAAAAAGAAGCCAGTCACACAGGGAGGGGTAAAGGGTTGGAGGGGGCTTACGGAGAGGGAGCTGAGGGGATGCAGAAAAAGCATCAGGGTCTGTGTGGCAAAATGTGGCATCGACTGAAAGAGGGGGAATGGCTGGGAAGAGGCATTCGGGAATGAAAGGGAGTCAGAAAAGAAACCCTCTTCCCAGAAGCAGTTGAGCATGACCATCAGAGGCCAAACGACAGGGGAGGAAGAAGACCCTGAACAGAGAGACTACACTGCTCTCACAATGCAGGAGCTAGATGTCCAATTTGTTAGTTGTTGTTTGCTGCAGCAGGAATTTGTTGTGACAGTAGCCTGAGCTTTGAAGACTGTAAACCAGCACAGAAAATCAACAGCAAACTTTTATTAACTGACCAAGAGTCCAAGAATGCAGGATTGTCCTTTGTCAGTTTCAAAAAAATCCAACAAATCCAGCACTGAACTTACAAAACAACAAGACTGACCAGTTTTCAAATGTTTTGGTGTACTGTTCTTTCCATCTGGAAGTACACAAAGCACAATAGTGAGTGAGACCTGTGGTTTTGTCTCTGTCTTCTGCACTTGCTCTCTGGGTTTGGACGAGTGGCAAAAAAATGCAAGGAATCACAAGGTTGAAACAATCTGTATTTAAAAGGCATTGTTTCCTTTAAACAGCGGAGCTCTTTTTTATCCACTGTCTAAGCATTTCTTACAGGGTAGTATTTTTTTTTTTTTAATTGACCTTGGTAAAAAAAAAAATAGACAAATAATCTGCAGTCAAGCATGGCTGTATATTTTTCTCCTTCAATACACTGTGTTATATAATCACATACAGTTCCAAAATGAAAGATGAGAAACACCAAATTAATATTCTTGTTTGTTTTTGCAGAGAGTCCTTGGTGTTTTTTAACAGGATTTTTTGTGTATTCCAGGAGATTAATTTTTAAGTCATTTGGAATGAATTCATGCAATCATTTCGCCCATTTTCTGTCTTAATACAGAGTAGTTATTGGAAGCTCCAAAGCCAGAGTGTCCCTGGTGCACAGGGCCGACTCTGGGGAACAGTAAGACAAGCTTCCTCGCAAACCAAAGTTTTCATTAATGACTTTCAGGGTGGCCCACTACATGCAAGGAACATGGGGGTATTCAGTTAACACAAATGGGATGTGCTCGTAACGGTGACCCTGTAACGAACAGGGACGAGGCATTGTGTGTTTTGAGTGTTTTACAAGGGGGGTTGGTATGTTATGTGACCCTCTTCCCATTTGCTTCTCGCCAGTTTTGGAAGGTGGAGGATAACATGTAATGAGAAGCAACAAGACATATAGTAGCTATGAAATTTCATCCATTCTCAGAGGACTGTAAATTGTTTGTGCAATAACTCTCTGTGAAAAAAATGTAATATTTGCGTAGGTACTCAAGGCTAAAAAACATAGTTAAATATATTTGAGAGAATCACATCTGTATAAAATACACATGTCTGAATAAGTTACAACCCCCCTGCACTGATTCATCAACTCACATAAATGGACCCTAATTAGTAAAACACAATGAGAACCATTAAACCATGGAAAAGGCACTGAGTGGAGGTCTTCTTAATGAAGGGAACCAATAAAGAAAGACACTAAATGAAAGCTCACGTCTGACTGCATTGGAAAATGTTGATGTTTGGTTCCGCTTTGAATGCAACGCAGCGTCGCTCCCTCCTTCCCACAGTCAGACTTTACTGAGTTTTGCAGTCACCGTCCCCTTCGCTGGTCCCCTGCAGTTTTTTCAGCTCCTTCAGTAGCTCATGCTCAAGGGTTAAGATCTCCTTGGGTTTCTTGTACTGGACAGGAGAGAAGAAAAGTAATTACTTCCACATTCTCCCCTGTCTCCCTCATGCACATCCTTTACTGTAATCATGTTTGGGATAAAGTAGGCTTACAAAAAAAAAAAAAAAAGTTTAATATCACAGAGAGGTCAGTTATGGTAGGTGTTAAAAAGGCAGTCAGATATTTTTGCCATTATTCAGATTGTTAAAATATTTTAGGGCAGTATATCATCAGTGTGCTGTATGATTAAATATCTAAGCTTTTACATTATTGTTATTTCATTCATTAGTTCAGACATGGTGCATAAGTTAAAACAACATGAGAGATTTGATGTAATTTATTTTTTCCTGTTGCGCAGGACTTACACTGATGATTAACGTGTTACTGGCATGAGTGAAGCTGAGGGCAGAGCAGTCCAATGGTAACTGGCATCGATCTAGGTCAGAAATACTGAATTTCTTATAATACCTGGAAAGACATGGAGAGGATGTCATGAGTTGACCAAGCTATACATCAATGTATTGTAAACAGTGCCATCTATAGGGCGGATGCAAACACTACACACAATAAATGAACAGCTGTACACAAGAAGGTGAAGATGTCCAAAATGTATGCAAACTTTACATCGCTGAGAACACAATATACCCGGTCATATTTACTTTTTGTTGGAGGTTTTTATGATGCAACATCTTTCAGACGGCTCCACTGACACACTAAATACTTCTTTGGGGTAGGGAAGGTTGCGGATTCTCCACTGGAAACTGGTCTTTGTGTCTTTACGCATGAAGACAGGCTGTGGAAACAAACAGCGAGTTCATCTCAGAGACACAAGACATACCAGCTTTTGCCTTTAAAGTGTCAGTAGAATCAAAGTGAGCTAAAGGAAGCAAAAATGCACATGAAAAATGTATTGTTTTGTAATCTATATCTAAAAAAGTTAAAGGGGAATACAGAAGGAAACCCACACAGGAGCAGTTCTCCTTGATCAACTCCGAATCCAAAGAAGCGCCAGCGGCTGTGAGCGACTCTCCAACTTCTATCTGCCATTGCCCCTGAGCTCCCAGTGTGCTTTTGCATCGCCACTTTCGTACTGAAACGCACCAAACGGTTCTGAGCATCAGTGGACTTATCCCATGTATTTAAATGCAGAAAAATTATGAGCCACAGGTTGCCGTATAAAACATAAAGACGAGAGCCTCCAGTTACCAATGAGGTCATCTGTTTTCAGGTCATACTCCTCAGCCATTTCTTTTCCATCTGCAAAGAGGTAATGGACCTTCCTTTTTCCTGGACATGGAAGTTGAAAAGACATAATTATATAGTCAGGGACAAATCTTAAACAACAGGAGACTGGAATGCGTTTTTGGTTTGGTAACAAAAAAACATGCTGATGAAAACACCAACCACAATTGCACTTAGGACACAATATATCTATTTTCATGTTTGCAAACGGCAATATTGATAATGATGCATGATATATGTGATACGTTTTGAGACAATTTACTTTTCATACTGTATCAAAAATATAAAGTTGTCTATACGCAGTTACAACCTTTCTAAGGGCACATAAATGTTAAATTGAAGTTAATTTGAGGTGGAATAGTTAAATCCACCTTTATATTGTCAAGTGCACAGTGATGAAAAATGGATGAAATATGCAAAATAATTTTAAAGACATCCAGATGTTTGCGGCGTTTTATGTTTACAGCTGTTTGGTGTAGCAGGAGCCTTTCAAAAAAAAAAAAACAAAAAAAAAAAACAGGCTGAGAAAAGTTTAGCGTTGTATTTTCATCATCAACACCTGCTAGCTGTAGTCAATTAGCTGGGAAGCTGGCTAGCTAGCATATTGGGGACAACTAACCAGCACAAAATGATGAAGTTTAACGCTAAAACGAACCAATAGTTATTTGGCGAATAAAAATCTATCTGTTTAAACAACTACGTATACTGTGTTGTTCTTACCGCTGTTTATTAAAGCTGTTTTCTTTGATGATTTTAGTTGCTCAGCCCAGCTCTGCACGGCCATGTTTCTGTGGTGGAGAGCCCCTGGTAACGTCACGTAGCCATGACAACTCCCCATGACAACCCAAAAGAAGAATTGTTTCTACAGTCTATCTTTTTTTTTTTTTCTGTATAAATCATAAAATACATATTTTTAAAAATCACATTTATCTTATTTTATACATTGCGCACACTTTTAAACTTTATCCAAGTTTCTGAAAAAACAAAAACAAAAACAGGAAATGACCCGGAAGTCAAACGTTTGACTTTAAATTTTTGTGTTTTTCTCTCGTGAGTCGCTGTGAACAGGGGTAAGCAGCAAAATATTACACTTTTTATTTAGTTATACCGCTCCAAATGTATATTATTATTCGCAAAGTCTGCGTAAAATAACGTGTTTTTACATTCGAGATAAATTAAGTCGAACTAAGTTACTCGAAAGGTTACAAATGCTATGTTTTGCTGTTGATAACGTTAGCAACTAGCCAGTGTTATGCTAGTTCTGCTGTCACTATAACTTAAGGATGGACTTTGCAGGGCTTCCCCCTTCAACAGCCAAGATGGAGCCTCGTCATGGGATCATGAAAGCTTTCCCCAAGGTTAAAAGAGCCAAAGTGCTACAGGGAAAGGATGAGCCCCCTGTAAAGAAGAAATCTAATGAGCCTGTCACAGGTTGATATTTTGTGTGAGAGAGTGAGTGAGTGAGTAAAAAATAGATGATGGAGAGAATGATAAAGATGTGTGTGAGAAAGTGAAGAGCTAGATAGTTCATATTCTGATCCCAAGACACTGATCATAACAAAAACAGACCGACAACAACATATTTGCTCTCCAGCAAGTTCCTCTTTTCTTCCATCGCAGGTGACACTTTCAGGGGCGTCACAGTCTACATCCTGCCCACTGGAATCGGGAATGCCAGATGTGAGATCTTCCAGAGACAGATCGAGCAGAATGGAGGGCACACTGAGAGTTCCCTCTGTGCCAGTGTCACCCATGTGGTCGTGGATGACAGTATGGACAGTGTCAGGGCCTTTCGCCTGCTAAAAGTGGATTGCATGCCCTCTGGAGTCCAGCTGGTGAAATGCACATGGTTGAGCTCATGCATATCTGAAAAACGTCTGCTGGACGAAACGAGATACAGCCTTCTTTTGCCTACAAGGTTGGTGACCTGTGGTAGTTTTGTAGACTGCTTATGCAACAGATCACAGTTAACTCTTTGTTTCCAAAGAGAGAGGGAAGGCCTTGCTGCATGGCCCTAGTGGCTCATACAAGTGCTCTTTAGTGAGGCAGGTAAAGAAACAAAGTCCTGGAAGTCTTGCTTTATATTAATCTATAAGTAATGCAGACAACTGTGGGAAAGAAAAAACTAAGGCACAGACTGTTTAGTTGCCTTGCTCAAGCAATTAAATAACTAATTTGCTTAATTCAAAGACAGAGGGCCTTAGGTTTTTTTTTCCCATGGTTGTCTGCATTACTTAAAGATTGATATTAAGCAAGACTTGCAGGACCTTGTTTCTAAAACTCTTTATTTCCTTGAGTGTGTGTGTGTGTGTGTGTGTGTGTGTGTGTGTTGTCATGATTTGGTAGTGTTCATGTGTCAGTCTAATTGGCTAGTTAGACTAGCTGACCAGCCAACCAGGGGAGTCTGGTCAAACCCACCTTCTCCATTGGCTAGTGATGCAATGCTTTTGAGTTTGTAGATGTACAAACACATGTGTTCCACTATGTAGACATGTATGAACATGTTGAACTAACAAAACTAACAGCATGAACAAAACACACACAAAATGTACAGCACGGACATTGACACTGGGGCAGGGACGATATGCTTATCTCCCGCTTTGATACAATGGTGATACTTGGGTGCTGATTTGATATGTATTGTGATTCTACAAGTATTGTGAGTCGATGTTTTGATATTTATTGCAATTTTTGTTTTTTGAATTATCATCAAGTTTGTGGAAGTTTCATGAGGCTGTGATTATCACGAAGGTCACAATAAGTCATTTTATACAGTGATGTTAAGTTTCAAAACGTGGTCTCACTAAAAATGAAATGGCCACTGTGGGGGGCTAACATCATCACACATGAATCCAGTGTGTCTCATTGAATCCTCAAGAGTCTCAGCTTTCCAGTCAAAACCAATGTATGCAATTCCAAGACTGTTTAGGCCCCAGTCTGCACAAATACACAATTTTTCAATAGAAAGAATACATTTGTACTGCATGCAAAAACCTGCATGATGTGTGGCCCAAACTGCATGGGATTAGCATAAGGTGGGCATGTCTACAAAAAGCAGACCCACAGGAGCCAACAGAAGCCATTTTCATTGAGATATCTGGAGGTCAGAGGTCAAGGGACCCCTTTGAAAATGGACATGCTAGATTTTCCCTCGGCAAAATTTTGCCTAAATCTACTCAGTAATAAAACATAGGCTATTTGTAAAAAAAAAAAAAAGTGTTGCAGTACTTAATTGAATCTATTTTTTTTTTTACCCCAACTCTAATTAATATGCACATAAACATATAGATTTTTGACTCTTTCTGCTCACCAAACCTGATGAAACCATTGCAATTGATATGATGACATTATCTGAGAAAATTAATTGTGTTGTGATTTATTACCTTTTGTTTTTGTTTTTTTTTTTCATATTCTATCCACTTAGGGACACTGAAACACAACAGGAAAATATTAAAGAAGAGCTGCCCCATGTCATCCCCAGTACACAGAAAAGTATAGAGCCACAGCTGGAACAGCCCAAGCAAGAAGAAACTATAGAAATGGTAAGTTGTTAAGTCATTATATAAAACATGATCTTACAGTTTTCTTATGTTTTCAGGTTGTTGAGTCTCTCAGTTAGAATTTGCGCCGTCACCATGGACAGCAGCTACAGTGCAAGTCTGTGTATTGTGGAATTATCAATGAATTTTACATTGAGTACTTTGATGCAGCACTCTTTTAAATTGCGCTACTTTTAGACAAACCCAGACAGCAAAGAGGACTCGAGAGAAGAAGACGGAGTCTCGCAGAATGAGTTGGAGGCTCTGATCACGGGTCAGCATCCTAAAGAGGAGACTCCTGGCCACAGCCTCAATCCCAGCTCAAACTCTGAACACAAGGAGACTGTTTCAGGGAAGTGGGTCTGTGCCCAGTCTTCTCAGACCAAAAGTAATAACTTCAACAAGCACATCACAGACAAACTAGAAGTGCTGGCCAAAGCCTACACACACCAAGGGGACAAGTGGAGGGCCCTAAGCTACTCTAAGGCTGTCAACGCACTCAAGAGCTACCACAAGCCTATCACCTCTTACCAGGTAGCCTAATACACTTAAATTGTATACAATGTGCTTGGAAGTGTTCATGCTCATAGCTATTTGATTATAGTTGTTGGTTGTGGTAGGCATATGTTGCAATAATAACATACACAGTTTTTTTGGGGGTGCACAGTATAGGGCTTATGTTTTTATTTTCCAAGGAAGAAGCTCTAGACTAGAGTATTGTATCCGAAAAAATCACTCTCAGTTTAAAAATTCAGATGTTCTTCATCAGGGCTTGGACAGATCAACTTACATCGTGAGCATAAACACGTTTTCCCCAAATTGGGGAAAAAAGAAAACCAGCATTCCTATGTGTGATGTCATCAAGAAGCATGGCCTGGGGTTGTTCACCTGGCAGTAATAAGAGACATTTCATAATAATCTCATCAGTTAAGGGTCAGAAAATACAGGATCTGTCCAAGTAACACTATTGAATGTGCTGTCAGTATCACCAGTGTCAAGTGTCTATCTGTGTCACACAACAGATTGGGATCAGGATAAACCCCTTTGTCTTGAGACAGCCATTAAATGTCAGTAAAAACTGAGCCGACTCAGGAAATTAGGCTAACAGATGAATGCTGAAGTTGGGCTATGTTCCTCTTTTATTGGGAACCTGTTTCATTTGTTTCAGGAGGCCTGTCAGATCCCGGGGATTGGAAAGCGCATGGCTGACAAAATCGATGAGATCATGGAGAGCGGTCATCTGCGCAAGCTAGATCATATCGGGGAGGCTGTGCCAGTGTTGGAGCTTTTCAATAATATCTGGGGTGCAGGAGCTAAGACTGCGCAGCTTTGGTACCAACAGGTGACAAACACACACATGCACACGCAACAAATTACAGACATGCTGTCAGTTCATGAATTTGGAAATTTGATGTGCAGAATCCAAACCACATGCAAATTTGTATAACAGCAGACATCACGTAGGGAACTGATGCCATTCTTGTCCTAATGACAGTTTACAACTCAGACTTTTCAACATGTCTGCACATTGCCTCATTTACAGTTCGTTTAATTATATTTTCAAACATTTTAAATTTAAAGCAGTGTTAATTCAGCAACAAATGTCTCAGTGATGAAAAGAGGTGACAAATAACCTCAGCGGTGAATAAGAGAAACTAGTAAACGCTGGAAGAATGAAACAGGAGTCATGTGCCAGACATGTTGGTCATGTTTTTTAAAGATGTGCTTTTAATTTGTCTTTCAGGGATTTCGTACTTTGGAGGACATCCGCACAAAAGCCAACCTGACCGTCACACAGAAAATAGGGTTGAAGCACTATGATGACTTTCTAGACCGAATGCCCAGAGAAGAAGCAGCCGCCATTGAGAAAGTGGTAATGCGTCTCCTTTTGCTGCAGTGCCAATATTTAACAGAAAGGACTGGAAACATATTAACTTATTTTGTCACTTCTATTGCATTTAGTTTCCCTCACACAGTTGTTAAACATTTTAAAAAGATTCCCTTCTCCAACTTAAAACAGCACAAATTTTGAGGCAACATGCTTTTGGTAGGAAAAACTAGTGTCAGCTTTCCTTGACTGGAGGTGATGGAGAAAACAGACTGTATTCTTGCAAAGTAGAGCGTCCCAAAGGGGGGAAACTTGTTCTTGAAACTTGCTGCATCTTAAGTTAGCCAGATACCTGTTCGCTCCAGAGTGCTGAGTACAACACTAGTTGTTTGCATATAGTATTACTTTAATTTTCTTTTTCCTCCAGATCTGCCAGATAGAAAGTGGTCATAAGAAAGATGGCTAAAGCATGTGTCCTTCCTCTGGCTTGTGGTGTTTTACCTTGCTTACCCCTCAGTCTCTGGCTAGGAAGAGGTAAATGTTTACCTATTGGCCAGAATCGGAGATGAAAAAAAAAGAAAATCGCCAAGTGTGTTAACTGGAAATATCATTTGTGTTGTGGGCTTGGATTTGTACAGTGTCCTTCAGTTATGGATGACAGTTATAAATAACAATATACAGAATCAGTGCAGGCTACAGTCAAAATAAGAGGCTCACTAATGTAGACTGTGTCTTTAAAAATACATGTCTAACTTCTACTCCAAGTACATGTCTCAGGTGGAGAAAACTAACCATATATGTCTACTCACCTTGTAATTCCATACCTTTAAAAATGGGCGTATTCTACCACATACAGTAGTATGCTGATTCAATTATTGGCAAAAGGGCTTACATGGTTTCTCAGTATATTTAATAGCTGATTTGATATGTCTTGCCTAACATCTCTGTCAATTGCAAGTCTTGTTTCTCAGGGTCCTCTTTGAACTGACTATTTATTGCTGTTTGTCCAATTTATGTATGTATGGTGTGATGGAACACTTGTTTGATATCTGTCTGTATTTTGGGCATGTGCAGGTAAAGGAGGCTGTCTGGGCCATAGACCCAAAGCTGCTGGCAGTAGCTTGTGGATCCTACCGTCGGGGAAAGGCAACGTGCGGAGATGTTGACGTGCTCATATCTCACCCTGACGGCAAGTCCCACAAAGGAGTCTTCAGCAAAGTGTTACAGACCCTCCATCAGAGCGGTAAGCTAAGTCGTATTCCAGGTATTAATGATTTTCTCATGTCTTCACTCAGCCTAACCCTAAATCTTAAGAAGACAAAATAAATAAATAAATAAACGGAGATGCATGCTTATTGGTTTTACACAGGGTTTTTGACAGATGACCTCGTGAGCCATGAGGAGAATGGAGAGCAGAAGAAATATATGGGCGTGTGCCGCTTGCCAGGACCCGGCCAACGCCATCGCAGGCTAGACATCATTGTGGTGCCCTACAATGAGTTCGCCTGTGCTATCATGTATTTCACCGGGTCGGCACACTTCAACCGCTCAATGAGGGCCCTGGCAAAGACAAAACACATGAGCTTATCAGAGCACTCGCTGAACAAGGATGTGGTGCGTCAAGGTAGCCTGAAAGTGCACAACGGATCTCCACTTCCGACACCCACAGAGAGCGACGTTTTTAACCTTTTAGGCATCCCATTCAGAGAACCCCATGAGAGGGACTGGTGATCATTTGTCTGCCACTGTTACAGTGCTTTGTATGTTTTTATTATACATGTTATACATATAATGATGATGCAGATGGTGGTGGTGATGGTGGTCATGATCATGATGATGACAATGGAAACTATAATTATGCTTGAACATCCAACGCTATTAAGGATATTTTACAGGGCAAAAGTTTTAAGATTCCTGCTTGACTTGAATGATAACTTAAGTTTTTGAGTACAAACAAACTGATACAGCAGCTGCTTGGTGTGTGTTTTATATGATGAGTAATTATTGTAATAAACACTACTATATGATGGCAAATAACACTGTGTTAAAGGGTATATTCCACCAGGTTATATTCAGAATTTTTGTGTGAGTGTTTGCCATTGTCACTATTGATGTTGAAAACTTAAGTACTGCTGTCCAAAACATACAGTGTCAAAACAGAAATGTGCAACAGTTGAATCTAAAAAGTGAGTCAAACAAGTCTTTTCAACACAATAACAGGCACACTACAAAGGAATCTCCCCACATGCATCGCCTCCTAGTGGTAATTACAAGTAAGATATGTGGGGTTTTTTTTGGTAGGTGTGATATCACCCAACCAGCATCAAAAACTGCGTAAATGTGACAACACAAGAATCACAGATAGCAGAAATCTTGGCCGCCCAAGGTATAAAAATAAGAGCTATCAATTGAAAGACAACCAATGCAGCTAACCACACATAGGAAAAAACAGAAATATCTGTTGTGGTGTCTTTCTGGTTGCTTTTCACTAATATATACAGATATGTTTGCATGTTGACATTCCAGTGAGTAAACACGCATAAATTATTTAACTGGGGTAACAAAATCCAATTCTTGTCACATTTCTCCTCAATTTGTCTTTCTTGTGTAGCGGCTACACAATAGCCTTCAAAATATCCAATACTATAAAGTAAGAAAAAGCATGGTTGAAATATGACCCTGAGCAGTGCTGGGTGACAAGTTTCTGAACATGTGAGCATATTGTGTTCACTTAAAATACAGGGAACAGACGTCCGGCAACTTGAGGCCTCGCAGCAGAGACGCACCTTCCTGTGATTGGCCAGCTCCCCTCCAGCTGGTCCGAGCTGTCCAGTCACAGATCAGTCCGCAAAACGAGTGGCGATCCACGCAACTCAACACCCATCACGTTGCGCACATGGAACAAGTAGAGGTGACCGCGCCACACCCAGCGGCCAGGCAGAGTCCCCTATACGGAGGAGCAGCTTGTGTAACAGCTGTATCATCCAGTGGCACCCGGAGCAACCAGTTGCGCCAAAGCTGTCTTCTTGAAATGTCCAATTACACCGAGGAGGCGGCGCATACGGTGGCCTTTCGTCGCGGCAAGAGCCGTGAAATAGTTTAGGGTTTTTCGGATACAGTTTGTGCGGCGTTACAACAATATCTGCCTGCGCATGTTTTGCCCTAGACGCGACGAGTATTTGGAGGAATGAGAGGTGTGAGTCCGGCTCTTAAAATGGGATTGTTTTTGCACGCCGTCGGCTCTGTCACCCCCACCGAGTCCGCAGCAGACGGGGTAAGATTGAGCATGCCAAAAACAACGCTGCATCTCACTGGCTTGCTAACAAAGTAGCTAATAGTTGCTAGCTAGCTGCCTAGCTAAGTTTACAAATTGGCTCTTCGTTAGTTAGTTAATCCTGTAACCCAGCCGTCAGTGCACAATAGTGTCGGTATTGACTAACATTAACCACTGGTTACCTCGACGTTGTTATGTGTTGTCAAGAAAGAGGCTAAGCAGGCTCGCTAACTCACTAGCTAGGATAGCTAATGTAACTTAGCACTGTTTAAGGAACACTTTATCATGAATTGCGGCCTTGTGGTGATGCCTTTTTGTTTATGGTCGATGATTTCAGGGTTTAAAGTTCTCAGATAATGCGCCCGATTTCAGGCATACAGTCATTATAGGTTCATAAAATACGCAATTGAAAGAAATGTACACATTCCCCCCCCCCAGGACAGCCCTCTAGATTCATAAAATACCCAGTTGAAAACAATGTAAACATTTCCCCTTGGACAACTTCCCAGGCTCAGAAAATCTTGCTCCTTTAAACCCTGAGATTGACATGAGTTAGACGTGAAGCGCCGAAACAAGAAAAGCAGTTCTTGCAGCATTGGTAACTCAGTCAAACAGGAGGAATTAACTGATTGGTAGATCAGTTTTGTGATTATATAGTAAGGCACAGATTATGATTGATTGTGATTCCGCAGTACTTTGTTTGACTTTTACGTTTCCAAACCAGAGAACATCAGATCACTGTGCACTTGTTCGCTTTAAAAGAGTAAAATAACTTAATTCCTTTGTTGTATGTTAGTGTCGTACAGAGTACAAACTGTAGTCTCCTGATCTGAGAGAGAAGAAGAGTTTGTCTTGTCACATAATCTCAGATCAGCCACCCAGATGTAACTTACAGCACACATAATACATGTAAAAGCATCGGAAAGGTGACAGATTGTATTTAGGGTGTTTTTCTGGTGGTTCAGGATATGTTTTCCAATTTTGAATCAATAATACTACCGCAGTGTAATATATATGTTATGAGAGTCCAAAGTTAGTTTTCCTTTCAGCTGATGAAGTTTCTCCAGGCTGTACAGTAGTTTTTGAAGTATTATATTCTTGCCTTTGGAGAGCTGAAATCATTTTACATGTTCAAAAACACTTTAATCCTCCTCAACCTCCTAGAATCATATGTTTGAAATGTCAATATGTGTGGTATCACTGTAGTGTAACTAGGTATTTTGTAGTCCTGCAGCGCCCACGAATATTGCTTATTCCTGCAGGAGTTCCTCTGACTCAACATATGTATGCATCATTTGAGTAGGAGAGCTGATTTCATAATCATTATCTTTCAGTATCCGATGCTGGTCTTTTGCCTCTTAGTACATGCAGTAGAATTTCAGATTTTATTTAGTTACAGAATAACTCTAAACCAATTTCCATCCAGTGGAGAGACCCTGAGGTGTATGTTTCCTGAAAATGCACCAAAGTGACATAGATAATAAGCTGCTGATATTCTGACAGTGCATTGTCCATGTGTAAAACTGCATAGAAAACAAAACAGCTGCACAGCCATGGCAAAAAAGAAAAGAAAAGAAAAGAAAAAAACAAAACAGCGATTCATAACTGTATGGAGACACTGGAGATATAGCCTTGTGTTATGTAATATCAGGCGTTTTAGGCCTAGTATGAGCACAGCAAGGAGGTGAACACTGTGCTTGTTGATTTATAGACTTGAGGGGTGCACCAATACCACTTTTTCATGGTTGCATTTATGTAAGAAGTAGGCTTAAATCTACATTTTTGGCCACTTAAATTCAAACATTTTCTGAACAATCTAGACATAGACTATTAGGTTGGAGTCACTGGACAAATCTGAAGTCTTTGCCCTGCTTTCTGCAGTGTTACATGTGGCTGTTTTGTTTTGGAAAATTTGAGATACAGATATCTTCTTCTTGCCTTATACTGACCCAAGAGACAACCAGTGCTTGCCTAGGAGTAACAGTAGTTTTTGTTTTGACAACAAGCATATAGAGATGCAAATCCCTGAAGGGAAAATAGCTCTTTAGCTTATCAATCAAGTGTTCTGCGTGGAAAATTATCAGTTTTCGCACTGACAGATTACTACTAAGGCCTAAATCCAAAATGCCAATCTGTATTTGTTCCTCTATCAAAAAATGTTCATTCAGTTGTAATAATTTGTTCCCATGATTGCAGTAGAGAATTGAGCCAGCTGAGTTAGTGCAGTTTAAAATAACAAAAAGCTTAATGAAACAACACATTTTTATGATCAGTTTAAGAAAAGTATTAAAAAAAACAACCTAAGGTGACAGAAATTTTATATCACCATGTATTGTTACATGCCTAGGGACAGAACAATGTACACACAGGCACTTGTTCATTTGTTCATGCTTGTGTAACCAGTGGACACTGGCTGCTGGGAGGCAGTAATAACATCACATGGCCCTGGGGCTATGTTAGCCTCTTACATTCACCTTCAAACTTGCTCCCTACACCATGACCACCCTATGTTCAGCAATATTTATCAGTGATCGAACACCACTGTAACCAGTCACTGTTTGCTAATGGTAGATATTACATGTTTAGCACTGTGTTCAAACCATGAACTCATCAGCACCGCATGACCACAAAAGTTTGCCACCAACTCTTATAACATCGTCCACCGTTTGAAACATATGCATTCACATGCTAAAACTGGGGTATTTAAACTTAAAGTGATAGTTCAGGTTCTAACCCATATAGTGATATTTGTTTCTCCATGCAGGTGTAATAGATCCTCCAAGTTGGACCCATCAAGTCCTTCCCTGTTGTGGAACAAGCTCTTAACCGAGTGCATTGTTCTCCAAAATGAATGAAGTGGATCAGGCCCAGCAAACAACACGATTTTAGTGGTGACCCAAAGCTGAAAACATGTTTTTATGGATCCCCAATAACACACTGAGATTCATTATCAAGTTTCCAGCCTCTTGCTTATTAACTGGTGGAACTGCTTTGTTTCTGTTCCCCTTACTCACCTACCAGGTGTGTAAACAAACATACAGCTCTAAGGGGAGCTGTTAATGTAGTGATGTTGCCGTTCAAAGTTGTCTTTGTTTGACCAGATCCACTTCATTTTAGAGAGAACCACTCCCAGTGAAGCGCTCACACTCATGACAGGGAGCTGGGGCAAACAAGAGGATCTGTTACATTCAAATGGAGTAACAGGACTATATGGCTAAGAACCCAAACTATCTCTTTAAGTGTGAGTTCATGGCGAGGTGCAATTAAAATACAATGATAGTTGTGCAGGGGAGAAAGACCTATATAGTATCTCTTTTCCACTGTAGGAACTGTTTCCACGACACAGGAACCCTTTTGAGGAAACAGGAACTCTTGCCCCTGTTTGCACTGGAGAAACCAGTCCCTCTTTTGCCCCAGGGGTTGAGCTCCTGACCCCCAAAACAGTCCCTGCTACTGAGCTAGTGCCATCGCGGTTGAGTTTTAGTGCTGAACATCCCCGATTGGTTTACCTTAGTATACAAGCATCACGAAAGGATCAGCGCCTGTGTCTTTGCAAAGTAAAATCAGGCAACCACAAACGCAAATTATTCAGCGATCGATCGATCAAGACACCGATTGGCTAGAACTTGAGAGCCAAACATAATCTTTGCCTCCTTTTGCAATGCTGTCACAGATGGTCTCAAATATGTAAAAGCAGCTTGTCTTTTCAGCTCCAGTTTTTCTTGCATGGTCAGTCTTATTTCTGACCTCCGCATCTCTAATCCCAAACCAAATGCCACATTATGGTGGCATAGGAGTAAATATTCATGATCATGACAGCTTTGATATCTTTGATGTTGGCTGGTTTTTGCTGTTGTCAGTTGCATGCAGGATGACTGGCATTACGTTCGCTGTTGATGTGGTGCGGCGGAAACGCAGATGCACAACAGCTCGCTTCTTGAACCATCTTCCAAGAGCAAGATCCAGGAGTTTTGACTTTGAAAGCGTTTGGTGGAGAAGGGGCATTATATGTACAATCCAAAAATAGTTAGAAAAACTTGTTTTTTTTCTGCTTGTCAAGTATATCTGCAGTGTTAAGTTTTCCACTCAGAAACTTTTCAGGGCTTCTGTGTTTCTTTATGCAGCTCTCCTAAATGGTCTTAAGTCAGAAAATATGAAAACATCTGCTTCATGATTTTTACTTTTATTTGCAAAAAAAAAAATTAACAGGCCTGTTCTGTTTATAGTGTTAAGCTTACTCTTGGCCAAAGTATTTTGCAGTCCAGGCTGGTCCAGGGTGTTGGCTTAGAGAAGAATTGAACTGTGATGAATGCCATGTACTCCTGACGTCATGGGGTTGAAGCCAGCTAATGACCTTTGTCACGTCACTCTCTTGCTCTTTGCTCTGCTCTGCCCACTTTCTCTCTCACACAAATCTTTCCTGTCTGTATGCACTGTAAATTACCTAATAAAAGCAGAACTACCACAGTCTTTTTTTAACTCTCCTCTGCAACTATTCAGACTTTGTACCATTTCAAAAATGGAACATGATGCAATTTTAGGTCATGAAAGGTTCACTTAATCTTTGAAAAGTGGTGTTTCAAATGTGTAATTATGCAGTGTCTCCCCAGCTGTTGCAGTGTTTCATATTTGCACAGCTTTGCTCTTATACCATACTTCTAACTGCAGCTGTTGTAATTAATGAAGGTTGACAATAAGCTCTGGAGTGACTGCGCATGGAAAAAGTGTCAGTATCAGTGTTAACAAGCAAAGATGTGGTGAAAATAAATGCTGAGTTGCTTGATTTATTTTTGTAGTTTCAAAGTGCAAATCTGGCCAATAGCGACACAAGGCCAGAAGACACATGGGGCAGTAAGGACAGGAACAGACAGTTTTACAGAGGATACAAACTGTCACTGTAAATGCACGACGACTGTGCTGCACATCTCCCTGTCTGAAACAGGACCGCTACAGTTAGCATCAGCAGTCGTGTATCAGTGCTACATTTTGTACTTTTGTAAAACATCTGGTCTACATCTAAACTTGGTAACTAGTAGTGAATCATATGTTTCAGGACACAGTAAAGAAACTGTTTACCTCAGCTGAAAGTCCTTTTTGTCGAATATGTGGGATTAATGGTTGATACAAATGTTCCATCAGTATTTTAATCTGCACTGTACCGAGTGTAACTGTGAGAGAGTGTTTCATATTTCTTGTATGCTGTGGGACAGAATAATAAATCAGACCTCCAGACCTGCGCTAAGTAGGCAGGCTCTGACGATGCAGACAAGATTGAGCTAAGCACTGCGGCCACCTTATCTTGAGGAGCAGTATTTGTTAGTCAACTGGAGACTTATTTTGGACCGTTCTCATTGTCAGCGCATTTCAGCAGCTTCTCATAAATTAGGGTTGATTTTCTAATACAGCAGAAATTTTTGGCACAGCAAGCAAATCCACCTTTAATCTGGTCGTGTAGCATGAGAGAGGTGGATTGTTCCCGCTGCAGTCTCTTTGGATGGAAGACAGAGGAATCTAGTCCGGCCAGATTCTTTGCTCGGTCACTGTCTGTGTCTTGCACAACAAGTGGAAAAAAACAAAACAATTAGTCAGGCCTGGTCTCAGATTACCTAGACATTTTTAATGATCAGCTGCTTGATTGAAGCTCATGCTATCATCTCAGTTGTTGACAAGATGACACAGGATGAGTTTAAATTTGTTGAATCACCTATAGGGTAGATAGGGTAAATGGAGCCTGTTTTTTTTTTTTTTTTTTTTTTTTTTTTTTTTTTTTGCTCAAAGCTCGGTGGACCTAGATTCGCAGCTAAATGACCAAATCCTGACCATAAATTACTCTCTTGTATTTGTATACTGCAGAGGCTATACAGCAGAGGCCTAAACAAACTAGATGGTTATCTGTGTTGAATTGCAACAAGGGCCCGGCCTGCCAAGTGGAAAGTGGATGGTGGAGAATAGTTAGCGAGTTAGTGAAAACAGCTGAAGTTGTTGTCAAAGGGAAAGAACAGAACATCATGTTTTTATTGCAGAATTAAATCCTTGTGTTGAGTCAGAACAGGGCGGGCTTTTAAAAATGCCTAACAAGGTGATAAGATTAATAGAACTCATGGGAACGTTTTCATGTATTTATTTTGGTAACACCAACAATTGTGATTACGATGGCTTTTTAATGTTGGCAGTGACTCTTTGGCTAATCGGGCGGGTTGTATGAGACCAATCATTCCTGTGTTACTGCTCTCTCTCGCTCTCTTTCTCTCCTCATGTTTTCCTGACCTCCTTTTCTCACACATCCCTCCATTCTGTATACCTTATTATCATTCAGCGCTCCAGCTAAGAGCTCACTCTTCACTGCTGCTTGGAAATTTCCGTAGAGCAATCCTTGTCCGCTGTTTGAGCCCGGAGTTGGATGTGGGGTTGGAGGGTGGGGGTGGGCAGAGAGAGAGAGAGAGAGGGAGAGAGAGAGAAAGAAAGAAAGAAAAAGGGAGGAGGGAGGCAGAGTGAGTGAGCGAGAGTGTATTTGAAAGCTGTTTGACTTTTTTCTTTTGTGGGATAATGACCCATGAGGTGGAAGGGCTTGTCTGGGATTTTTGGACCCTGGATCACCATGCCTCTCAATCTGGGACCTGCACTGGTAATCTATAGAAAGAAAAGCTAACCTTACTGAGAGCTTTGACTGGCTAATCATTAAGCTGATCTGGAAGAAAACATCAGAGTGATCTACCTGGAAAAATCCATTCCCCTTATCATGAGAGGACTGCGATTACAGTTCTGCCTTGTCTTTCACTTCTGACACTGTCCTGCTCTTTATCAGTCTTTATTATTGTATGGTCAGTGTCCTTGCTGAACTTAGAAATTGCGTTGCTGTGGCGAATCTCAGTAATGTGTTGAGTAAGGTTAACTTATGACAAGGCAAAACAGACATCTGATTTCTTGACAGCCCAAAGAAGCAACAAAGTAGCTTTTGTTGTTGTAGACAGGCATGCCTTACTAACATTAGTATGAAAACAGAGACTAACGCTGAGCACCACTCTTCTCCTTGTATTTAGATGGATTCATGGTAGTTTTGATGGGTTTTAAGTTATGATTAGCCTATGATAAATTTTGCTTTGAAATTGGTACCTTGATCTTGAAAGATATTTTGGTGTTTTTTGTGCTGCTGTGATCCAAAATATGCACTTGAGGAGACGTGGAAATTCTAGCAACTTAAATGTACCAGTGGTTAGTTAACACTTGTTCCTAGCCACAGATGAGTTTGATGGTTACTGGAACTTGAAGACGATAAGTGCAAAGTTAATCTTAGCTCCAGAGGTACCTAGAGATTTTTTATGTTTTAGTTTTGGGGTAATTCAGCATGTGAGCAGAAGAGGTACTTGTCTTGACAGAACAAATAGTTACCATCAGCAAATTGATCAAAAAATGTAATTACATTATGCAATTCTTTGACGAAACTTAATAATGCATTTATTTACCTTTATAGTTATAGGGCTGGACTCATGAAACTGCAACTCTGGGCATTCAAATTGCTGGCTAAAATAAATCAAAGCTAAAATGAAGCATGGTTTAAAGTGTCACAACACAAATTGTTAGAGCCCATATGGGAGCTAACTGAAAACAAAAAGTTCTACAAAGTAAAAATTAAGAATTGAAGCAGTGCCAACTTTAATGATTCTCATAGTCTTCTGTACTTTTCCTTGTTCAGCAAACAGTGCACCGAGCAGTGTCAGGTAACAACGGAGTGGCATGAGTTATACAAGCCAGGTTTGTTTCATTTGGACCTCTGTAGTCTTGTAATATCTCTATAGTTGATAAGTCTGGCACTTGGTGATAAAGTGCGAGTTAAGATTACACACAGGTGGGACTTGCTGACAGTGGAGATCATTGGGTTTCTCTGGACATTTGGACAGTTGAGGCTGCTGTGTCGTTGCATTCCCTCTGAGGTGACAGGTTGTTTCTTCTCCTTGTGTTACAGAGCCTGCTGCACTGTGAAGGGGTTAACAACCAGAGCTACATCTGTGAGTCCGGACACTGCTGTGGAGAGTCTCAGTGCTGCAGCTACTACTACGAGCTGTGGTGTAAGCACTCGCCTTGTTTCCATCTGTCTTTCAATTCTCTTTTCTATCGCCTCTTCTTTATGATAAAGACCAGTACACAAGAATGAACCTAACTGTTATGTGAATGAAGTAGAGTGATTCCTTGGTTCAGTGGAACAGGAAAGGATGTGGACAACGGAGGGGTGAAATATTGACCTCCATGTTTTTGATCTCAGTAGGACCTCAGTCCAGAGACATCTTACGCAATTCACTCCCCGACCCAACCCGTGTCGAAGACGAGGCATCGGGAGACAATGTTGCCATTCTCTGATGAACTTTTGTGTTGTTTACATTCTCATTTCCAAGGGAGACTGACTCCCTCTCCCCGCAGTCCTTGAAGTGACGTTCCCCGCATTTTTCTGTGTTGATGTAGTGGGGATGAACTAATTTCAAATACACTGTAAATGTAAAACTGAGCCGAGGAGTCATGTTTTCGCAGGCTCACTCAGTTTTGTTCCCTGCTGCTGTTTAGACTGGATTCTGCGTAGTGCCATTCCATGAATAATTGTGAGGTAGAAAATTAGGACTGAATGTTTCCAAACAGCCACCTTGTGTTGGGATTTCTTCTGTCTTTGGACTAATAGAACATACAGCACTTTTTTTTTCATCATCATTTTGCTTTTGGACGTAGGATGTAAGTCGTGTGCATCTAGGGAATGGTATCGTTAAGGTTTTATTGAGACTCTTATCAGTACTGTTACCAGCACTGATATACACTTATCGTTCTATTTAGTTTTTTGTGCAGTAAAAAAACAATAAATTAACAACACAATGGCCCGAGAGAAGTTATTTCTTCAACTGTAAAATCATGAATAAAATAAACATCTGTAAAACACTGTTAAGCAGAATGTTGAACAAAATGCTGAAAAGAAATCTATCCAAGCAGTTCCCTACAGCTTCAGCCCAACCATCTACAAAAAGCATCCAAATTAATGCATTTTATCTGCTGCTTTGACTAATTATTAGCTAAATGTCTGTCTAAATGGTTAGTTTTCATGTATTAACTAATAGCTTTGCCTGAATGAACTGTAGTGTAGTGTAGGTTACAGCATACCTGCTGTGGGTGAGGGTGGGCAAGCAAAGCAGTTGAAAACAGCACATTTCTGCACGTCTATATTGTACTTTGTATTTTGATAAATGGCTAGTGTTTCCTCTCATCACCAACTCGAGTAAAATGTAGCAAAATATTAAAATGACCTCTGTCTCTCTGCTGGTCGGACTGAGTGCAGGTGGAGAGAGAGAGGCAGAACTGTGTTATCAACATTAGTATAAATTCCTAAAAAACAACAACAAAAAAGCCCATTCCCATTTCTTTAGTGCCTGTAGCACCATAGCAGAACCAGTAACGTCAGACCACATCAACACTCTGGGTGTTCTTGCCCACATCCTCAAGATTATTTACTTTTTCTGTTTTAAGATGTGATATTATGTTCATGTAGATGTACACCTCCCATTAACTTGGTGGATAGAAGTAGTGGATATTTGTCTAATAATTAGTACCAGGATCATCCCGTCAGCATTCCTAAACATGAGCTACTCTCTCCCATAGTCCCAGCCCATAGAATAAGACTTGTATGGAGTTGACACAGTCAACAACTGTGTAATGTTATCATGTTAGCAGTAATGAAATATGTAATTTGGAATGTCCACTGTGGTTGAAAATAGACAGAATTTTGACATGAAATACCAAAGTGTGATGAATTAAATTTGTCACAGTGTAAAGGCTGTCTTTTAATTATGATCATAGCCATCATCACTGTATCCATTGTATCCACATTGTTGGAGCCTTATCATAACTGTGATCTTTCAGTGTTGTCTTTTGTCTGTAATCCAGGGTTTTGGTTGGTGTGGGCCATCATCTTCATCCTGAGCTGTTGTTGTGTGTGCCACCATCGGCGCACGAAGCATCGACTGCAGCAGCAACAGCGGCAGCACGAGATCAACCTCATCGCTTACCGTGAGGCACACAACTACCCCGCGGTGCCCTTCTACTTCAGTAAGCTCTATCCTACAGCTACCACATCATGATGAAACTCGATTTCTATGTAACCTTTGGCACGGTTTTGGTCATTCCTAAAATTTTTATGTTGTTTGCAATCTATCTACATGATTTGTTTTGATGACTGATGCTGATTGATGACTGATTATTCATAGTGGTGCACCGATGGCCAATTTTTAGGAACTGATCGGAGTATGGAGTACTTCTCTAAGTAGTAGTAACAAATGACAACTGTAACAATGACATGCCTGGCTGCCTCAGGAGATTTAAAATATGCACTTGTGATATAATCATAAATTAAACCAAAAATGGTCATATTAATAATAAAATAGAAATGTTATTCATTGCCAATATTTTGGAATTTTTATGATGGCTCACCTCACAGTGTAAAGTCAGCCAGAATAAAAGCTATAAATAAATATAACACCCTAATTTCAAAATAAAACTCTTATTGATTAACATGTTATAGTGTTAAGAAACACAAGTTACCCAACTAATTACATTTAAGGGTGACTCCAGTAAAATTTTTATTTATATATTTTTTTGCTCCCCAAAATCTTGTTCACATCATGTATTTATACCAACATTACTTAATTACTCTTTGCTTTATTCCCTCCTAAAGTGGCAGTGACTAATGTAACTGTCTCTGGCTGGCTTGAAGGAGCTGCTATGCTTCTTCGCCACTCTCAGCAGTGCCAAGCATCTCAGCTTGGCACAGCTGGCACTTTCCTCAGAGACCAAAGAATCGCCTCACTGCAGACTTTTTTCTTCCTAGCAGAAAAGTTTTCTTAAGGTTACAGCCATCATGATGCATTTTGGTTTTAAAACTCAGAACTTTTGCTTTTGTCAGTATAGACAGACTTTATTTCTGATTTTGGTGCTAAAATGCACGTGTGGACAGATTGTTTTAGTTTCAAAATGCTTAAAACCAAAATGCATCTGTGTGGATGTAACCTAATTCACCAAAGTGCAGCTCATTTAAATATCAGGACTGGGACAGCCAATCACCAGTCTGAGCATGAGCACTTGGGAACTTTATTGGCATCAATTCTGATACTTAAGATGTTTGGTCTATCTGTACTGATTTTGTACATAAATTGGTAGGTCAGTAAATCTGTTTTTCTGAGGCTGCAGATCTCTTACCTCTCTTGTGTCTCAACTAAGGGTGACACTGTCACGTAGGAGAATAGTTACATCATTCCTTCTAGGAAAAAGGTTGGCCTTGCAACCTGGAAGGATTTTTTGCAGGCATTCTTGCTAAGTAGCGATTTCATTTACATCAAACAGATTTCTCACTAGTGTCGAGTGGTGCCTGCCTCAACTGCACTCCTTTGTTTGTGCTGAGAGCTATCCCTGGTTTTATTTCAGCATCAGACCCTACCCTGTTTACATGCCCCAGTTTTCAGGAAACAGCCAGCATTGCCTTCTTGGTCCCTTGCCAATATTGCAACACCATCTCGCTCAGTGCTGCTCAGGCCCTCAGCGCAGAATTGACCTAGAAATGAGTTTGTTTTAACCCCAAGTGTTGCAGCATTTTTTCCTCATTGTTAGATTATGTATGGGATGTGGTCTGATGAGTTTGACTGAGCCACACTGAGGTCTTTAAGGCCATGACAGTCTTATTTATAAAAGAACATAACTCTTGTTTTACTTTTGTGTTTTCCTTGCAAAATATATTGCTTTACCAGCTGTGTACATCTTGCCAGTGGATATCTACATTGAAGCTGTTTTGTTTCTTTATCTGAATTGTACTCTCTGTCTCTCCTCTCCTCCTTAGGGTTTCTCCCTAACTACCTCCTGCCTGACTATGAAGAGGTGGTCAACAGGCCCCCTACTCCTCCCCCTCCCTACAGTGCCTTACACACAGGCCCATCCTCAGTGGCTACTAGTCCACTGACCACTGACCAGCAGGAGGGCCACCATCCGAACATCCAGCCCACTCCGGTGCCCCCCGTCTCTGACACCCTGTGTTCCAGACCCAGCCTGGAGGAGCCATGTCCCCCCAGCCTCAGCTTCAGGCCCAAGCCTGACAACAAGCCTGTGCAGACAGCACGCGATCCAGGCATGATCCTGCTGTCAGACTCGCACCAGGATGGGCTCACTAGGGAGGGGCTCACCAGCCAGGAGAAAAGGGGCGGAGGTGGGGGCAAGTCCTGCAAGGACCCCCTGCTGAAAGACCTTGGGGTATCAGAGGGTTACACTGAGGACAAAGAGCGGCACCCAAGTGGGAGGAGGAGACGGTTTACAGGGGATTCGGGAATCGAGGTGTGTGTGTGTGGCATGCGAGGGAGTGGCGGTTGTAGTGGAGCTGGGGGGATAGACCAGGAAGGCAAGGAGTTGAGGGAGCTAGAGAGCCTGCTGGGTGAGGGAGGAGAGGAAGACGCCGCAGACTTCTGTGACAGCTGTGGGCATCGCGCCTCCTTTGCTGCAGAAGAGGAGCAGGCACCGGCAGGGCCGGAGAGGCGGGTCACACGCGGGCCAACGGGAACCCCTCAGCCAGCTCACCAGATAAGCAGCGCCTCACTTCACCCACCCGTGTGCCTCCTCCTCCACACCATCAGCGAGCAGGAGGGCCCGCACCACAGCACCAGCACTGAGCCGCAGGGCTGAAACACAGCTAATCTTAACACACCTCTGTTGCAGAGGGAAGGAGAGAGCACTCATGACAGACAGGAAGAGAGAAGGCATATGCTATTGTGTGTGAGCATGAATCTTAGGACATTGTGCTTTCTAGGTGTGTATTTCTATGAATGTGATGAATGTGTGCATCTTAGATTTTAAAAATAAGCTGTGGGTGACATGAGTAGGAAGTGGAATGACAAGTAAAAAATTGTGTTGAGAAAGCCCGCCCCTCCCCCAGCTGGAACAGTGGCCTTAACCTGTGTATTTTGACTTGCATTTGGGCTCTACAAGCCCTGTAAACAGCCTGTGTCAACTGAAACTGCTCATGCTGCACACACAGCCTTTCTGTGTCTTGTCGTCCTTCTAATGCAGAGGAATCTAGTGACACAAAGGTAAAGACTCGGAGCTGGAGCTGTGATGTCAGGACAGCATGTTCACTGCCTAGGATGTATGCGGCACCCCTCACTGGGTGCATGCAGCCACATTGCAAGTTTTGCAGTCCCATTCTCTGACAGGCAGGAAAGTACTTAGTAAAAGAACACAGAGCAGGAACATTGTGGACAAGTGCAATGTGGGATCACCACAATGTGTGTTTATGCAAACTGATACTGTACAGGGACACCAGAACAAGACTGTGTGGGATGTCCCATTAGACTCATGCTTCTGAAGTGCTTTTTCAGCGATTTTAAAACCGCTCGGCCTTGTTTATATTTTCGTTGCTCTCTATCTACCCTGCTAGTGATAGAGAGGTATAAGTGCATTACAAATCTTGTGAAGCAAGTCCTATTTTGCACAAAATGTATTTATCTTTGAAAATTGAGCTTTTTTTTTGCTGAAAAATCAAAGCAGAAAAAATGCTATGTTATCACTAAATTTAGTCTTAATTTGCAGTACATGTTTGTTTCCTCGTGTTGTTTTCTGCTCTGTTGATTTACATGAAAACACACCTGCAAGACTATATGGACCTTTGTGAATTCTCAATGGTGGATAAAACACTTAATTTACTGGTCCGTAGACCATGTTTTTTTTTTTTTTTCTTTTTTTTTTAAATGAATGAATGATTGCACTGTGTGCCTCCCAAAAATGCAGAATTTTAGGTGTCCTGAGAAGAAAGCAGGTATAAAGACCAAAAAGAGTTTTAGAACTTAGATGGGTGACCTCAAACCTCAAAGTTTGTGTCAGTGGCTTCTGTGGGTTACCACCATCACCAGCTGTATAAAAAGACTCAAACCCTCACATTAACACTCTTTGTATATTGTATATTGGATCTTCATGGTCACACAATCGTACCATTCTTCTACTACGGTATTCATGAAACAACAGACAACATGCATCCTCCTCCTGCTGTATCCATGCAGAACGAGTTCAGAGATGTAATTTTCCCTGTGATCTGGCTGTTTTAACAGATTCTCCCCTCAGTCTTCATATTTGTGCTGTTCAGTCAGAGGGGTTAAATTCTTCCAAAATTGTGGTAAAAATAATTTGAGATCCTTTATTTTATGTTTACTCACCCCTTACTACACTTGATGTCATGATTTTTTAATCACATTATGGATCTGGATGTTGAGTGAAGGACCTGCGATTATGCCTAAATTATTTTTATGGTTATTTAACCAGACTGGCCAATTTAAAAAAAAAAAAAAAAAATCATATAAAGTTACAGGCTGGTTAAACGTGAATGTCCTCTTTAGGGGCAAAGATTTTGAAACAGTTACAAGTGAAATCAGATAAAGGAAAAAAAAAAACTTATTTGTAAATTTATTTGTTGCTAGGCAGGCCACTGCACTCATGAGTCAGTGGGAAATCCTTTAATTAACAGGCACAATCGATAGAGTGGATATTTTTTGAACAACTTTTTTTTTTTTCCCCCACAATTTACAAAATGTTTCAAGCAATGGCAAGTAATACATGAGTTAACAAGCAATATGCATGCTGCCTCAGAGAGAACAGAGACACATTTCAAGCATTGAAACATAACAAATTAATGAAGCGAGTTAATGAAGCTCTTCATTACAAAACGCCTTCAAAATCTGGTGTTAATATTATTTCATGTCTGTTCTTAGGGGAGGGGGGGGATTCATAACCTAAATCATAATCCTGGTATATTAATATTAAAGGTTTTATTAAATGGAGCTGTAATGGATGATTGATGATGAATGTGCTACAAAAAATGACATTGGGATGTAATGAACGTGCTGTATGAAACCAGTAGACAAAGATTCAAAAAGCATTTGAATTCTTGTGTTCCCACAATCTGAAACGAGCTATAAATGGCAGCATTGATCTTTTGACATTGAGTAATGCCAGTGTCATTTTTTTTTTTTTACAGAATTTCCTGAGAACACCTTTAAGCCTGCACACATTGCTATGTCTAGAAAGCACAAATATTTCAGCCATCAGTCTCACAAATGTACACCTTATTAAAACAAGGTAACAGAATGTCGAGAGAAAAGGACAGAAGCAGTGAACTTCCAGCACAAGAATGAATCACAGCTACAAACTTTTCTATGTTTCATGTGAACTTTCTCTTTGGAGAGTTTGATTGTCTGATTGTGTTTTACCCATCAAAGCCTGAACACATTCTCAAGTGCTTTAAATATTTATGCTTTTTTTGTGAGATAGAAAATAATATTCTGTAATTGTGGTACCTGTAGTACAAAGATCAGCTATTTTTCATATCAGCTGAATCCTCTGGAAATTTTTTGAAACTGTAAAAACTATTAAAACCACTTTTTATTTGCAAATTGCATACAATATTTTGTGACATGTTTGTGAACCAAATAGTTACTTTAAATTTTGTTAACTCATCAAATGTGGAATCATTAGCTTTATCATCATGGAGATACTGTTCTCGCATCATGAGTGTTTTTTTTTTTGTTTTGTTTTGTTTTTTTGTTTTTGTCGAGGAAAAGAATTGCCTTTCTTGATCCTAAAGCAGAAGTGAAAAGATGTGTGAAGGGTACGTGACTAGTACATTTAATATCTGCATCTTGCCAAAGACACTTTTTGTTTTGTTTTGTTTTGTTTGTTTTTTGGACCGGGGTGTGTACGGTGGTTTTGCACATTCTCTCTGGATGTTCTGTTCAGAAGCCATTGATTACAACAGTCAAGATGTTGTATGTATGTTCAATAAACATACCCTTTTCAAATCCTGCTGGTTGTTACGGCTTCATTTGGTGCAGAGCGAGTGGCTGTGACGACTGCTGTGCTACACAAAGTCTTTACATGGGTGAGAGTCCATTCAAAATCTTAGGTACAAAACTACTGGCATTAAAATGTCTTTAAGTATGAAATGTAATTGTGAAAAATTCTTCCTTTTAGTGTGCTGAGGCGTTGATACATTCATTGACTTGTAGTAGTACTCAGTAGTGCAAAATTTCCAGAAACTTTCCATGGGAAGTTAATTTGGGGAATTTTCCAAGTTAGAAGCTTTCCATGGAAATTATCAGGAATATATGGACATTAACTGAAAATTTGGGGTTATGTATACAAATTGTATCATATACAACACAAACATAAAACATAATTAACAACATTTTGTTTTGTGATAAGACATGCATGCAAACTAATACAATTTTTTTTTTAATTACATTTCTGATTTATTTGTGAGTAGAATTTTAATCGATTCTTTTATTGAACAACAAGAAACATGAATGTTGAATAAAATAAACATTCCCTATTCCAAGTCTAGCATGCATGATTCTAGAAATGAAAAATCGCAGTGCAGGGTAGAAGTTCAACTGAATTTGCATTAAATCTGGTTGTTTCAATCAAGATTATGCAGCAAGATGTTTGTCCAACTACATTTAACTACATTTGTTATAGACTAACCAACAGTTTTGCTAATTTCCTGTTTATTCCCATTAGGCCTAATTCCCAAATATTCCAGTTAATTCCCATGGAAAGATTCCAGTGGTGAAAATTCCCAGAATTTTGCAACCCTAATCATCAATAAAGCTTTTAATTAACAAATAAAAAAAGAGGCACTTCACACACTATACATATCAATCTATTCACATTTTGATAACCTCTAAAAGAGGCACCAGAGTCATGCCAGTCAGCAGAGCAGCTCCTGTCTACAGTCCGGTACCCGTTCAGTGCAGCACCCACTGAAATATAGTTAAATGTCCGCACATGAACATGAATCCTGCAGTACCTGGCTTGTAAAGCTGTCAGGAGCTGTAAGTCTCTCGTCTCACGGCTGGATCTGTCCTCAGAGAACATGGAGGTGACTTGCTCCTCGGTGTATCACTGTTGAACCAAGATGCATTTATTTAATTGCTGCAAGTATTTTTAATGTGCCTCTTCTCCTCTGCACTGTGCAAACACAGCCTGCTGGACTCACAGGCTGAGAATTTTTGTCATGTGACTCTTGGTGACAGCCCAGTCATTCAAGGCTCCCCTGTTGTACTACAGAGTGCAGAAGTTAATGTTTTTACAGGATCTGGCTGCTGCAAGCACTTTGTTTTTGGCAAAACTTTAATTAAGACATATAGAATAAACTCATTTTGATGAAATATCAGTGTTTAAAAGTGGTTAGTTTTCCTGATGGAACCATTTGTTGTACATGATGGGGTTCAAGGAGTTTTAAAAGAAAACATGACTTTCAGTATTTCAGACTGGCGTTTGTAACCCTAACCCTAGCCTTAACCTGTCAGAAACAGGGTTGCAGTAGGAGTGCATTTCTGTCCCCACTGGACCTTGAGGTCATCATGTGAGCCTTTTCAGAGCCAAATCAGTGGGGCCTACATATATGTTGCCAAGCAGTAAAAGGTATCTTTATGCACTGTTTCCTCTAAATGTTAATGTACAGTATCACAAGACAGCATTTGTTAGGCCAAATACAGCAAATGAATAAATAAATATATAAATAAATACCTAAAGAAATAAATTAATTCAGTCAAACAGTAATCTGAGATAGATTTTAAATTTAGGCTATGGTTCACTAACCGTAAAATGAAATGAGTTTTGTAGATCTCTGGATAGCAAAATAGGTATAGTCCAGCAGCTACGGGAAATATTTTGATTGAATCGTGGACTTTACGATACAAGCATGAAATTTGGCACACTGTTAGAGCATGCCCCAAGGATCGTTTTTGGCTATAGGGCCATCGCAGATTTGTCCTGTGGTAACTGTGGCAACCATTTTTCAAAATGTCTGCCACCTGCTGTGATTTTACCTGTAACTCAGGTTCTAGACCACCTAGGATCTTGATCCTGGTGGTTAATCCTACATTTTCAAGGATGAGGAATACAGTGGTACTATTTACAACATGCTAGCAACTACCTAACTGCATATTTCCGGCATTCAGTTAATTAAATAATAGTAAAAACCATCAAAATATGTATTTCGGTAGAGTATACTGTACATGTTTTCTAAGATGTTGACAGATATGCCATGAAATGCATGTGTGTTATGGCAATGGCCAAAGTGGAACTATACAGCAGTACAGAGACAGGATACCAATCAGCCTAAAGGCATTTTTAATAAAGCCAAAGAGGAAGGAAAGTGTGACAACACAAAGTTACGTATGACGACACAGTCCACCACAGTAGTAAAGAGCAATGCACTGAAGTGCTGCCTTGGCACATTTGCATCTTCCACAACACCCCTTTTTGCAACCACAGCAGAGAAGGTCAGCCATCAAATAAATGTCATGGAGTAAAATGTGCAATATTTCTCTCTGAAATGCAGTCCAGTAAAAGTAATAAGGTCCCAGAAAAAGGAAATACTAAAGTGTGAAATACTCTAGTAAAGTGCCAGTGCCTCAAAACAATACTGTCCTTACTGGTGTCCAGCTCGGTATGACTGTGACCAGGGGATCCTTTGTTAATGGGGTTGCGGAGGAAGCCTTGCAGATCACAAAAAATACTCAAACATTCAGTCATTGCATGCATTTTTTTTATGTATGTTTACAATTAACACTTATGGCTGCAAGAAATGATAGCGATAAGCATTACACAATTCCAGATACAACATGGAAAGCAGATATCAAATCATGTGTCAGTTTTCACTACCGAGCTTGTGGCAATCTTATGGGTACTTGTGTGGGTGGAGGAAGTTACACAAGCAAAGGTAATTACGTTTTTTTTTTTTTTTTTTTTTTTATCCTACTGCAGCACTAATGGCACTGAAGGGTGGCAAAAGTGCATCAAGTATCTGAGTTTGGGTACGCTGTTGAGTTTTTCTGGAGCCATCAAAAGGAAGGAAACAGATATGGAAGTGCTGTATGGAAGGGTTGAGTCACCTATTACAAATAATATCAAAGTAATCGTAATAACTAGCAGTAACTAGGCTGAGGCTGTTTCACTGTGCAGAGACACAAGGGCTGGCTCTGGTCGGTAAGCACCTGGATGGAAAATGAATCTGTGTAGATGCAGAAACTGTGAATTATGCTTTGGTGGAAAAGAAATTGCCAGAAATTGGACTTACAGATGATTCATACACTGTGAAACAACAAGAATTTTCTCCATTGCACTGAACTCTACATAAGATCATTCAGAGGAGTTCTACAAATGACCTGTAGCGGGCAGCAAAGCGCCTTTGCTGTGTGCGCTCTGCTGCAGATATCAGCAGAAGAAGAGGAAGAGGACTTTGGACATCTAGCTGCACACTGTTTGTTATTAGTTTTTGACGTGAAGGCATTATAAAACCATGGCAGCTGAAAAGGGGTAAGAATCGAATAGCCTATAAATTCAGCTTTATAGAAATGCAACTGACCTGTATTTTTTAAATTCGTAGCTATTAGGGACTTAATTATTTACCTCACTGTTATGAGAGCTACTGTAAATTTGTAGATCATAACTTTTAAAACGCTGTTGGGTGTATGATTTGAGATAGAATCATATCAGGACTTTGATTTTCTACTGACAAGAGTATTTTTTATTCTTTGTTTTCAGTGGCTGTGCAAAAGACTTTGCTGATTCTACCATCCATGTGGATGTCAAGGTAATGTGTTACTGCTTAAACATACATGTCCGTTTCAGCCCAGCCAGGGCCATTTCATTTTATCAACTGGTTGACCAGCACCTGCTCTGTGCACTGCCTCTTTTCTTATTGATACAGCTCACTGCACCGCTTCCTCACATTCATGCAGTGAATAACTGATGCATGTGCAAACTGATTTATGATCACTGATAAGGAGCAAGACTAAGCAGAGCTGGCCCCCACTTTGTCCACGCTCAGGATTATTATGGCAAGGTGTTGCAGAAAACCTCCGACTTGAAGAGCAATGCTTGTGTGGCACCAGCACAGCCCATCCCTGCCTTCATCCGCCAGGCTCTGAAGAAGGTTCACCCGGAAGTCACTGCCAGGTAAGTGGGCTACTATCGCACAGTTATGTGATAATCACCTGCAAAGGACTGGCGTAACACATTGAAACATAGTTACACACGTTCACACACATGTCTGACTTCCTCTGTTTGTGTTGAATCCCTGTGATGCCATCCCCTCCTCTCCAGGTACTACGGCTGTGGACTGGTGGTGCCAGAGTGCCTGGAGGGCAGCAGGATACTGGACCTGGGCAGTGGGAGTGGCAGGGACTGCTACATGCTGAGCCAGCTGGTGGGCGAGAGTGGCCATGTCACCGGCATCGACATGACTGAAGGCCAGGTACACCAGTACACCAGCATGACGAGCTGAGTAGCTGCTGTAGCGTCTGCCTCCATGAATGCCTCACATGTTCTTTGATAGGGGAATTATACATTTGCCAAAGTCAAGATAACAAGATTATTTTGGCAGCTGGGTGTTATTATATCATAAACACAAGCAGCGCTCTATCACATAGCTGCACTATAAAACACTGTTATAATTCACTCTGCCGTCACAGTGCTTTGTCATATAATGATGTAGATGTGGAAATTTCAGGCTAGACGAACCAGTGCTTACAGGCTCCTGACAACTGATTGATAGATAGATAGATAGATAGATAGATAGATAGATCTACTTTATTGATTCCAAACTTGAAAATTCTTGTGTTCCAGCAGCCGCTTGTCCAGACATTGCACAGGAACAATAGTAGGCTACACAAAATATACCTGTTAACACTAGGAGAAATATATATCTTAAAAAATTAAACACAACAAGTAACAAAATATAGTAGTTCAATACAAAGAATATAAGAAAAAAAAAAAACAACTTTGCATACCCTACCTTTTAAGAGTAAAAAAAAAAAAAGAATACTAAAATATAGCTATAGAATATGTATAGAACTTTCACCTTCGAACCTTTGCATAGACAATATGTATAATGAAATATATCTGCCAAATATCTATAGAATAGAATATGTATATATAGAATAGATGTAAGATATTACCGTATTGATCTGAATATAAGACGATATTTTTTCCATTGAAAATGCCCTGAAAAAACGCCCTCGTCTTATATTGGGGGTCTAAGCAAATACACATGTATTGTACTTGCATATGTTCCATGCTTGAACGTGTACACTTCCCCCGCTCTGGCACGGTTGGAAGGGGTGTGCTCCAGCACGGTACGGGCGTTCATGCACGAGCACATGAACGGTCACGCACGCAGCGCGCGAACGTGGATACAACGTAAATCATGCAACTTTCCTCCTGCCTCCGAAAAATCGTTTAATGCGAAGCGCGATTACCCGGTTGAATGTAGCAGCCAGCTGACATGCCGCTCCGGCTGTCAGTTGGACGCTTTCTGAAGTTACCTCCGAAACTGTCAAGGTAAATAAACATCCCTTAACCCTGGCTCTGAGTGCAATGTGAGACGGTGGCGGTCTCAGAAAGAAGAGCTAAAAAAAAAAAAAAAAATGCCCACAGCCAGAGAAGGGCTTTTCGTGGTCCAAAAACTGGTCGATTCAACGAGACTGACAGGAGGGTGTGCGATTTTGTGAATGAGAAACGTAGTGAAGGACTGCCCGTTACGAGGGCTGTGATGCAGCAAAAAGCACTTGAAGTTGCCACAGAGCTCAACATACCCCGCACTGAGTTTAAAGCTAGCATGGGCTGGTGTTGCAGAATGCAGTGGCAGATTTAAGAAATTTGGGACCCAAGGCAAAGGCAGGCATGGGGCCCTCTGAGATGAGAGGACAACACACAAAACAGGGGCCCCGAGACACACATAATACGATAAGCATTCTGCTGGCATTTTAGCAAAAGTATTTTAATCAAAAACATAATTAATGTGCGCAAATAAGTAATAACTGTATTAACCATAAGTGTATGAGGAGTTTTATGGGGCCCTCAGGAACTTGGGGCCCTAGGCCACCGCCTAGTTTTGCCTAATGGTAAGTCCGCTCCTGGCAGAATGTCCATATAAAAAGTATTTTTCCAAAAAAGGGTCTTGAAAAAGAGGGGTCGTCTTAAAATCAGGGTCGTCTTTTATTCGGGTCAATACGGTATATAGTTTATAATGTAATTTCCATGTGGCAGTAAATGTGTTGTGTTCTCTTAGCGTGATTAACTAATGCTGCTCAGTGCAGCTGTTCTCCTCCTTTGCACAAAGTTGACCACATTCTTTGTAACCTTCGTCTTTGCTCCTTTACACACAACAAAAACAAAAATCCAAAACAGTCCCAGTAGTCCAGGGCGTCCCGGTAGCTTACCTGGTAAGAATGCGTACTACCTGTACAAGTCCTGACTGCAGTGTATTGGGTTCGAATCCAACCCCAAGCCCTTTGCTGCATGTCATCACCTGCCTCTCCTGTCTCTCTTTACTGTGGCTATCAAATAAAGCAGAAATGCCAAAAAAAAAATCTTTTAAAAAAATTCCCAAAACCCACACAGCTCTAGGGCCTGCCCTCATCACCCAACGGAATGAAACGCAACAACAGCTGCCTCATTAGATATGCGGGATGCTGTTGCTGTCCAGCTGCATCACGACTGTCACCACTCTAGTTTTTATTAGATACCTCCTCGTCCTGAGTTAAACAGCGCGCCAAAAACCATAATGTTAGCATGTCTGTAACTTGTGCAATGGTGTGACACAGCCGCGGTAACCTGATTGTGGAAAGTGGCTTCTGACACAAGTCTTTGTTCTTTTATAGCTTGAAGTGGCCAGGATGTATTTGGACTACCACATGCAGGAGTTTGGCTACAAGAAACCCAATGTTAGTTTTGTCCAAGGCTACATTGAGGCTCTAACAGAGGCTGGGCTTGAAGAGAGCTCTTTTGATATCATCATGTAAGATTTGACACTATACTTTGAGCTGAATCTTCTGTCTCTCTCTTAATATGATATAGTACATGACAGGGGTTCTCAACCTGCGGTCTGGGGACCCCCAGGGGTCCTTGAGTGGGTTCCAGAAAAATGGGGAATACTTTAATTTTACTGTTATGTTATTGACTAAAGCTAGCCCAATGAGAGAATGTATAAGAATGACTACTCAGTTCATAGGTCTCACACTCTTCACTGTCAATCTGCCAATCCGCCAATCCGCAGTACAGTTATGAAATAACTGACAAATACATGTCTTAGGCCTGTTGTGTATCAATTTGGGGCTCCTTGATACCAAATAAGATGAGAACTTCTGCTATATGATATAGATAGTTAACAAAATCATTTGATTTTCCATTGTCTCGTAGTTCCAACTGTGTGGTGAATCTCTCTCCAGACAAGAAGCGGGTGCTGAGGGAAGCCTACCGTACGCTCAAGGTACACCCTGACTTACCTTTGGCCTCTTAATCTCTTTCTAATCAATTGGCACATATGAGAAAGCAGTGGAATGCCTCTGCAAAAGTCAAAAAGCATCAAGTTACATATGATATTAATCCTATTAAGCTGTTTAGTTTGCACAAACGTTCTCTACATTCACTGCTCCATGGGTGCTGATTAGGATGGTGGTGAGCTGTACTTCAGTGATGTCTACAGCAGTGGAAGACTACCAGATGAAATTAAAAATCACAAAGTCCTATGGGGTGAGTCAGATTAATATCCTACTGCCCTAAAAGATCACACACTCCTCCCAAAACAAACATGAGGAAACATGAGGCAAGCAGCATGAAGTGATAAGAATGTTGTTTATGTTGACAGGTGAGTGTATTGGTGGGGCTCTTTGGTGGGAGGATCTCCTGCTGCTGGCCGAGCAGGTGGGCTTCAGCCCCCCGCGGCTGGTCACAGCCAGTCTCATTACCGTGGACAACAAGGAACTGCAGGACATTTTGGGTGAGACATGTTTTTTTTTTATATATATACATGCATGTTTATTTGTGAATGTTTGTAATTATTTTTCAACTTAATGTGGATTGCACCATTAAGGAATACATTTTACACAGTATTGAAAATTACCAGGTTCTGCTGCACCAAACTTTAAAGCTATTTCAGGCTGAACTTGCTCTTAGAAATCTCAGTGCAATTTTTAATTTAAACCTTGATAAATTTAATCTATTTTCATCCAAAACTATTGACACCAGTTAAAACTTTGAACAGGGGTTAACTTCAAACTGACAGTTGAAGTGGTATATCTTTCAAAACTGCAACATTCTTGATGTTGGTGGAGGAAAATGATGAATCAGTTCCTTGATGAAAAATAAGGAACCAATTAAATCCAGTTAAGATTAAAGGTAATGCCCGTGTTTTATATTCTTCCAGCGGCGTAAGTTTTAGTAAGTCTCTTCCTTTGTCCTGCTGACCTGTTATAGGCACTGACAAAGGAAGCCAGGCATGATCCTTTTTTCTTGACAGTGACAACTGTTTTCCAAAATCCCCTTTATGACCACAAGATTTTTCTCAAAATTTAAAATTGAGTTTCTCTGACAGCTGATTTTAGGAACAGGGCAACATTGTAATGTTTGAGCAAAAAATATTCTTATTAAATTACAACAGCATGCAAGAAGCCTGGGACCATTTTTTGTAGTTATAACTAAAGCACATTATAATAATATATATTATTGTGATATTATAATTTAAATTGTGCAACAGTTCATTTTTAAATTTAGGTCTACCACCTATTGGACATAGTTTTACAAAACTTAGTCTTATACTGTGTTTAAACTGCAGTATAACTTTGCCCAATAGACTTTTGTGAATTTATGAATTAACCATTGAGGCATTATAGATTATAGTATTTACATTGACTTATTTTGGGCGTTCATTAATTCTGTTTTCCCTGTTTTGGTGGCACAGGGGAATTCAAGTTTGTCTCTGCTACATACCGCCTGTTCAAGGTCCCTAAAGGCAGCACCAAGGCCTGTCAAGTCATATACAATGGCAGCATTACAGGAGTAGAGGACAGCTTCCACTTTGACTCTCAGTACACCTTCAAGGTCAGAAGCTGCTGCAGCAGGACTGTGCTGTAGCTCAAGCTGCTAAATGTCTTTTGCACATGTAAGCAAATCACATTGAGTGTGGTTGTATTTCACAGGTGGATGATGTAGTGCAGGTGGACGACGAGGTGGCCAGCATCCTGAGCCACTCCAGATTTGCTGAGGAGTTCACTTTCCAACCACCAGGAGCCCCCTGTGAGCCCTGCCGAGTCAAGCCTAAGGTCAGCGTGCTATAACCATCCTCTTGAGTCACAGCTAAATTCCTGGATGTGGAAATGTGTTTGCTTGATTTCTCTTCGAGCACTAGAGGTCAGTGTGTTTGTAGTGTGAATTTCCTGTGTGCGACACACCCAGAGAACCCTGCTGTCTAACTATGCATGGAGCCACACATGCACGGAGATGTTTGCCTCCACACACACTTGCACATACCGCCTCAAACATATATATACACACACACATTTCACACGCACAAGGTCAAGCAGCTGTCTTGGAGTCATAACTAGACTGTGGAGTCATGCTGGGAAACCTTGAACAGGAAGGAATGTTCTCCTCTCAGCTAATGGAATGCCATCTTATCAGTTCTCATGGTCGTTCTGTGCACACACATACATCTGCAAACAACACTATACATTTATCATCATGCACCCTAATCCCTAATTCACTGATGATACTTTCATTCTGCAGTTAGGAGGTTTCCATTTGTTGCAATTGGACACAGAATGAAGAAATCTTAGTGATTAATCTAAATCTATCCCAGGTCCCACCTTTGGACTTTCTCTTTGGAGTGAAATCGAGCTTGAGATATTTTTCTTCTAATCAATGCAGCCAACAGGTGATAATAGTAATAAAAAGCCTTTGGTCTTGTTCTTGCTGTGTGCAAAAGCCTAGCTACTGTGAAATGGTGATATAATGAACAACCAATATCTGATAAAAGCTGCTGAGCCATAAGTCAGTAGTCATAAATTGAATGGCTTAATGTAAAGCACTATTTATCCTTCTGCATAGTATATACAAGCCTGTTCACTGGTAGTGGAGAAGAGAGGGCACCTGAGATACAGCAGAAAAAGTAGTGCATGTATGAGCATTCATGTGAATTCACTTTCCAATATTTAAGTATCTGCGAAATGTTTTGGAGAAACTGTGGATTCAACATGGAATACTTTAATGGATGTGGTTATGGGTTTGGAATTCCTAATGATTTCTCTGTTGATTTGTTCACGCAGACAGGCACTGTGAATCCTTTTGAGCTGATCCAGCAGCTGGGGACAGGAAGTCCAGGTTCAACCACAGGGGGATGCTGCGGCACACGGTCTACTGCCTGCTGCACATGATAGGGGGGAGAGAGACAGCACAGACAAATGAAGGCCCAACATCATACTGTGTGTGCAAAATGACAGCAGTTCAAATGTATGGGATTTATTGTGCCTTTTGTGTTTGTTGTTATAATGTGTTATATTAACAATTCAATAATGAAAAGGATGACTTTTCCACAGATAAGTACGTGGGTGGGGTGCTCAGGATGCCCAGTAGTTATCTGAACTGTACAACTGCCAATTACATTCCTACACATGGAAAAAAAAATGTGCACTAACTTCATGAACCTTTCATAAATCACATGAAAGCTTTACATCAAGGCAAAGTCCAAACACTTAATTGTGCAGCTTCAGAATATTTTAGAAATCTGTAATGATATCACAAACTGGAAAACATTGAGCTTACCATTTTGCACTTTTTATCCTTCTTCTTGGAATGAAATTTCTTTTCATTTGCTTGTGATGTTTGTACACTGAGTTTGATATCTGTGCCATCCACACCTGCATCATGTAGCCTTTGCCTGACAAATGTCAGTACCGTCATAACCCTGATGTGATGAATTTGTGTGGATGGGTCATTAGTCATTTCTGTGCATAGTGTGAACATTGTGACATTATCTTAATTTGAGCTAAGAGTTACAGCTGTTTTAATAAACATTGCAGTCACAGTTGAAATTCCAATCATAATCATAATAAAAGACTGTGTTCTTTATCTTGGCAGAATTGTGAATTCTTTAATGCCACACTTTCTCTGTGGGATCTTTTTAAGCATGGCACAAATGGACAAACGAATGGAAGCTGCCTATTTGACATGCAAGAACTTTTACAACATGCATAGTAAACCTTCAGCCACTGGTAGTGAGACACCAGCTCTCCATCTGTTAAACACTATGGGGAATATAGCTTTGAGTTCTCTGGAGGAGGATAGAGGAAAACCAGCAGATGCCCCAGCTGTCACACACAAATTCACTTCACTTACATTGGCTGTCACCTATAGTAGAATATATCTGAGAAAGTCACGAGGAGAGCCCTGTCTTTCTCTCTTAACATGAGGTACCCTTGTTTTGGAATTTGATTCGCTGAAGAGGCTGCGGACGCCCCGCCCACTGGTCAACTCCTGCACACGATTGGACACCACCGTCGCCTGTCTCGGGGACATCAGGAGAGGCACGAGTTCGCCCATTGCCTGCGCTCGGGAGTCATCAGTATCGGACGCGTAGTGGAAACAAGCAGGTCCCGATGCACAAGTCACGGCAACCCTCGGCGGAGATGAAGGCGGACTCCGATTGGCTCTGATTTTTAAAAGCCTTTTTCATTCAGGAGGTTGCTTGCCCGTTATCAATATGGCAGAGCCGTCATCCCCAGTACCCACCGCTGCAAAAATGGCGTCACTTAGCCGGGTTCGAGCTCTGACGATGATTTTCTTAACTGTCACTGGCTGTTTTGTCATCCCGACAAGTGGCAAGGAAGGGTCCGAGGAGACGGTCATCATTGGGCTCCGACTGGAGGACACGGACGACATTTCTTTCATGGATAGGGGCTACCTGCGGGTGAGTGAACGGTCTCGGGTGAAATTAAGGGTGTACGGGCAAAACATAAACAACGAGACGTGGTCCAAAATTGCTTTTACGGAACACGAGCGGACCCGAGCGATAGGGAACATTGACAGCTCCTCGGGGGATAACCAGAGCCAAGAGGACACGTCTGGCTTGCATCCCTGCGGTATTAGGACTTCGGATATAATTATATTGCCCAACATCATCTTAAATCGCAAGACGTCTGGAATAGTTGAAATTGAGGTCAAACCTCTACGAAAGACGGAAAGGAGTAAAGCGTATTACCTTTGCATCGCCACCTCGACTCCGGCCGTGGCTGGGATGCATGACCCGTGGACGGAGAACACCTGGATCTATCACGACGGGGATGACACCAAAGTGATAGTGGTGGAGGAGAAAAAGTTTCTGCTGCCTTTCTGGCTCCAGGTCATCTTCATCTCCATGTTGCTGTGCCTGTCGGGCATGTTCAGCGGGTTGAACTTGGGGCTGATGGCTCTGGACCCCATGGAGCTGCAGATAGTGCAGAATTGTGGCACCGAAAGGGAGAAGAATTACGCCAAAAAAATAGAGCCCGTCAGGAGCCAAGGGAATTACTTGCTTTGTTCACTTCTCCTCGGAAACGTGCTGGTGAATACCACGCTGACCATCTTGCTGGATGATATCGCTGGTTCTGGGTTGATAGCGGTGGTCATGTCCACCATTGGAATAGTCATCTTTGGAGAAATAGTGCCCCAAGCCATCTGCTCCAGACACGGCCTGGCCGTCGGCGCAAACACAATATTCCTCACCAAGTTTTTTATGCTGCTCACTTTCCCTGCTTCCTACCCTGTGAGCAAACTGTTAGATTATCTGCTGGGCCAGGAGATTGGAACCGTGTACAACAGGGAGAAGCTTTTGGAGATGCTGCGCGTCACGGACCCCTATAACGATCTGGTGAAGGAGGAGTTGAACATCATCCAGGGCGCGCTGGAGCTTAGGACTAAAACCGTGGAGGACGTGATGACGCCGCTGAGAGATTGCTTCATGATCCCCGGCGATGCCACCCTCGATTTTAACACCATGTCCGAGATCATGAAGAGCGGCTACACGCGCATCCCCGTCTTCGAGGGCGAGAGGTCCAACATTGTGGACCTACTTTTCGTCAAGGACCTGGCGTTCGTGGACCCAGATGATTGTACCCCGCTCAAAACCATCACAAAGTTTTACAGTCACCCGTTGCATTTTGTGTTCAATGACACCAAGTTGGACGCAATGCTGGAGGAGTTTAAAAAAGGTGAGCTCGTTTGCTGTGCGTAAATTACTCTCTCTTGCGTTTATTTCAGGATTCAGTGGCTCCTGAGAATAATATGAACAGTTTAATTCATCTAACCTGAATTCTTCCCCTTTCCCAGTGTATATCCTGCTACCAGTGTGCATCAGTAATAACATCCACATCCTCCCTGTCAACATTATGTCTGATAACAGTGATTGTGAATGTCAAGCAAAGCTCTCCTCAGCCAGGTCACTCAAGTCAGATAGAAACTTTACTCAAGAGAAGCATGGAGTTTGATGTCTCCTGACCCTCAAGTGACAAAGGTCATCGCACAAAGCTTTGCCCTTCAGGAATGATGGAGGATTGTCAGGTGAGTTATGTAATAGCAGTGATGCTACAGCATGAGGAGGGAAGAGTTGCACGGTGGTCACTGAAAGGTCAAGGTGTGCGAGTGACCCAGAGATGTTTAGAAAAATCTTGAAACCTGATTTTCAGGAATGAAAGGAGGAGGAGAATTCTTGCCCCCCCACCCCTCCTCTCAAGATTTCACAAGAAACTCCAGGTACTAAAGGAAAAGGAGGAGGAGGAGGAGGAGGAGGAGAAGGAGGAGGGGTGTGTGTGTTTTGGCACTTGGCACCCTTATCTGGTCTGCCTCACAGAGCAGCCACATCAGGAGTGAGGTGCACTTGCCACGGCCTCTCTGGTTACTTCCTGTAAAGGGGAGGGAAAGGGGATGTTGTTATCTCTCTCCATCACTTCCATTCCGTGTTAATGTTCACACGGCTCTCTTTCTCCCCCCTCTCTGTCTCACCTGTGCTTTCCTTCTCTCACCTCGCTCTCCTCTCCCTCGGATCTCTCCATTCATTCAGCTTTTTGCTCTTTTCCCTCCCTCCATCCCCTGTCTCTCTCCCTCCATCACACTCTCTCTCTCTCTCTCTCTCTCTCTCTCTTTCCTTCTCTCTGATTTGTGAATGCATTAGGACATGTGGGAATGGTGCAACGGCGGTGCTAAGGTTATCAGGTGGGGGCATCTTGTTTGAGAACCTGCTTAAATCCCTCTCTCCCTCTCTTGTGCTTGCCTCTGAGTGATGGTGGCGATAACTCCTTTTGTCCAGCCCCTGGAATGCAGTCGTGTGGATAATGAATAACAGCCTCTAACACCCTCAAGCCCCCTGTGTGCTCTGTGTGTGTGTGTATGCGCATGGCATTTGAGAAAGATATTTACCTCACCCACACTTTACCTGATGTTTTGCATAGCTACCCCTCTCTTTGTTGCCTCTGACTAAGTTATTACTGGCACACTGTTTGCAGAGTTGGGGCTGGATTCTCATTTGTTTGTAATGACAAATGCCCAAACATTCAGTCAGGAGTCGCCCAGTAACACTTGGATGCAAAGGGGCCTGTCGACAGTACCAAGTGGGCAGCATTTGATTAAGCAATTTTTACAACATGAAAAAAGAGAAAGGCATGAGTGGTCTTTATAACTTTTGCTTTTCTTTTAAGAGGATTAATCGGGACACAAACAAAACAAATCAGTGAGCTCCATTACTTAAAATTATGTCTAGTTCTCCAAGCCAAATTAGAATTACATAATATTCTATTAAGGGATTTTGTTTTGCTTTCATCACAGAAAATTTACACACATAAACTAGCAGCAGAGACACAGTTCTCTCCAATGGGAATAAGAATAACATAATGTCCAAATATGACCCCTTTAGTATCTCTCACTTCATTTACCATGGACAGCTACCTTGTTAAAGCTGACCATGGTTTATCAACTCATGGGTGAAACTTTCTTTTGAAGTGCTATCACTGTAAAATGTTCATTGAACTTTTTAGCTTTGTGTGTGTAGGAAAGTGGCTGTAAGAATAAAACACTGAGAAAGAGTCCACCCATATTAGGTTTTTCAGCAGACTTCCAGCATTCAAAATTGAAAGCTGTGCCATGCAGAATTAGCTTGAATTCCTGTGACACAAACCACAGTTTCTTCTAGAACAGGATTCATGATTATCAGTGTTCAGTTTTGGAAGCTGTCAGAGGGGTTCAGCTCATGAATGTGAATAATTGCACTGATGCAGGACAAGGCAGTGACCAGTCACAGTCCGTTTCATCTCCTTCATTTGTTATAACCTACAAAACTGCCTCTACTCAGGGCTGGACAGTAATTCAATATAAACATTTATCACCATTAAATAGGAACCTACTGTGATAGATAATGTTATTGAGTTATCCTGTTACACAGCTCTTCTCTAAATGAATGAGAAACAGCATGTACAAATTCACAAAAAGAAATCAGAAACAAATTAGACATATTATTTAAAAACTCAGTTTTTGTCAACATTATATTACCATGCAGTCAATGCGGTTAACGTTAATCTCATTATTTAACTGATTATTCTCATCATTTATCTCATTATATGTTTGGCAGGAATCAATATGGATTAAGATATTTGTGAATGGGGTGTAAGTGCAATCTCTGGGTTCCTGCTGCTGGCCCCGTTCCAGGGGGAATTCGCCTTCAGCTTCTCATGGAAGTCATAAGCAACTGTTTTAGGGAGGGCCACCGGGTCAAAGTTTCCCGTCAATCTGGCTCTGTTCGCAGCGCACACTCAGTTCAAAGTGCTTTGTATTGTAAGTCATTGTTAATTAATTTGATGCCGCTTGTGGAGCTGCACAGTCGTCTGAAGTCTGGTACAAAAAAAGAAACAGTGTGCCGGAGCACCTAGGAAGCCTGCGACATTGTTTCACATTTGATCTGGACTTTTGAGAGATTTTGTAATTGCCAGGCTATTTCTCGGGATATTTGTGGATTTATAGAGGATGCTTTTACTCGCGTATAACCAACCTCACAACACCCCGTAATTTACTCATTCATTCATTCATTAAGGCTTACTTTGGCTGAGCAAGATAATCCACTCAGTAATAACAGTGAACTAGTACTGCCGCAAGAGAAAGGAAAGCAGAGATGAAAGCTGCTCAAAACTCAGAATGGAAACTCTGGAGTGTCAAGCACTGAGGATACATTGTATTTTTTAGGTGAGCTCGGTGTCTGCTTTAGGCATTTCAGATGCACATTGTGGTATTATAGCGATTAAATCTTTAGCACCAAACAGATCTGGATCTTTACCGCCATTTTCATTCTGGGGCCTTTTAATTGAGACAGACACCCTTCTGGAAACTTCTGACCCTTCATTAATTGCTCTCCGTCTGTGATTGCAACAATTACTGTCATCCAGGGGCTGCTTGTCAAGCTGCAGGTTTACTGAGTTTTTAGGTTTTAATGAGTGGGTCAGTGTGTCCATTTGGGACCAAACCAAGTTGCACGCACAGAAAGGGCAAATCAGCTGCCCTTCCAAGTTTTAGTCATGTCTGAAATTCCTTCAGTGGAAATAAAACTTGTTAACTCACTACTATACACTGCAGCTGGTCTTTTTGAGGGAGGGTGACTATTAGAAAGTTGCTGTGTGGATGTTTTCGATGGAGCTGGCAAAGTGGAGAAATGCTACTGCTTTATCAGGTTATGCACAGGTGTTCTTCCCCAGCATTCGGCGCTTTCTGCCCCTTGGGGAAGGCATGTCACTTGTCTAACTTGAATAAGGAAGGGGGACTGGGACTTTACCCAACAGAGGCAGAGGAAGCTTTTTTCCCCAACAGCCTGCTGTCCCTCTGCCGTACTAACACAGGACACACAGACGCACGCATTGAATTTAGCTGATTTATCCTCATCCCTGAACTCTGTAACTTTGGTGTATAAATTTGTTCACATCCAGCACTGTGTATCAGTAGTATAAATTGTGTTTTTATTCAGTTATGACAGGTGTCTGAGCCACCATCCTTATGTAACAGTTCCCTCCAACATTCTTTTAAGAGCCTCAGTTTTTTTTTGTCTTTGTTAGCAGTTTTTTATTAATCATTTGCAACACTATTGAATATCGTATTGGTAAATGACCAGTGAGAGTGACTGAAAGCACTGAAGATACTTTGTCTTGTGTTCAATCAGTGTGTCATAGCCGAGGGTATATGTGCTTCACTCTTCTTTGAGAGCAAGGTCCCTGGTGTAAAAAGGCCTACATGAGGCCTGGCACGTCTTGAACTAGTTCCCCGCTTTCTGCAATATAGGCCAATCTATGCTTAATTCAGATTCAACAGCCTCCGCAGGCTCCTTGCTCAGTACTTTGTCTTAAAGTGAAACTCATTTCTTTTGTGTCTTTCACTTGGCCTTGCTGAAATAACGACAGCAGCTTCTTCAAATGTTTTTTATTCTTTCAGGACGTTTGCTGGTAGCGTATCATAGCAAATATCTAGAGAGCTTGTCGGAGTTTTTGCCTGGTAACCCTTGGTGCTAACGCTGGAATAAGTGTTGGGATTAAATGGCGTCATGTTGGCAAGAAAAGTTATGTTTCCTGGTGAGGGATACCCCTTTGAACACAGCAAGACTGCTCCTGCAGGCCGTTCACTTTATCAGGACTGATTACTTTGAATCAAAGGTTGTCTGCTTTTTTACATTACTCTGTGATACAGAGGACAGCAGCAGTAATAGACTACCTCTAGAAGAGAGTGTAATTTTGATGCAAAATGAACAGTAGTAGTGGCATGTGACTAGTGCAGGGTTTGGTAAGAACATGCACTGACTTTGGGTAATACAAGTATTGTCTTACTTTAACTCCTGGTCTTCCTTGTCCAAGTTTGTTGTGTTAAATGACTGGCTTTTGAATTGGCCTACATTCTTCAAATTCTGGTACAACATGGAGTAGGCCTTTAAGACCCGATTAGTACCACAATTCAGGAGTGTGAATCTAGACGCAGTGCATTCCCAAAGCCTGTCTGATCTGGCATTATGTCTTTTCTTTACATTTCACATGTTCACGCACCCCATACCATGCTTACCATTATCATTCAGATACACCACAGCATGGCCTCAACTCCTCAGATTTGCCATTCAGAGATCTCTATTCTAAAATGTACGATTGATATGAAATTGATATGATTTGTTTGTCTGTAGCTCCGAGCATATTCAGGTAGGTTATGTCATTATGCAGTAATGCTCTACAACTCCAGCTTTCGCGGTCCAGCATACAAACAAGCGGGTCAGTGTCAGCTCGCTGCATTTGGCAATAGTTGTAAAATGTTTTAGCCTTCAAATTTGCCCCACTTGGCAAACCCAATCGTAGCGGGGAAAGGTGCAATAGAAAATAGAATGTTTGCCATGTCTATTCAACAAGCCACAATGAGGCTCCTGTTGCCTTAAAAACGAGATATTATGAAACCTTATGAATTGCGGATTGTCTGAAACTTCCTTTATGAGGGGCTTTTGATGTAAACCTCCATGGCCCTGTTTTCCTCTCCACCGGCAAAGGACTACTTGTATGTGACGCTGATACATCACTAGACTGATTATAGTAGATGCTTTTATGATTGACTCCTGAGATTTTTTTTATTACAGTCAGTTAAGAACAAGTCTCATACCCAGGGAGTGGCTAAGATATCAACTATATCTCCTTTGTCTGAGGTACATGTTGAACAAAACTTTTGAGTAGAGCGTGGGAGGGGGGAGGTAGATTTTGGTATTTAAGAGAAGGCACTACTTTTGGCTGTCCTTGAAGGAAAGCCTGTATTAAATGCTTGTTTCGATGTAGGCTATATCCTAACATGAACTCGTCTATGTGGTTCACCAAGGGATCTATATCCCTTCAGTGCTGAATATGGCATATGGATCCCCTTAATACTTCATTCCAGGATTTAGTTGGGGTTTTGCATATAATTTTCACATCTTGATTTTCACTGGAGCATGACTGTATGGCATTTTTCTGTTTGCCTACATAAAAATGCACCGCTGGCTTACATCAGACATTAAGGGATTGAACATGACTCAGGGCTACTGATGCGTACAGTCTCAAGCTGTCATAATCACCACAGGGATCAAATGAGTCTTTTTGCAACACAGTTGTGGATGTCTGTAATGCTTCACATCGTCACATTTCATGAACTTGATCAGTGAGTCATTAGTCACTCTCATTTCCTGTAATCTCTGAGGTTGGTCATTCCTGGAGTAGGGCTTTGGGAGTTTTGTGTTGTGGATGTAAGTAAGGAGCTGAGTCTGCTTCCAGCACAAGTTGCCTAGGATCTGTAGCCATGCACTATTGAGACAAGCGTTATTATGCAATCCAGAATGCAGCCACCCCCACGTTCCCTTTTAATAAGCTGTTTCCCAAAACAGAGATCATACTGGACCTGTGTGCTTTTTAAACCTTTGAAAGGGAATAAAAAAACATTAACACGTTAGATGGACTTTATAATCAATAAAATGAAACAGCTTTTACCATGAGCACAAAAGAGATGTTTGTGCACTGCTTTGTGCATCTGGTATTGGAAATTTTTGCGTGGCCTTTCGTTTGTTATCTTCTGTATGGATGCCATGTTTTCTGTGTTTGGTCTGTTGAGGTTTTCCTTTCACATTTAAATCAGTTGAAGTAACAAAGTTTGTGTTCGGTTACAAGTAGACTTGAATCTGAATAGAGTTCACTGAGTGTGGGACGGTGCTCGAGATGTACAATTTACAGATTGGATGCTTCTTTTGCTGTCAGAGTGAGATCTACTGTACTTTGTGGACTTTGTGGGGTTGGCATGAGGCTTGAAAATCTGTGAAAGTTTGTTGGCTTGAATAAAAAAAAATAAAATGAGTCCTTAAATGTTTTTTGAGAATGAGCAGATGCCCTTGAAAGTAGGCCTACTTGATTTTTTAAAATTAAGATATGGCACCTAAATTCATCAGTATGCCTCAGCTCACTGCACCTCTCTGCATTCCTCTCCACTCAATACTTCACATCCTGAGAGAAAACACACTGATAGAGATTTAGTTTTACACTGAATGATTCCACAAGGATTGCTTGACAAGCTTAGACGTGAAAGATGAGATCTGTATGACAATTTCATTTTGAGAAATGTCATTTCTCCCACCACAATTTGCCAATCTTGAGTCCTTCAATTTTCTGAAAAAAGTCTTGAAACTCATTGAAAAGTCCTTAAATTTGATGGCCAAGTGAGTGTGGGAATCCTGCATACAATACGTAGTTGTTTGCTGACACAAAATGATCTTCATTGTGTCACCACAGTAACATATCTGAACAACCGATTATGTCCATATCCTCACAAAATCACAGATTTGGAGGTGGGACAAAATATTCTCCCTCTCCCCATATGGGGAGCAGTAACAAATGTTAATGTTAATGCAAACCAAAAGTTAAGTGGTATCATCCTCTAAGGTGGTGCAAGGATTTTTATTCACTCTTTCCCCTTAAACTTAATTTTTTAATGTTCTTTGTGTCTCTGGTGAGGGCAAAATGACATGGAAATGATTGTTTGGAATGCAGTCATGTCTTCAAGATATTATCGTTGTAATTTGGGTGTTGTGGATTACGTCATACTTATGAAATGAAAGGAAATTGCTGCTATTAGTGTAGCTGTATGATGATGATGAGAGTGAGTATGATCATGATAACTGCACTGTGGTAATCATTATGTCTTGGTGGTAATTGTTTTGTCTGATTTAATTGTGCAAATTTGCAGAGGTCTTTCTAACTTTAGGGTCTGCAGTGAATATGGTCCCCCATTCCCATACAGCATCAGTGTCTCAGGCTGGTTGAATTATTGAATTTCAGTTGTCAGATAATGGAATAAGAAGGAGGTGATACCAACAGAATCATCAGCCTTTGATTTCCTGGCATCTCTTTGACGTCTTTTGAATCTTTCATGTGCATTACAGCTACAATTAGCTGTTATCGAACGTACAACAGTACATTATAAAACAGCACTGTGCAGCAGGCACTACTTGACTACATTGGACATTTGACTAAACTCTCCTGATGGTCTTTTTCTGAATTTGTGCTTAAACCTTGTGCATGCATATCCAGCTATACCTTTATCTAATTTGTGTTCTGTGACTCAAGCAGGAGGAGGAACAAGGCGCATTCAGTCTGTGGCTCTGAGAGGGACAGAAACCCCTCTAGCTTGGTCAGGCTAGTAACCAGGCTGCATGCAGCACACTCGGGGAAGCAGAGGCACTTGCTTGTGCAGCAAGTCCCATCCCCCTCCTTCCACTTTCCCTCTCTCCCTCTTCTTTCCATATTGTCCTCTTGCCCATTTCCCTCAGTGTTGTAAATTACAAACGACACAAACCTCCAGGCCTAATGCCCTGCCATGGACGCCTTCCAAGCTGCACTTTTTGGTGAGCCAAGGGGCCGGCTTCATTGATAACACCGGGCACACTGTCTGTCTCTCCATTTACTGGCAAGAGGAAAAGCCCAAGACGGGCCCTTCACAGGCCCAAAAGACACCAGCACTTTTCACAATCAGCTGATGGAACGTACTGTCTGAGCCTCTAGCAGAGCTCAGCAGTGAGAGAGCAGAGACATTAGTGGTTCACTTCAGCTGGCTGCAGAAAACATATCAATAATGGATGAAACAGCATAGTAAACGATTCAACATTTACACATGATACTTTATCTTATACACAGTCTTAAGATGTGCTTATTAATCGCGAGTTTCAGAACTGGAGAAATCTGTTGACACTAATTGAGCCTCTTCTCTTAGGACATTTGCAAAGTTTCACACCAGCGTTTTTGTTTCTGGGAAGCTGGCACCAGCCAAGTGTTAGCACTTGTTAGCAAAAGCTAATGGGGGATGAAACTGCCTCTGCATGAGCTCCACTTCACAGCGCTACATTGCTGAATTGATATCAAGGATGAGAAATAGAACACATGTGAGTGGACGTGTTTGATTTTGCAAGTAGTGGTTTATTAGTGATTAATAAGTTAGGCTTTGAAAAATCCATGACATTCTCATTACAGGAATTAAAAATGTCATGCACCGGTGCTGCTACTTGTTGGGAGCTATTTAAAACATGCATGGTTCAAATTTTAATTAGACCAAGTTATTTAAGATCTAGCTGGTTCTTGGCATAAGTGACATATTTTACCAACACCTTTTGAATACAGATGTGTGTGGAGGTGGAGTGGGAGAGCGATCATAAATTCACTGCATCTCCCCAGAAACGTTACTTTGTAAACTGAATGCACTGTATATACATTTGTGATCAAATTGATTTTAACAAATGAAGTTAATGCTGCTTTGAAGGTGCTGTCAGAATTATGAGAGTCAGCCTGCACAACACAAAAGGGGCCGGTTAGTCCTCGTGCACAAAGCTGTTTGGCTGAGATCGTTCCACGCTAAGCCAGGTAAATCTGAAAATGCTGTTTTGGTCTTCCATCCACAATACACCACAGTAGTGTTCTCAGATCGTTTTCCAAAAGCCCGCCGTCTGCACTGAAAAGCCCCTGGATACATGAGCATGCACAAGTGTGAGCGAATGACCTGCGCATGCTCAACATAGATTTTGACCTACAGTAGATCAACATGACAGCAGTATTCTGAAAAAAGCTCTTCTTCAGCCTCTTCAGAAAACTCTTCTCCTGCACCCACCACAACGTAAGACCCATATTTCCAAATTTAAAAACATTGGAGAGTGTTTTTGAAAAGCCACATTTTCACAGGTAGGAAACACCAGCTTAGTGTGGACAGAAGAGTCTTGCCCCCATAAATCAGTGGCTCATCTGTTTCTTCAATTTTTTAGTCACTATAAATATCTATAGTGGGCTAACTGCTCATGTATAACTCCTTCAGGACTCATTAAGTATCTTAGGCAGTTTGCTGTTGCTGCTGCAACCAAATTACATCAAGGATCCAAGCATCCAGCATTTTTTTTTTAATGTATGTTCGCTAGAGTAATATACACATAGTATTGAAGTAACTGTAACTTAGTAGTACAGTGATTGTGCATACATTTGACTTGGACAGTTGATGAATGGACACATTATGTGTATGGTTAGGTGGAAAAATGGGAAAAATGGCAACGCTTTAGGCTGGTTTCAGGTTATTTCCAGCAAGTGCATCACTACAGCAAGTGCACTTGATTTGCACTCCTCTTTAAAGGCCCTTTTGGAAATCCCCATGTTTAGGGAGGTTTTAATTGATTTATTAATCAAATAATAATTGGTCCTATTTTAACTTGTCGTCAACAGTAGGTTGTATCGTATCTGTCCATCAGGAATATCAGTTGATATTCAGTGTGTACACAATGTGCTTTGGTAGCTTAGAGGTCAAGTCTACTGACCCTACCCTCGCTCCTCATTTTCATCAAAATGTGAAAAACTGCTCCTTGAAACTCAAAAGTTGCTACACATAGGTAATTCTATCTTGTGAAAACAGGGCCAGCATGTGCGCTCACTAAAATTACTGTTTCATTCCATCACAATCACTTAAAAGTTGCACATTTAAAACTTTTTTTGGGTCCAGTTATTAACTCATTTGTGCTGCATTGAGATGTGCGTGGCCTAGCAGGAGCTAGCTGCTTGGTTGAGACATACTCCAGGGTGTGCCTTGTTCTCTGCTGAAACCTTCAGCCAGTCATTAACCTCCACCTTACTTAGGTTCTGTTCTTTGTACTGTCAATCATAGATGCTCAAAACAAAGCTGAACAGAGCCTGTGAGCAGAATTTGAATGCGCCTGGAAAAAAAAAGTTTCTTTGAAGTGTTTTAATATATTTACAGTACTTTTAAGTGAATGAGCCTGCTGGCCAAGGACTCAAAAGAGGGAGTTACTAAAGTGTAGCAACTTCCAACTTTCAAAGAGCAATTTTTCACTTTTTGACGTAAACTTTTTTCATTTTTCAGCATGAATGGTGGGCTAATCAATTGAGGCAAGTTAGCGTGACTATGCCATCAAAGCATATTCTTTACACACTTACAGCCAGTATCTGTAATGCATAGATACGATCAACTGTAAAAGGACGGTCCTTTAAGGTTGTACAGCTAATAGATATAACTACAATTATTACTGATCAATCTTATAACAAGAAGAGTGAACTAGAAGTAGAGTGCAGATCTCTGCAAGGCGCGTCTCCCCTTCTCTGGACTTTAGGCTATATGGCTCTGCGCTACCCTATGTGCTGAGCAAATCTCTCCGTAAAACTCCCAAAGCCTCTCGAGTGTAGCTTTTTCTTATTCTCTCTGTATCTGTTTCAGTTTATTACACACATTACACCAGTGGTTCAGGAACCTGTGGCTTGCAAGCCATTTCTTGCCAGAAGTCCCATGGCTTTGACAGATTCGTAAAGAGAACAAATTAAAATAGCAAAATTCAAAATGACTACTAAAGGTCTCTCCCTTTCTCTCTCAACACACACTCACTCACACGCACACACGCACACAAACGCACACACACTCACACACACTCACTCTAAAGACTCGTGAAGATTAGGCAAATAGTCGCCTGATGTATGAAACGGTGACAGCTGTTTTACTCGTGATTTTCTACAGTGGAGAAGCATCAGGCTATGTGACCTATTTTAACCCCGCTCTGAAACTTTTTACATTTTTTTTCCCCAGTGTATCTGTTCTGTGTTCCGTTGACTTTGTCAGCAGTGTGTAAACTCGACAACGCACAATCCATGTCCTGGATTTTTTCACCCGTGGTCAGAGCGAAGACGGCCACATTAGGGTATAAAAATTGAGCGAGCTAGACAGTAAGTGAAGGTGAGGGAACAGTGTATATTAACCCTGGAAGAGAGAGAGAGAGAGAGAGAGAGAGCAAGGTTTTGAATCACTGCAACCACGAGAGGTTCTTCATCATACAGTGATAACTGTGCACAGGAAAGAATTCAGGTTGATTGGCACATTTGTTTCCAAGATTAGCCATGGATAGACAGATAGACACACACACACACACACACACTGGCAGAGATGATAATGGTTGTTTACAGCGACTACACAACAAATATTGACAGTTTGGAACGAAAATTATTTTACAGCCCCACTGCATGGTATAGTGACCATTTCACTGGTTTCAACTACTTTAAATGAAATTTAATGTTTCAATATCATTGATAAGCCAGCAGGATACAGTGATTAATGGTGGAAACTGAAATCACAGCTATACTCAATTAACTGGGCAGTTTTTCAGGCCCACTGGAATGCTTTCACTAAGTCATCGCGTAAGTCATTACAATTGGGAGAGCTGTCCATGTTTTCCATGTCATAGTCCAGTTCTGTGTGGGAGAACGTACATGTGAAATGTGTTCAAGAAATGCAACACTGATTATATTTGTTTGAAAAAAGAATGACTATGCATGTTCAGAATTCCTGTCCTGAGATATTGTGTAGGCCCTTATGAAAACAAATTCATTAGAAGTGAGTAATAATGGATGTTTATAATGAGATGATTCTGACTTTGTGAGCAATGAAAGAAACAGCAAAAGATGTAGGATGTTCCTGCAGCTTTTATTTTCTCCTAACAGTCCACATTCTCGCAGCTTAGAGCACAAAGCACGGGAGCTTTTTCATTGGTACTTAGCTCATTCTAGCTTTAAGGATTTTGCCTCGGCTAATTGTTTTTATTGAGGTATTAATTATGAGTTACAAAGCTCTAAGTCCTCAGTGCCAAAAATGTGTGTTTTCAGGTGTTTGATTGGCTTTCTCTGCGTCACATGTGAAGAGTCCCTCAAATGGTATGACTGCTGTAGTGACAGAGCCATGTGACATGTTATTGTATTGCTGATTTTGTTATCATTTACTTCAGAAGCTTATTATTGAAAATAGATCATTTGATGGGTATTCATTTTTATGAAACTTATTCAGTGGGTGTGCTCATTAAAACCACATGTCCCATGGATCAGTGATAATGGAGGAGCAATTCCCTTCAGATCACAATGTGTTAATAAAGGATTAAGCACAATATGAAGTGACTTAAAACAGCTCTTGTTAAGTAGCCCTGAGACTCACCAAGGGCTTTCTGCTCTTTGCAGGTAAGATGCAGTAGATCAGCATTACATCCCATGTTGTATGATAAAAAATATGCTTAAGAGCTACTATAAGTTATCTTTATTACATATGAGTGATTTACATTAAAGATAATACATGTGGAATAATCTTTAGAGGTGTTGTTGTGCGTTTTAAGCCCGGTACACAACATGTGATACCTCAGCAAGTTTAGGCGTCCCAGACAGTACCAGATAAAGTGATTAAGATCAAAAAACGGCATGTCATTGCTCACATAGTGTAAGAAGGTCAGCGTGTCACATCCCGATCTCCAAACCTCCAATCAGGGACCCAATCATGTACGCGCCTAAGTATGCATGGCCCATGCACACGTCTTTGTTTTCATCATTCCACCTGTGTGTATGAATGTGCACACAAAAATTGTGAGCCAGCTGATCAGAAATTTTGGTTGTTGCTGTCTTCGTTGCTACTAATGCTCAAACATCCACACTAATGATCCACTTGGCTTTCCATCTTGCTCAGTATAGTCCCACGAGGACCCACAAGTCTTAAATGTCTTGTAGGTCTGGCCTCGCAGGACTACAAATCATAAACTCTTGTTGTTGCCTCAACCTAAAGAGTGTGCACTTTGATGCAAGATGGGATTCGATTGCACAGCAAGTGTGAGATGTATTGTGCCCCTGGCCTTAGCTCATTTACTACAATTGATACTTGTATACTTTACATTCTCCTAAGTATGCTGTATTGTTTTTTCCTGCTTTACAGGCAGTCAGTCCTTTCCATTCATATCGGGGGAATGTGAAAGTCAATTTGCAGCAACCATATTTGCTTGATACAGGTAATGAATCACAGTGAACATCCCACCCAGGTTTATTTTTGTCCAAGTTACTTTATTGTGGGTTGTGTAATAATTTAGCATAATGACACACTAGTGGGAAGCACCGACATTTGAGTGATCAAAATCAGCTGCTGAACAGCGTTGCATTCACACACTATTTGGAAAACAAGAGGATTCCAGCCACACTTGTAGGTGAAAGAGGAGGAAAAAAAATGGATTGCTTAAGAACCAATGCATTTCGGCATGTGGTCTTCAATAGGGTTGCTGGTTGGTTGCATTGGCTTTTAACTAACATGTTTCGTCTTTTACCTGCAGCTGTGACTGAAATCCTCTCATTTTTCAACTGATCATAATTATTCCATGCACTTTGTTGGTTTGGGTGAAGGTGTGCCAGATCATCAGTTGCTAATCACAGCTTATTTAAGTCAGAGCCTCTAAACCAGAAGATGAATGAAAAGCAGACATGTACGACAAATGATGTGGATTTGGCTGCTACTCCTAAAAACATTGTTATAGTTAGTAAGATAGGTAGCTAACTAACAAGTAGGAAATTTGTTTTTCTGATGGCTTCAAAGCACATGAATACACCATGTTTCCGTCCTTTCTCTCTCACGCAGAAACCCTCAAAACACAATGTACGGATAGAATATTTCCTTATTGCTTCAAATTCATTTCTGTAATTCATTTCTGTATAGTTAACTGTGTTTGTAATCGTGGCTTGGCGCGGCCTGTTAAAAAATGGTTTGTTTATCATAAAACTGGTGGACTGAGGACACTTTAATTCACACAAAATGTAAACGTTAAATGTACAATACAATTTTCTTTTTAATGTGTTTTGTCAACTCAAAGCACCTTCAGTCTTTGCCATCCTCTTTTGATGTGCTCACCATTCAGCAGTTACAGCGCCCACATAGCGGAGCAGCACCTGACCACAGATCCATTCATTTATCCCCACCAGTTTCCCATTGATGCCTCTCCTTATGACTGAGGCCCATTGGAATCTCCACTCAGGGGAGCTTTTAACAACAAACACAGCCAGCTACGACAGCAAGCTGCTTCTCTGAATGAACAACAACGCTATTCCAGCAGTGTGTGTGTGTGTGTGTGTGTGTGTGTGTGTGTGTGTGTGTGAGTATGTGGTGACACCCCACTGGCTAGTAGCAGCAGAGTGATCTTGTGACCAAAAGGCCCCTTAATGATGGTTAGGAGCTATGAGCAGACTTAACTTCTCTGCATTACCCTGATTAGTCCATATCATGCTAACTGTATTGTTTGGTCAAAAGCAGCCAAGGTATTGCAAAATGACTAAGAAAGCATCAGTCACAGATCACAAACACAGGCTTTGAGGCCACCTTGCCTCAACATGTGCTATGTGTTGGTTTACGGGTTACTTGAAGTTAATACTGCATTTCCCATAAACCCTGTTGTTTCCTGTTGCCGAGAAGATCTTGCTGCTTTTCCCCCCACTGTTGTTGTTTCATGTGGATTTGTTTTGAGGAGCAACAGACCGGATATGAGATGAAAACAGGGTGTCATAACGGTCAGTATGTCTTCTGACCAGTTGGGTTAATATGAAGCTCAACTTATGGAGTTATAGCAGTGGATCTGTAATCAAGTTGTGTAGTACTTTAAAAGTAACAGGCATGAGCCCTCGGCTGCTGGTACCCTGCTCAGTTGGTTAGTGTTATGTTATTTATACATTTTGGCCTGAAAGCACTTTGGCCTTCTGCTTGACGAAATGTGATGAAGTCACCAAAATTGACAGGGTTCATTCTCTGGCGAGCATGAATGTGCTTTTCAAAATTCATGGCAGCTTGCCCAGTAAATTTTGAGATATTAAATCTAATGTTTTGGCATAAGGGTGGTGTTGGAGGGAAGGTAATGGGGTCATCAGGGTCAAGAGGGATCTTCCTTTGGGTTGTATGAATGCACTCACTAACAAGAGCAGTCAAGAGACAGCAACCTCCACAGCGCTTTAGAATCCCCACACCAACATAACACACCTAGCTGCTTCATTTTGGAGATACTGCCCAAAATGTAAAGGTTGACATTTACTGTGACCTTGACCACTGACCGAGATGCTCCAAAATTTTATCAGCTCCTCCTTCACCAGTCCCTCCATGCAGTTTCATCCCTCTTTCATCCCTCCATTAGTTTTGGAGTTATCTTGCTAACAGACAAACAAATAAATAGGGACAAAAATGTAACAAACAGATGCACAAACATATGGAGGTAAATGCCATGGCAATCAACTAATTAAATTTAGTGATGTCTCATGCAAATATGACATTTTGGTCTGAGGGAAAGGTAATGGTGAATTTAATGGGGTTCATTCCTTGAGAAGCATGACTATATTTTGCAAATTACTTATTAACATTTAACCCATTACATATAGAAATGTGTTACCAGATATCAGTCAGTCAATTAATTGGATGTTATATCTTCTGTGAAAAGTTGACATTTTGCCCTGGGGGCGGTGCTAGAGGAAAGGTCATGACATCACCAAAGTTGACTGTGTCTATCCTCTGGCATATGCCTATTCCAACCGGAATCTTGTGCCATGTAAACACCTTAATGCCCTGTACCGGAATATTCAGTCACGACTGTGCATGCTCGATTCACAAGGAATCCTGGGGCATCTTTGTTGCTATGGTTACTGCAAGCGGGGAGAACGACATGGCGAGCAGCATGGCGAAAAGCAGCAAGAACCAGGAGACTGCAGTTTGCCTTCAGCTAATGAAAGACTTAAATATCAATGAGTATATCGATGGGAGAAAACACAGAAATAGCGACAGCCTCTTCTTCTTCTGTATTTCTGGCAGACCAGACGCCTATACGTGTACTGCTGCCCTCCGCGGCTCAGTGTCACTTTACGTAAGAGAGTGGAATATGCCGAAACACGGGAATATACCAAGTAACATGTAATCGGAATATTCCAATTGCCGCAGCGCATATAAACACCTTATTTGGAAAATGACCTTAACCAGAATATTGACCCGAATCAGAATATGGTGTGCATGTAAACGTATTCAATGTAAAATGCCGTGTAGAAAAGACAGAGGTTGACATTCTTCTCAGTGATGGTCTTGTTTGTTTGTTAACATTATTGGGCAAGTTACATTGAAAATGCAATATATTACATATTGGTAGTTACTTTAAGATACGATATAACATAATAATTAAAGCACATGCTGAAGCTCAAGTTTACTTCGAGCAACATTGGCACCGTTCACCTACCTTGAGATGGTTTTGACGGGAATTTTGCTGACAAGCTTTCTAAAAGCTGGTGATTGTACTGTTGACAGGTCTTTGACAACATACTCTGCCACGAGCCTCCTCACTTCTTGTGGGTCAGGCATCTCCATGGCAGATCCAGAGACACCTGACGTCTGTTGCTGCAGCTTGCTCGTGCACACGTCCTCAGCCTCTCCTCCTCTGCTTGCTTGGAACATCGTTTCTCTCAATTACTTGTGCTATTTCTCGCTGTGGAGAGTTCCCTCGGCTTCCCTGGACATAGATTGCACTTGACAGTTATTTTCTTGTTCTTTTTCTGTGATAAACTGAAAGCAATGGAAATATTTTGAAAACACAGAATCTGACTCTGCAACCATCTCAGCCATCAAATTTCGGCAACAGGAAATTCTTTGGATATTTTTTTCTGTTGGTGCACTGACAAATGTGGTAAAAAATCAGTAAGACTTAATTTCAGTTGGTAACAGAGTACATCGCTGTATGAAAATTAATGTGGTAAAGGTACAGGTAGGACCCTTCAATCACTGGTGGTGGTTGGTGTAAGAGGTCATGCAATTTACTTTGTTTTGTTATTGTGTAGCTTATTTCAGTAATATAAGTGAAAGGAACTTTAGACACAAAAACGGATATAATGTTGTAATGTAATATTCCATGTTTCAAGTTCCTTTGATGTTATTGGTGGTCACGCCAGGACTGATTAGGTTGCTTTGTCATAGACTTAGATTTGTCTTTAAAAGTAAGCATTAGTGGAATACTGTGAAGTAAGAGACACAGTGTGATGTTAGAGACTGTGTGTGTGTGTGTGTGTGTGTGTGTGTCTTCTTGATATCAGCACAATAAACACCTCATGTGGCACTTTCCTCTCCTGTGTATTTATAATAGCAGGAAAACCCTTTAATCATAACATTCCCTTAAATTCTAATGCAGCCCTAGCTACAGTATAGCTTTTTTATCAGATGTGTATCCAGGGATCCAGCCTAAATGTTTGTAAGTGGAGACACTCTAAATAGTTGACATGTAGTGGCTACCAGCATCAGGGGAGCATGGCTGTCCGTGTCAATGGAAAAATGGGTCAAAATGGCTTGACTGGACTGGAAACTATCCATTTTTTTTCACTCGAGGTAGATTTGGAATAAAGACAGTATCCAATAGGTTCCCATCGCCCCAAGATTACACTATATTTGTCAGCGCTCAAATATTTGGAAAAATAGGGGGAGAGCAAGAAGGGAAGGGGGGCTGTGATGAGTGTCCACAACAGATACTGACCCCCCCGCCGCCACCACCACTCCCACCCTGACTCTCCAAGCCTTACGCGCCTATTTATAGGGGGAAATTGCGCTATGGAAAAATATGACAAAGCTGCATTCCATAAATAAGCTGGGAATGGTGGAAAAGAGCACACGGCTTAGTCTCTGAAGGCCTGAGTGGAGGTTCTCAGGCCTGGCTTGGGGATATGGGTGGACGGACAGATGGATGGATGGATGGTTTGCTGGTTTGGTCCAGTGCATGGTCAGCTATCTAGAGTTGGACTACTTGGTTGGTTTCATCCTGGGCCATAGGCAAAATGAGCCCATCTTGGTTATTGCTGCTCAAATAGGCATGAAGAGAGTATTTGTCCAAGCTGCTTTGATGACAGACACTTTAGTACACTGGTTATTAAAATTTGCTTTGCTGCTATACATTTAAAAGCACCTCATGTTTTCTGCAACCAGGGTCTAGTATATCTTGTCATACCTGCGTTCATCCTTTTCTATACCGTCTTTTCTAAATCTATGAACTCAACAACATATTTCACACTGATTATGGCTCTCAAATTACATATTTAATAATCTCATCATGCTAAATTATGATGTAATGTTTTCTGTGCATGTGTGTTAATTATTTTCCCAGTTAGCAAAGATCAAATGTCTCCCAGACTTTTTGTGTGTGTGTGTGTGTGTGTGTGTGTGTGTGTGTGTGTTTGTGCTTGTGAGTGCATGTTTGCACCAGACTTTGTTTGTGTGCATTCTCATCCATTCATAGCCAGCATATTAATACACACAGATGAATAACTGTATTGTGTTGCCAAAAGTGTCTCCTCAGTTAGATGAAGCACTTCCTGGTACCGAAGTCATCTGCTGCTTTGTTGTCAGGGAAACAAAGTGATCCCCTGTGTGTTTGTGTGTGTTCATTACACATGAAACTGCATTCGTATGTCCAAAGACAGAGCCGTTATTCTCAGAAATGCCTTGTGGATGGAATATGAGAACCTTTTCGTGATGAAAAATGCCCAGTTTCTGATCAAAAACCAAACCAAAACAACAACAACAAGGAAAACTCTGCTTTCTTAATGGATGAAATTGAAAGTGAATTGACCCTGACCCTGATGTGTGCAGTGTGCCTGTGTGCTGGTCTACCCAGCATGCACTCAGCCTCAGCCCAGCTAGACGGCCCCAGATGTCAGGCAGCAGTGGTGGCTTATAGGACCCCAGACGACTGGCCCTCGCAAGGACACGCTTTCCCCGAGGCCCGGTGCCAAGTTCCAGGCTCCAGCGGTTCAGAGGGTCAGCCTCCCCGCTCTACCTCCAGTCCCGCTTACAAAACCCACTGCAATAATGGCAGCTAAGGAGCTATGAATAAACAGTCTGTTGTTGTCTCGTAGCATATTTATGGAAGACAGAAGCTGCATTTTTTTCTGTCTTTGGAGCCGTATTTTTTCTTCTTTTTGTGGGAAAGTGGAAAGTATGTACTCATCTTGTGGGACAGTGAGACAAAACGATTTGGAGTGGAGCTACTGTGTGAAAGGACAGAGCTTCTGTGTGTGTGTGTGTGTGTGTGTGTGTGTGTGTGTGTGTGTGTGTGTGTGTGTGTGTGTGCGTGCCTACATGCATGTAACAGAGTGAGGGAGAGGCACAGTTAGAATACAATACAGAAACTAAATTAGAGGTTGAGGTGGAGAGGTTGATTACATGGCTATAGTTTTAGTAACTACAATGTCTGGATGCTCATTTTCATAACATACATCCAACATCCACCTGCAGTGACCATCATGCCACCAAGACGGTTTTGGTGCACATCGTGGTCAACCACTTAAATTGACATGTGGGATCAGGCAACATTTACATTTGATGCAGCCAGTGTGATGGCATTACTGTACACTGTGTAATCAAAGTGTATTTGTAGTGTGTGACTTGAGCTGATTCGCAATAACATCCACAATGAGTGTTGATGAACTCACATTACTGAACACTGATTGATTGATTGATTGATTGATTGATTGATTATTTCTTTTGGAATGCTTGCAGTTTAAGTCAAAATTGTCAAAATGTTGTGATGTCAACAATTTGCTAAAACACTTACTGATAGATTTTCATCAAAAGTTAATAAATTCTTTCATGACACATTGTCAATTTGCTTTACATCAGGAGATCCTCACATTTTTATGACTGTTCCTGCAATGAGACATGATATATGGCTGTTCCAATTCTAAACACTTTTGAGCATTTAAAAGCATCTAGCTGGTTATCACAACACCATGTGACCAGTCAGATCTATACTTGCTCACCAGAGATTAGTGAGGCCTTGTCCATCAGTCCAGCTGCCTGTCTTCAGTATGGAATAATAATTTCATTATTTCCAGCTTCTGAAAATTTTGTGAATCAAACACAATCTGGGGAAAGTATACAGTTGTAGTTCTGTTCTGATAAACACTGCAGATTTGATGCTGTTGCAGACCTTGTGCCATTCATATTATTTCTAATTGTGAAGAAAATATATGCTAATGTAACTTTGTTGACAGTCATTTTTCTCTGTCACTATCAGCATAAACCATATTGACCACGACCAAGAACAGATCAAAGTACTGAAACAAAGTTTTTGTTGTTTCTGTTGAACTGCATTACAAGTTGTCCTATCAATAAGCCCTTTGTCAAAGGCGTAAATCAGTCTCTGAAATCTGAATTTTTATTAATGTCATTTACATGCCCGTTTGTTTAAAACCAGCAACTGATTTTAGATATTTAAAAAAATTTGTCCAATAATGTATCAAATGAATTTCCTTGACAACACGCAGGATAGTCTGCAGGAAAGATGTCCCCCTTGCCTCCCATTTCATGGAATTTGTGAAATTCCTGTCTCCTTAGATTGTAACCCATGGGACAAGTTCTAGAATAAACAATATTAAACTTGGGATAAACATGTTTGTCTCCGTCATTTCCATTGAACAGCTTCCCATTCAGTTATTTTGTGTTTGTCATTCTGTTTTTTACTAGTGACCTGTGAGGCCTCTGTTAAAAGTCTTATGGCAGGTCATCTCTATAGTTAACCTCAAGTAAACCTTCTCAGGAGAAGGGGGCGATAGAAAGTGCTCTTGGTGTGGACAAACATCCTGATAGGATTAGCTTAACTTGTCAAACAAGTGACTTGTGCCATCACAGTTGTGTGCTTAAGTGTGTGTGCACGTACACACACTAAAACATGGCGGCTTCAGGAAGAGTGATTTACCAGAGTGTGCAGGTGTGTAGTGTGTGCTTGTGTTTGTATGTGTGAGTTTATTGATGTCCTCCACCTCTCCCTATCAGTTGGCTTACACAGAGGTGAAAGGTCAGGCCTAGTATTGTGACAGGAAGATGAGGTCATGTTGACACACATTCCGATTGGTTGTTCATTTTCCTTTGATAAAACTCAACCTGTCAGGACCCAATGATTCACCCATTATATATTTATATATACATACATACAGTACAAACATGTGAGTCCCCAGACCCCGACCAGCCGCCACTGCCTATGATTGTCCACAATTTCATGATTCCTAATTTTGGGAGAATATGCAGACCTTTATAGGGTCAGGTGCTTCTCCATGTGCAAAAATCTAAAAAGGCAATGTGACAGATACATATTACCAAGAAACATGTTGTTCTTTTTTTGTACTAAAGCAGATCAAGAAATGTATACAGAAGAAAGGGATGATATGTCTTAACAACAGTGTTCCAAACTTGAACTGGTTCCAGACTTTGGTGCCACCAATATTGAAGTCAATGGCATGGGGACTGCAAATCCTACTGAAAGCCACCATACCTCCGCTGTTTGAACTTTGACAGGACAGAAATTCAATTATATAACAAAACACTCTTTACATAATGCAACTGGTGTTTGTTGTCCGATGTTACGGGTCTCAAAACACCAGGATTCTGTCCAGCAGCTACTTAAAGGCTTGTCTGAACCCAAACTCAAGCCAAACAATACTAATATTAGCCACATGCTAATTTAAAAAAGTTCAATCCAATATATCAAATATGAACTAGTTAGCAATAATTCCAACTCCTGGCTGGGGCACTATGCAGAATAATTGACAGTAATGAAACTAAAGACTTGTTACCAGACTAAATGACATTTAAATGAACATTTATTGGCAGTGAAGACTTTTGAGGTTTCTCTGTTCTGAAACTTAAAGTTGGAGGCCAGGTGTGAACCTTGCGCTGGTGGTGCCGATGCCATGGAGTGAAGAGCAGGAGAGGGAACGGAACCACTGCATGGAACCAAGCATTGATCTGTTTTCGCTGTGCTGTGCTGTGCTGGCCACTCCGTTTGCCATCCCCTCCCCTGGGCAGTTTAGAGTAATTGCTTGCTCAAGGACTTCTGAGGCCTGATTGCTGTAACCCCACTGAGACTCCATTTGCATTTGTCCTAGTTAAGCCCAACCCTAAGTGATAAAGGAACATGCTAAAGATGTCACTGACATCTCAGTGAGGACAGGATGCCTCTGCTGTTCTGGGACACTAGTTGGCAACACCTGCATATTGCTGGCCAGTTGCAGTTTTTGCTAATAAATAAAGTTTCTGTTGCTTACATTAATAATATTAATAATATTCTCTTTAGGGGTTTACTAGGTGTAACCTGGGTGTTACTGCGGTCATCCGGTGTGTATGTATTGTAACCACATCATCATGTTCACATCTGTTCGGTTGCGATGAGAGTGCTGGTACAGTATTGATGAAGAAGTGAGCTGCAGTGCAATAAAACACACTCGGTAATCAGCACAAAAGCCCTGTCAATCTGTGCCTGCCTGCACCAAGCAGTCAACATCAGCCGGAACAGCATCCGAACAGTGAAGTCAGTGATCTATCCGTCCTCTCCACAAACAAACACAGGCCTACACCTGCCTGCGTACCCGTGGAGTCACGCGCTCACATGCACATGCGCGCGTACACTCACACACAGATGCCCTCCATTATTTACACCCAGGCCTATCTGCATGCAAACGACTCACTCCAAGACAATCTGATCACACAGTGGAGGCTTCGCCCGGCCTGTTCGTTCGCTCGGTGAGAATATCGCCTGGGCCGAATGGAAACTTCATTTTGCAGGGGCTAATATTAGCCCAGGCCTCTGGAAAATTCCTTTTAAATGATCACAAGCTGAGAAAAGGCAAAGAATTTGTTTAGCATTTTGCCTGACAGTATTCTCTGTGTGCACGGCAAGTTTTTTTTTTCAGATGGTACAGCACACAGGAGGGTCCTGGGAACCCAGATGTGGAGGGAGGGAGGGCTAAGGAGGTTCAGATGATGAACTTGGGGCGAGGGACTGTTTCACTGTCTCTGTCTCAGTGTCTCTGTGGCTGTCTGAACATTTGCCTCTGTCTGTGTTTGCTAACACTTGTACATGTTCTGCTACTGTATCCTGCATCCCTTGTTGTGCCATTAATCAAGAATCACTTATTCAAATCACTTTTTTTTTTTTTTTTTTTACGCCTGTTGTATGTAAGATCTGAATTGGTACATAGCTGTAATACATGCCACAAAAATGTCATTGTAAAAAGACCGACATGATATTTGAATTGATTTATCTACAGTTCATACATGTTTCTGTGGCACATGTCATACTGATACTGATAGTAGGTGCAAATGACATTGTGTACCCAAGGCTGTGTGCTTATGTCGGTTGACCTATTTCACACTCTAAGGTGGACCTTTACGCTCGTTATCACTGTGACCGCAACTTTATAACCTGTGTGTGTGTGTGTGTCTCTGTGTGTTTTTGTGTATGTATGTATGTATGTCTTGTTAGGAAAATCCCACCTGGCCATAGTTCAGAGGGTGAACAATGAGGGTGAGGGTGACCCCTTCTACGAGGTTCTGGGTATTGTCACCCTGGAGGATGTTATCGAAGAAATCATCAAGTCAGAGATCCTGGACGAGACTGATTTGTACAGTAGGTTCCCCTCTCAAAGCTCGTGCTGTACCTATTAGCCTGTCAGAGTAAGAGCTAGGCTAAAATCTATGACATGGTACAAACCAATTCAAGCTCACTGGTTTAGTTGCATGTAACTGCAGTGACCATTCAGCGTAACTCATCTTGATTTTCTAATTCACGTAGCGCAACTATGAAAATGTATTAAAACATCCAATAAACCTATTCTGCCTCCTGTAAACTCGTCTAAACTCCTAGTCAATCAGTGGATGTTTTATGGTGTATATAAAAGACCTACAAAGACTTGGACCAGTCTATGTGTTGTTTGAAAACATATATATATTCAAGTAATGCTAAGAATGTGGTAAGCTAACAGTGTAGCCCCCCAACACTCTTTTAGTTCTAAGAAGGGCGCCGCAGCTACATTTCCTGAAAAAGCAAGAGCTTTGGGTAACTTCAGTTTAGTCACCCTTCAACCCCAGACTACTAGCTCAGTATGCGTGGAGTGGAGTGGGTTGCCCTTTTCTTTCAAAAAAAAAAAAAAGAAAAAAAAAAAAAAAAAGTTTCAGGTTCTGTCTTACACCAGATTTTTATTTTCACTCCTCAGCTGACAACAAGACAAAGAAGAAAATCACCCATCGGGAAAGGAAGCAGGATTTCTCGGCCTTCAAGCCCACCGACAATGAAATGAAGGTTAAAATATCACCTCAGCTTCTGCTGGCTACCCTGCGTTTCTTAGCAACAGGCAAGTGGGCTGCGTTGCTGCTTGACTTCCCCCAGTGTGCCCTCAGCCCCTCACTGTGGGGAAAGTGTGTGTGTGTGTGTGTGTGTGTGTGTGTGTGCTGTTTTCGTGTGGTGTTTGTTTGTGTGTGTATGTGCTTTGTGGAAAAGTGGGTGTGGGGAGGAAAGAGTATGTGTGTAGAATGTGTATCTGTGTTGTGAGTGTGTGTTTGTGTGAGTGTGACAGGGAATGATTTGATTCGTTCACAACAAGTGTGTTGGTATGCATGTTTGTGTGTGTGTGTGTGTGTGCGTGTACGCGCATGTGCATGTTTGTGAAAAGGTGCTAGGCCTCTCGGGAACGCGGCACGGGATGTTCGCACAGGCTGCGTGCAGATCTCAAAAAACACGGGCGACTATTTGCTTGCGTGTCATGAACCAAGGGTTACATGTTGTGATCTTAGCCCACAGCTTTAAAAACACCACCCTGTTTGCTTACACTAGTTCCTCAATGACATCACTTCCAGCATTTTTGGCCTATGATCGGGGTTCTCACAGAAGTCGACTCACTTAGTGTAAAATGTGAAATATTTCACCCGCTTCCCTTGGGAAATGGATTTCTAAACAGGCAGCAAAATATCCAAGTCCTACTACAGAAGCAGAAGTTGACTATGCCGTGTTGCAGTTGGATTTGCTTTAGAACTTTGACCTAGCAGCTAAGCATTGATTAAGAGCCCTCTAAAGGCTATTAGAGAGTTTAGTTCCTGGTGGTGGAGCCAGCAGCCAGCTGACACATATCGCTGCCCGTTCGGTGGCCGAAACTGACCAGTCACAATCAGGATGCGTCATTTAAAAGTTAAAAATGACTTTCGATCCCTTTGGCACGATTCAAAGGGACTCAACTTTCAACCCAAACTCGTTTCCAGGGACGGTGGAAGTCCTGAAAGCAGGGTTCCCTCGGGTAGTAAAATATCTGCAAAGTCACTGAATTCTTGAAAAGTCTCTTCCAGACAGAAAAAGTCTTTGGACAAGTCACGGCATACCATTCTGATAGCCTCAGCAATTAGTTATTCATGACATGTAATAATTAAAACATAGTAATTATTTTCTGTTTTGTTCATGTTATGTTCACTTTCCCCGCAGAATAAAACAGAACGATAAACTTTAATAAGACCTCTCAATGTGAAGTATGTTGAAAAATTTGGTCAAGAATAAAAAGCTCATGTTAAGTTTTTGTAGGCCATGGAGAATCAACATTTTGGTCATGGGAAGACAATGAAAAAATCAGGGAATTACTTTTGACATAGAGTGGGAACTGTCCCTTTCCTCTCTGTAGAGGTTGAGCCGTTTGGACCAGTGCAAATGTCAGAGAAGATTCTGCTGCGCTTGTTGAAGCACCCCAACGTCATCCAGGAGCTGAAGTATGATGAGAAGAACAAGCGGGCAGCTGAGCACTACCTCTTCCACAGGAACAAGCCCGTGGACTATTTCATACTCATTCTCCAGGTTCGTGGAAACACAGGGGGATGAGCCGAATTAGATATGAAGAATTTTGTTCCAAAATAATATCCATCCTTGACCCTACCAAATCATAGTAAAAAAACTAACTCATTGATTGAAAACATCAAAAGGGTTTTCATAACTGTTTGATTTATATTTTAGAAATATTGACTGATGAAAGACAATTAATTAATTTTTTTTTTTTTCCTGAAAATGGATCAGCTATACTCTATACCACTTTGGAATAAAGCTCTTCATGTGGTTTTGAGCATATACTTAGCATTCGATTTGTCTTAGCCAATGTTCTGCATTTAAATGGCTTTTTGGTGAGCACTTGTTTTATTAGTTCAAAATGAGATATACAAAGGATATGCAAGGAAATCCCAGTGGTAGGACTACTATCACTAGTTAAGTCCCTCTAGAGTTGGTATTTTGGTCATCTGCGGTACAACAATCTGTGTAAAGGCTTTATTACAGCAAGAGCTAGACGTTGGATCCCCAGCGGGACTATGCATCCTGAAAAGGCATGCATGGTATCACTGGAAGCAGTGCCAGCAGTGGCACTTGTTCATGTTAGCTCATTAAAGCCAGCTCATTTGTAAAAATTTTTATCATCTCTTGGGATTTCTTGTCTAAGTACATGCTACACTTAAAAGTCCACTTCATACCATTCAAGTGATGTGTAACAATGTGAGGTCATTTATATTCCCCTCTAAAGCGACAATCTGATACAATCTCTATTTTCTAATATATGACTGAAGTTCATTAATTTATATATTCCCCTTATCAGGATTTGCCACTAAGTCAATATTTGTAGTAGCCCCGGATCAACTGAGGTCCAGGTTGTACAATTGCAGGGTCAGTGCCCTTGAGACTTGGCTAAAGAGAAGATTGGGAGCTATTAAACAGAGTAGGGATTTTCTGCAAGTACTAAAAAGGAGAGGAAAGGGGGGAGGAGATTTGCACTCCCCTCACTTAGGCATGATGGATATGATTGAGTGGCAAAAGAAGGCGGATGTTGAGTGGGGTGAAAATGTAACTGCAAAGCACAAAGCTGAAGCAAAACTTCATTTGTTTAACATTCCAGGATGTCAGAGGAGACAGCAACCAACCTGTATGTGGTAAATGGAGGAATTAATACCTAAAGAACCATTCAAAAACCACTGAGAGTAAATTACAAATGATTCTTTATGATTAAAAAAAAAAAAAGACAGTCTGAAAAAAAGTGGCTTTAAAGGACCATACCAGTGATTTTGAGTGTTTGGTGCATTTACAACTTTTTCACAACATACAGTCAAAAGCGATAGTTTGGATTATTACACACATATAGTGTTTGTTGGATTGTGTAAGTGCAATACATCCACAAAGTTTTGTTCATTTACTCCTTCCCTGTCATGAGAACAGCAGCTTCACTGGGAACGTTTTTCAAAATGAATGAAGTAGGCAGAAACCAGAAAACAACACGAAACCAAACCAAAAGTAAACGTGCATTGTTGAGCATCCTTCACAACAAAATTTCAGCTTTGTACCGCCGCTCAAAATCATATTGTTTTCCGGCTTCCATCTACTTCCATTCGTTTTGGAGCTTCACTCCCAGTGAAGCTCCCATTCTCACGACAGGGAAGGAGGTAATGGACCAAACTTGGTGGATGTGTTACATTTACATAGACCAGCAAATACCACTATTTTGTGTAAAAATCTGAACCATCACTTATATTGTACTGCTTCTGCAACTAACAAAGTCATTGTGATACATAAACCACAGAATTGATAATTGGCTGTATAAAGCAAATTTTCCAGAAGGCTTTCGGATCCATTCAGATCACTCCACCAAACTTAAAGTCATCAAAACACAACAGTGCTGCTGCTTTTAGGAAAACTAATATGGACAACTTTATCATGGTGATGGAATACTGGAGTGAGGAAACTCTGAAGTCTTTCAAAATTCATTTTCATATTATAGTGGAATAAATATGATATGAAAAAAGATGATACTGGAGTTCTAAAACATGACTGCTTGCTTAAGGGAAGGATTAGCAGTATATACATTTTGTGGATATTATGCTAAACATGCAAAATCATTGATATGGTCTTTAACATGATGAAACACATGATGAACACAATATGAAAAGCGTATCTATCTCAGTGTAACGCAATGGACAAAAGTATATTTCAAATATGTTAGCTATGTGCTGTGCAGCACATTTACTGTACAGTATGTCACAGAGCACATGATAACATTTGACTTGTACAAATAACATGTTCCATCTAATCCCTCAATCTGGGTCCCACAGGGGAAGGTGGAGGTGGAGGCGGGAAAAGAGGGGATGAAGTTTGAAGCAGGGCCCTTCTCCTTCTATGGCATGATGGCTCTGACCGCCTCACCAGGTAAAATCCTCTACCTCACTGTCACATGTGCATAGATCAGGTTAGATTTCAATCTCCTAATATCCTGCTGTTTTATGCTACTATAACACAGCAAAGGCTAAAAGTTAAAACTTTTCTTATGGTTTAAGTATTGACACTGTCAGTATTGATCTGCAACTTGTTTTTATATTTAGGCTGAAATAAACCATGGTAGGTTTACATGCAGGGAGGCATCACAAGTGTGGGTGGTGGCTGGTTTTTGAGTGGCAAGGTCAGTGGTGGGCTTCACAGTTGGACAATGCCACAGGGTCTGGCCTTACCCAGTTTGTTTGCCTTCACAATGTCCTTCCCAGGACTGATTTGGGATAGTAACCAAGTTGGCTGTTGCCAGTCTAGCAAAATATAGGTCAGTTTTGAATAATGTGAATTTAGCTGATAAAGTTTTAAAAACAATGTCTGCCCTGCAGTGACCTGTACATTAATAACATGCCTCAGTGTTCCACTTAGTTCATTCATAAACTGTGGATCTGTTCTCAGCTCCTCTGCTGAATCACTTGGCTGGCAGGATCTGAGAGACACCTACTGGTGACAGAAAGTATAGTAACCTCCCTCAGTAGACTTTCCCCAAACAGAAATCAATACTTTATGATTCTGCATGATATACAAGTTGCAGAATAGTTGAGGTAGGAGACAACGTGGGAGGAGGTGTCTATTCTTTGACCTCCTCATCCAATATAAGGCTTAGCAGATAGGTAAGAATGACTCCAACTACCTCTCCACTGAGAAGGGGTGAATATAGTCTGTATCACAATATTGGACTCCAGATTGGTTATTTTTTCACTATTTTTTTATTTGCATCAGGTATCTCTCACTTTTTGTGACAGATTTTTCTCTTCCTTCCTTCCTCCCTCACTCCCTCTCTCTCTTTTCCCCCTCTCCCCCCCAAGTCCCTCTGTCCCTGTCTCGTACGTTTGTGGTCAGTAGGGCTGAATCATTAGCAGGATCTCCAGGTACAGTAGCCTTTTCTTCCCCCCCAAACTACCTCTCTGAACACCCACGCTCATCTAATACCACACTAATATCATCCCATGCACCAACTCAGCATGAAAGTTTGAAAATTACAAAAATGTTTGTGTCTCATGTCACTCAAAGAGCCTACATTAAGGTTACATGGTGTGAGGGGTTTTTGTAATGCGTGCATGGAGGAATGTTTTACGATGCATTGCAACTTTAACCCTCGTGCACTACGTTAACACTCATAACTGCAATTTTTGTTTGTGTCTTAACATTTTGTTCTGCATTATTCATGTGGCTGCTGAATTTTGTTTTGTGTGACTTTGTAACTGTGCTGATGTTCAAAGTGTGTGTGGTCAGTGTTTCTGCCTGTTTGTAAATCTGTGTGTATTTGCGTGTGAGAGACAGAGAGAGGGAGAGAGAAAACGCAAATAGAGAAGAAATGGAAACAGATTGAGACTTAACACCCTCTTCCTCAGAGCCATTAGTCAAGTGGGTGAATGGTGTTGGAGACTGGAGGCCCCAGAATGGACCCAGGCTCCTCCCCTCTACCCTTTAACCCTCTCACTACATAAACAAGACCTATACAGTTACGGCCCCCTGCCGGACACCAGTGTGCACACACAAAGACACACACATACGCATATGTTCATATACACACACACTTGTTGATATCACACTGCCACGAGTACAAACACACCCATGTGTACCTGGAAATGCAGAGACACACTTGAAGACATGGCCACTCTCCCTCTCTCTGACTCACAGTCTTCAGCTCCCTCACCCCAGGTACAGCAGTGACCTACAGTGCACCTTGAACATACTCAACCGGCTTGCTGCTGCAGTGTGTGTGTGCGGCCGTGCACGCTTGAGTATACGTCTGTGTGTGTGTGCGCGCGTGTGTGTAGTTGCATTATGTGTGTATTCTCTCCTCACCACGGTATTCTGTTTTGACCTGGCCCCTCTGGCCCCTAGAAAGTGGAGTACTAATCCACAAGAGTTCACATGCCAGGTCTTTGGCCTACTGCGCTTGGTCCACACACTCACACTCTCACACACACACACACACACACACACACACACGCACACACACACACACACACACACACACACACACACACACACACACACACACACACACACACACACACACACACTCTCTCTCTCTCTCTCTCTCTCTCTCTCTCTCTCTCTCTCTCTCTCTCTCTCTCTCTCTCTCTCTCTGTCTCCCTCTCTTGCTCACACACACTCACTCAAACATGGGATTACATACATTCCAGTCGGCGTAGTAGCATTAGTGTAGCCAAGCCTTTTCCACTTTGTTGTGTGTGATTTTCGCTAGGCTTCTTTAAGAAGTGGAAAACATAATCTGGGTTTAATTAAAAAAAAAAAGAACAAGTCTTCTATGTGGTGGCAAGCAGCATCACTGGAGACCACCGCCTCATTCCCCATGAAATTCACTCCCGCACTGATAGGCTATATAGATTAGGTTTCCATACGTCTCAGCAAGAACCTGTGGTGATATCTGACACTTGGGAAAAATGTCAATTACATTCACCAGCACACAGGATCTAATGCAGCTGCCCCGTGTGCTGCTTAAATAGTTGGGTGGTTACATAGAAACCTGGCTTAGATCTTAGAGGAAAAGGCGGGTGAGAGCAGGTGCATTATTGGAGTTATCACATCCTTTGTAACTGTGTTACTACACAGTTACACATTGAACCTACTTCATCTGTTGTCTATGTTTTAAAAGTCCACTTCTGTTGTATCATATCCTTACAGAGAATAAGTCTCCCCCACGACCGTTTGGACTCAACCACTCAGACTCCCTGAACAGGAGTGATCGTATAGATGCCATCACACCTACCCTTGGCAGCAGTAACAACCAGCTCAATGCCTTTCTGCAGATCTATGTACCTGACTACTCTGTCAGAGCCAGCTCAGACCTGCAGTATATAAAGGTGAGAACGTACACAGGTGAGCTGGGATACATTCATACACGTTCACTGATGCTCACATGGGTTTGACAAATACAGGTTTTTGAAAGCTGATGCAAATACTGATATTTTTTATATTGTGAACCAGACAGCGCTGTCTGACCAATTTCATGCAAAAATATTACAAGGATTTAGTGTCATCTATCAGTCATCTCTGTTTGACACCACTCACTTTATGGGACTAGCATCTTCAATGTAATTGGCTTGAAGTTCTTGTACACGCCTTTAGGTTGAAAGGATTGGTTAACTCCCACCTCTCCTCAAGAGTATAGCAGTGTATACTGTCATCCTTCCCTTCACAATGTACCTTATCAAGACTCGCTTGATTCACTGTTTGCTACACCTTAATTACCTGAGCTATTACATGCCAGTGATTTTGATTACTGCCCATTTAATTCAGTAAAACCAGTCCATGGTGCAAGCTACTGTTACTAGTTCTTCAGCTGTCCAGCCACTGCAGTGACTTCAGTGACTCTGTTAACGTTGTCTGGTAACCAGCCACTTTGCTTGCTGGAACCAAACGACTAAGTTCACTCTATGTTGGGGATTATAGATAAACCACACGCCAAGAGGAGGCCCTGGCCATGCCCTAATTGTGGTTGTTCCATTGAGAGGAAGTACTTGCATTCGACATTTGCGTGGCACACGGACTAACAACATCCTGAGATTACTCTGTCAGAGCCCTCCCCGCGCTCACCTGGATGACAGAGCTCTACAAAAGAGGCTGGATTTTGTTCAAGTTAATGTGGAGCATGGCAAGCATGACCTGAAGCTTTTCCTGTCCAAAGTGCTCGTCACCGACAAATTAGTGGGAGTCTGGGCCATGACCCCCATGTCTCAGCTGCCGGCGGACCACACCGACCCCATCATGGAACCAGGTAAAGAACCAATCAGATGAGGATGGAAGGGAGGATGAATACTCACCCCCTACCCAGTTCCCAGTTGCTGTCGAGAGTAGCGAGCAGAACTCCACTACAGCTGGAGCTCTTTTTGGGAATCTGCCAATCCGTGGCCCATCGCCTCAGCCTTGACTGGCCTGCAGCCACAGCTATGGAGGAATCCCACAGGATGGAGGGTAATTTCCTTGCTCTGGCAGCAGTGAAGCAGTCGCTACCTCTTTCGATGGCTGTTACATAGACATTAAAAAGACATGGGACCAGCCCTCTACTGCAGCCCACTTGGCCCCAGACACCAATGTAGGTATAACAGCCCCATTTTGTGTCCCAAATGCTTGACAAGAGCATAAGGCTGTGGCCATCTGTGCCCCGGCCCAGAACACAGTATCAGTGGTGATGGCATATACAGTGTGGCTGAGCTGCAGGGAAACACTGGCAAGGCTCTGGAATGGGGAGAATCCATCAAAATCCCTGTAAGAATATCCGGATTGTTTGGCATTTTACCATGAGGCTCACACATTGCACAAATCAGAGTATGGGCAAAATCATGGTTCTGACATTGGTCGCCTAGAGACGTCTCTGGCTGAACATGTCTATAGTATCGGACGAGGAGGAGAGTGAGGATCATTAGTCTGTACTTCCACCCAAACAGGCCCTGCCAGCCATTAAACCAGCCAGAGCAAGGCACTTATTTACCCAGGTTGTTACAGTGAAACCAATAGCCCCAAACTCGAGGCTCAGGCACCCTCAGACAAGTCACCATCAGAGGGAATTGGCTCCTGAAGTGCCCACACACAATGCTGCGTTACACAGGCAATAACTCAACTCTGGTGGTGCTACCCCACCTTTCCTGCGGTCTGTGTCCAAAAAGACCCTCTTCTCTGTTCAGACAGATGGCAGGCCAATATAGCCTCACCCTGTTGATGCTTTTCAGCACCATTCCCCACCAGTTCAGTCCTCCTGTCAGCCCTTCTTGTATCTTCCTGGGCAGATAACAAAGGATATGTCCCTACCCCAACACTAAGGCCCAGTGCTGAGAGTGGGGAATAATGTGTTTGAAAACAAAAATAATTCTGCACCTCAGTTCAGAACAAGAAATAGTTAAACTAATTATAAAATCAGTAGGGGGTGCTGCTCCCCCTCCAATGGCATGGTAGAAGCCGCTCTACCTGACTGATTGTACTCTGTTATACGGCATGCATGCACATGTCAGTGTCTAACAAAGTTGCTCGCGTATAAGATATATCTGTGGCTCCTCGGTATAGTAGAGAATGGCCACAGCCTATAACTTCTGTCCAAAGCCCCGTTTTTTTTTTTTTTTTTTTTGGCAAATTTGGGCAATCATTTCAGAGAGATGAGATAATGTCCCTGATGGCCCAAAACGCTGTGCCACAGGACAATGTGCACTGCGGATATTACAGCTACTGCTTCATAATTCCTAAAAAGGCAGGGGTATTATGTCCTATTCTGGAGAGCTGAACTAATGTATCAAAAAGTTTCAGTTCAAGATACCAATGCATCAAGTGTTACCGTCCATACAGTCAAAGAGGGGGTTCACAGCAGTGGAAGTATGCGTCACAGCAGTATGCGTCCTGAAGGACGCATACTTTCACATTCCCACTTGCCCACCTTACAGGAAATACCTGAGGTTTGTAGGCAAAGCATATGAGTTCCTCATGCAGCCTTCAGGCCTGATTTTAGCTATTCAGGCATTCACAAAGTGTGCCAAACCTGCTCTAGCTATGCTGAGGGGCATACTGGGATGACATTCTTACTGGATCGAACTCTCTGGATCAGGCTGTAGAGAGCACAACCATACTACTTTACCATCTCCAGGCTCTCAGTTGGAAGATAGTCACAGAAATGAACATACTCACCTCCACACAGGTTGCGTTCTTAGGTGTGAGTCTGAATTCAGTCTAATACAGAACATTAGTATTGCAGCAGAGAACAGTGGTGTTTTACGCACTCCTGACACCTGCCATCAGCGGAGTGCATTATAGTTTGACTCTGACTCTTAAGTCTCATGGCTTCCACAGTAGCTGTAACTTTTGGCCTTCTACTGATGAGCACCGAGTCCTCCCCTTCCAACTGAATTCAGCCAGTTGTGCGCACCGAGACAGAAATGTTGGCTGCATGCATCTGGGTATTACACTAGGTGTACCAACACTAGGTGGAAAGGGGTGGAAATGGGCTGGTAGTATGGTAGTCTCTTGGAGGGTGGAAGTTGCCTTGCTTAGAGGATGCAGAGCTATATGCCAGGGCCACTTTTGTGCGAATGGCTAGGCAAATCTTGTGCCACATAAACTATCTGGAGCTGTACACTTTATTTTTGGTTCCGTAACAGTTTCCCCTCATCCAGGATCACCATGTATGGATGCACACAGATAGTGTGCAGGTGGTGTCACATGCTCACTCCAGCTCCATCAGCCAGCACACAAAATTCTGTTTTGAGGCAGCATGCACATGAAATCTGTGAGAACAACCCACGTACAAGGCCACTTGAACAACCACTTAAAGAATGGAGAATTCATCCTCGCATAGTGAAAGTGATGAGGACACACTCTGGCAAAAGACCCATCGATCTCTTTGCATCCAAACACACATTGTCCTCACTACTTCTCAGTGAAAGGACAGGATGCACCTCTCTGCGTAGATATGCTTACGCACTGCTCGTGCCACTTATGACTATATGACTCATCTCATCCCAGCAACACTGACAAGAGTGAGATGGGGGCGATTCAGTGCAGCTGATGCTGTTCCCAGTAAATATGACATCAAAGCCCAGACCTGTGCTGCCCCATTAAAAGGTCTAGACTAAACATATCAACAATCCAGAGCATCAGAGTCACATTTACTGTTCATTATGACCTGAAAAGGTCATAATGTCAGAGGCATCATACCACATCAGTGCTCCACCACAGCTATTTTGGCATTCCTGCAGAAGTTGTTGGATCAGGGCCTATTTGACTCTTAAAGTTTAACTAGCTGCCATCTCAGCTCATCACATTGACTTTGATAACATTACAGCAGGGGCTCATCTGTTGGCATATTGCTTCTTGAAAGGGCCATGCCACCTCAGCCTTTTGGCTAAAACTTAGGACATAGAGCTGAAGAGGTTGTCATATAAGACTGCTTTGTTGATTACCTTGGTGTTGGTTTGCATGTTGTCAGTCTGTATGCTTGGTCCATTTATCAATGCAATTTTCCCAGGCTGGTACAAAAGTTACATTATTTCCTAATGCAGCATTTATAACAAATGTGCCGAGAGACTTTAGCTCTTTGGCATTAGGGCTTTGAGAGAGAAATCAGTTTTTTAGCCAAAGTGACAGGTTGTTTGTGTTTCACACACCCAACTAGAGGTTCCCCTTTGTCCACATAGCACCTGTGTCCTTAGATCGTAGGTCCTATAACCATTGCTTGCAACTGCAAAGATAAGGCCACACCCTTGTGTTCCACGAGGAGCATGGCCACATTGTGGATCCTGTCAAATGATGTTTCTGTGAGTCTTCTCACACCTTTGACAGGTATTACCCATGTTTGGGCCAGGCAGTGTTGGGATCTGATGGGACAAGTCAGTAAATTCACTTTAATACAGCTCAAGGTCAGACTTTTCAGAGCATTGAAAGAAGGAATTGTGTCATAGGAAGTTGAGTGAAAGAGAACATCGAAGGAAGGTATCTGAAAGAGAATGTCCAGCTGCATATGGAGCTTTGGTTCTCTGAAGGAAATCGAGTGAGACATAACTCTAGGATGGCCACCAGAACAGGTTATAGTCCCCTGAGGGAGAGGTGGGGCTCGCCAGGTACTGGCCAGTCTTTTTAGATTAAAAATATGTATAAGAACTGTTGTGTCACATTGCACTAATTCAGAGAACCAAGGCTGCATACTGTACATGGTCACGTTTTCAGGGTTGAAAATTCACTGAAGCAGCATTTAGACACTTGTGCACTAAAATTTCTCACTGAAACCTGGACGATTCATTTTTTTTAGGGGTTCAAAGGTAGGGAAAACTCAGCAACAGTGTCAGCATTATGCCAGTGTTAATTGCTGAAAAACAGCTCTGAAGCAATCTGGATTTAAAAATGGGTCAGGGTTTGGAGGTTAGCTAGCTGAATGTATACAACTGGTTAGTGTAACCATTAATTTATTGTTGTTATGGGTAGTTACAATAATTTTTTGTATGAGCTGAATGTATTAGTAAGCACTGATATAGGATGGTGGATTAAACATTTGACAGGATTTTTAGGTGTCCTGATACATCGTTTTAACAGAAACTCTCCAGCTAATCAGATTCAAGTATTAGCAGTGGATATGGATAATGCAGGTGATAGCAGTTTTCCATGTGCCATGATATTCAACCTGATCATGGCTCTCTGCTTCACAGGTAACGCGCCAACAGTACCAGAACGCCCTGATGGCGTCACGCATGGACAAGACGCCCCAGTCCACAGACAGCGAGTTCACCAAGATCGAGCTCACGCTGACGGAGCTCCACGACGGAGTGGAGACGCCCGCAGTCACCACCACTGCTACCACCACTAGCACCACCTCCACCGTGGCCATAGCGGTGGCCAACGAGACGTCCCACTTGCTCAGCCAGCAGCAGAACTGTGTGGGCCTCAGCCGGAGCAACCACAGTGCCCACAATGAGGGACCCATCTAGCCCCCGTCGAGCCTGGTGGAGACCGGGTGGATGGGGGAGGAAGGGGGCAGGTCAAGCTCCACAGGCACAGAGGTGAACATCTCTGCCCTCCCCCACCACCTCCCCACCCCACCCACCCAGAACCTTCACCCTGTCTCATGGACAAAACAGGGGTGGTGTAGATGGAGATGAGGGAAAGTGTGGGGAGGGTGGAGTGAGGGTGCCACTTCGCCCCAGTCAGTGAGACCCTTATACACAGGAGCAATGGGGAAGAGGGGTGCTGGGGTTACCCCACCCCCACCCCAACCCCACGACCCACCCACCCACCCAAACGCTGTCAGAATCCCTACTGTACAACATCCTCTTACAGAGGGTGCGCTTGGACAAAACGTTTGACTGAGCTTCTTTTTTGGGACAATCCATTTACTTTCATTGCGGTTACTTGGACCAGTGGACAGCAGTGTGCATGCAAAACCCCCAGCCTTTCCCCTTACGCACACACACACACACACATACACTCACACACAGACAAAACACACAATACAACACATGCCGTACTTTCTCCTCAGGCCAAAGACTTTGGTCCCCCTCAATACACAGGACACATACTGTTTTTGCACACACAAATTCATACACATATCCAGATGATACACACACACAAACACATATATTCATATTCACACAAAGATACAAATGCAACTACCCACCTGTGCATTTTTCAGGGAGGCTCAGTTGGCTGTCAATCCCACCCATGAGGACTCACAAACAAGCAGAGAGCAAAGGTTAGTCAAAGACTGTACCAAATACCGCTTTGAAAGAAACCATTAAACCATGAACCAAGAATGTTTTCCTGTATTTATTTATTTTATAATAATGTATGTATATATGTAAGCGTGTAGACAGATATGACAAACTGGCATACAAACATGCATGAGCATGTACACAGAAGTTTGTGTGGGGTACATGTCATATCAAGAAGACATGCTACATATATAGAGCTACACATACATTCATGTATATGAATAGGTGAGGGTCTTTTACAGAGATGTATATTACAGATCTTGTTATTTTTACTATTATCCTAAATCAGGCTTATGGTACAGTATCTTTTTCACCTTTTTAAAAAAAGAATCACACTATTGCCTTTAAGATAAATCATATAATTAATTATTTTAACAAAGTGCAATGAAACACAGTTTATTTAAGAGATGATTATGAATAAAAAAGAAATCAATGTATTATAAATTGACAGATATATTTGTATGTATGTACTGTATGTATATGTATATTTGTTTTTAAAAAAAATAATGCTAAGCTGCAGCCATCCACAAGCAAAATTGTCCTTAGTCAATCTCTCTCTCTCTCTCTCTCTCTCTCTCTCTCTCTCTCTCTCTCTCTCTCTCTCTTTCTCTCTCTCTCTCTCTCTCTCTGTCCCTCTGTCTTTCTCTTTATGTTTTATGTATGATCATACATCCTTTGACCTCAAATGCAACTTCAATTATATTTTGATATGGGGGTTTTGGCTCCTGAAAACTACTTAGACTTGTCTACAACAATGTAGTGCAGGGGAATTTGTTGAGTGGGTGGGGGGTGGGGGGCTGGGTGGATTTGGGTGTCATTTTGGGGGGTGGGAAGGGTGGGGAGGGGTTCCAAGTGCTTACTTGGCACTTATGCATGTAGAGGTATGTGTTTTATTTTTGCCAATTTTACAAATAATCAAACTTGATAATTGCACAGTATTAATGACCTCATCTAACATGTTGAGCATCATCAACTTCACAAAAAGCAACCTCGACATTAAACATGTCCATGAATGATACAGAGCTATCCTTTATCAATGCCTATGTGTGTTGCTTGTGTGTGCAGGTGTGTGTGTGTGTGTGTGTGTGTGTGTGTGTGTGTGTGTGTGCCTTTTTTTTTATTATTTGCATTTTTAATCAGGTATGGTACATGTGTGTCATACCTAATTCCATAACCTCTACCTTAGACCTAGTCTCTTTCTTCAGGGCTTGCATAAATGGTCATTCACAAGACAGCTGGCTTTTTTGACATCAGGAAGTTTGAGTCAAATACAACTTAAGGACACACATCTGGTTAAATATTGATAATTCATTCTTTCATCACAGTATATTCTAAGGAAATCTTTAACGGCTGCTGTTGTTGCACAAACACAGGCCACTGTTAAGGGAGACATTTTTTTTTTATTATTTGTGTCGCTCTAGTAGAGTTCCAGTAAAGCTGTTCTGGTGGCTCAACTCCACACCAAGACACTTTAATGTTGATTTTTCCTTTCATTTGTCACCCGTCTGTATTTGCACATGTTTATTTCTTTCACAATCTCTCACACCCCCAAATGGTTCATTTCAGACATTTTTTTTTTTTTTTTTTTGGCCAGAATAATTTCTCTGCTTATCGCAATACTTCACACAGACAGAAATGTGTTTTAAAATGTGCACTAATGCCTGAAAATGTGCCTGTAAGCTCCAGTATCCCTAGTGTCTAATAATTACTTATTTCTAATCTGTTGCAGCCTAAACTGTAAGTCTGAAGTATGCAGGTGTTTTGATTCCAAGCATTCCATGTTTGGGTTTTTTTCATATTTAACAAATCCTCCATGGACACTGTCTATTAAAATAACATATATTTAGACTGATGACTTGTCACCATGTTGGTAATGTCAATGTCCTGAGGTTGAACTGATTCTTTTGAGCTTTGCAACTTGTAACCACTGGTGGTCGCTATTTCCATGCGTCTCGCGGTGTGTGGCAGCTGCTGGAAACAGCCCCTTCAGAGCAAATATGGACTAGTTCAGCCATGAGGGCGTCCTCGATGTATAACCAGACCTATAACACACCCACACTGTATGCCGTTGTTTTTGCTGTTGTTTACCGTTTACTTACAAGTGCTCCTATGCATCATGCCTGCTCTGCCCTGCAGGGACAATCACTCCAGCCATGAAGCGGTGAATTGAAACGATATTGCAGGACATTGTAAAATTGCACTAATGAACGTAGCTTCCAGTGAAGTGGATCTCAGTGCCTGACAAAAGAATGAGAAGCATGATAAGCTAAATGCAATTCAAAAGTCTATACACACACAATAAGAAGAACTGGGTTAAGCACTGCAGAGCCATGTGTCCAGTATAGCCTGTGGTAATAGTCCAGTGGTGGTTTCAAATAATGTGACTCGCCACACCACACACAATGTTTCTCTCTCTCTCTCTCTCTCTCTCTCTCTCTCTCTCTCTCTCTCTCTCTCTCTCTCTCTCTCTCCTCTGTGACTGTCTGCTGGGAGATATGCACCACTCTGTTCATGTCATATGGTTTCTTGCTGCTGCTGTATCTATGCGCTGTCCCTTTTTGCCACCATGTTGTTTCCTCAGCCTGAAGGCAACATTCCCCTTGCCTCCTCCAGCTGGGTGTACAATAAAAAGTGAATGATTAACTAAAAACAAACAAACAAAAAAAAAAAAAAAACACTGGGTGGCTGAATGTGCTGTATCTGTGGTCTGAAAGCTTTTTCTCTGGCTCATGTCCTTTCGAAAAATATGTATTTTCCTTGAATAAAACTAATTTTCTGGGCTACTAACTGAGCTAAACAAGAAGGCTACTGTTTTTTGGGGCTGCCAGAAAGCCCAAATCAGGTCACGACACTGTATATTGCAGATGCTTTTGGAAGGCTTTAAACAACACAACTTGATATGAATTTCCTGTGAATGTATTTTGGATGCGTTTGGAATGAAAATCAATACAAACAGTGATACCAAAACGATTCAGAAGAGTTGTCAAGTCAAGTCCAGGAGCAAGAAATAACTTTTCAGTGAAGTAGGCCGAAAAAGGAGGCCGCTGCCAGACCAGAAAGAATAGATGCTGCCAGTGGCGGACGCTCGCTGTTTGAAGGGCAGGGGCGAAAAAATAAAAAAGGGCACCTACTGCACGACAGGCCATCCCACCAGCGTGCAAAAAGCTACGATGCATCGTATGTGATGAAATAGTCTTTGTCCGTGATTACGATTAAAAAATGCACAGGGAAGTAAGAGCCTATCAAATTTTTATTCACAAACACCTTCAAAGTAAAACACAGAGGCAACTATTAACACTGGTTTCACACACACGCGCATGCACACACATTGCATTGTTGATTTATTTTTATTTATTTATTTATTTATTTATTTTGTATCCACGGACACTGGGTATAGATGTAATGCATTCCGTCAGTTATGCTTTAAAATATCAAAACAGGCTATGGTCCTATAATTTTACATTTTTGTCTTTTGTCATCTTGTCTTTTGTCACAATTGGAGGCGGGGAGAATGTCCCAGCTAAGAGAATGTTTCCTTCAAAAGCCGTTTCAAAGGAGCACCTAATTTATTAAAATGTATGATTATTGTTATTATTTATTTATTGCATGTATTAGCACCCTAGAGGGCATTTGACCTTTTTTTTTCCATGTGATGGGCAGCCAATGGGGCACTTCCTCTCGTTTTTGGGGCTCTTGAGGGCATTTTAGTGATGCTCTTTCAAACATGGGGCACCAGCGGGGTAGTCGCCCACTGGCCCGCCAGTGGATATTTTGCTAATAATTTCTTGCACGTTAACAATTAATCCTACCATAAATACCATTAATCCTTTTCAAAAGACATCTTTGAAGTGTTTGTCCTCACTGATTTAGAGGTTATACAGTACTTACATGAAGCGGCGCTAAGAACGGCAATGAAGATATAGCTTATGTGATTGTGTTTGCAAATACTCTATATACTGACAGTGAACACCTATAAGATTTAATACTTCAAATTCATATAATGACAGTAAAATATGGACAGGAAAAGTCCAAATAAGAGTAGAATGGCTAACAAAGATGGCAATGATCTCTTATCCCAGTGAATGACTGCAAAAAGTAAATGTCACAATCCATAATCTAGATTATTTTAGTGCGTACACTTTATGGTATTGGGTGGGTTGTTTATGGCTTTCCTTGGATAATACAGTGTGTATTATCCACCATGCACTGCAGTTGAACCATTACATCATTACATAAGACCTGGGACAAAGAAAATACCAACACATGCAGGAAAAGTACAAAATACCTCTCACCCATTTTCTTTGTGTTTGAGCAACATGTGTGCATGGTTATGACGTTTTAAAGATCATACATTACACAACGACAAACAGCTATTACCAAGAGGCACAGGAATTTATGAAAAATTTTCTTTATTGTACATTTTTTTATGTAATTTCCCAATGTACAGCCTGTAGGATAATTCTGGAAAACAAAAAACCATTCAAAGGAACATAAAGTGATATGCACATAACAAAAGATTACTGTAATTAAAATAACTGAATGACTGGCACCCGCTGCTAATGTGGACGCACTCTGGGCATCATAAAAATGGATAAAAATCTAGCTTGTTACTGTATAAAAGAGTTACTGAAACAAGTCAAGAAAAAAAATGTTATTGGACAAAAAAAGATGCCCAGTATACGGAAATGGAAAGGCCTATTTACAATACTGTAAACCAAGACCATTTAAAAACACTAGGTTAGAAAAAATAAAGTCAAACGCCCCATAGCATTGCTTACAAGTGCCACTTCTTGTTTAAGGTGATTAACATGCTGTTCACATTTCCCTTCATTTTCTCTTCAAATCTTTTACAGGTTGACGTTTTGTTTCGTTTTTTTTTTTTTTCTTCAATAACTGATAGCGTCAAATGTCAAAAAGCCCCTGCTGAAAAAAGATGCAGCCCACATAGAACTCTTAACCAAATCTACCATAACAACCTTGGCACGATTGGGATATGCTTGTATTAGTCAAACCGTAGTATTTCCACATGCATATGCACTGCGCCCTGGACTGCTAAAGAAAACGACCAGTCAGCTATTTATTACGAGCACTGCAGCTGCCTCATGTAGTAGCATATCCAGTTATTTTTATATTCAAAAACAAAATCAAATCGGAGAATACAAATATTTCACAGAGTTATATAAAAATTATACTTGAACTGCTCTAATATAGTTCTCTCTACTGGTTTCTACTCATGAAATCATCACAGAGTTGCTGTTGAACATTCACACAGACACGTTCACCTCTCCTCCACCCCGTTGCCGAGCTAAAACTAAAATTATGCAAATAGTAGGCCACATGTCCCTTCCCTTTCTTGGCCCTAATCAATGGGCCGACACCTAGAAGACTAATCTACGACATGACGAGACTAAATAGAAAGAAGGAAAGTGAACTCATAGGATACACTGGTTATTAAAAAGGAAGGAAAGAAAAACCTCAGAAGTCGCCTATTCCACCTTAAGTTCCTGGCAGTTCTCTTCTCTGCATACCGTCACTGATTATGTGTTCAAAAGGGGGCATATGTCGATGTGGCAAGGATACCTGGCTTACATCCGGTAAGCTTAAAGTGCCAGAATGCTTTGTGTGTTTCACTGACCTGTCAAATTCAAAGCGATGTGAAGACAAGTGTTCAAAGTCTTCATTCCAGTTTACAGCTAATAAACCTCATTTTTCACCGCAGCCAGTTTTGACAGGGCACACACCGGTGTCGCTGATGACACTGAATCAGATTCTGATCCATTTACGTCTATCAGAGCCAGGGGCTATTGTCTGCTACACTTAAATGGGGCATAATCTTTATTAATATCATGAGTAACACCTGTGTTTACCCTGTTATTTCATGTCAAACTGGCTGCTTTGAAAAGCTCTCTAAAGCTAGAACCAACACTTCAATGACGTGGACACCTCACAGTGTTCAGAAGCCCGACACCAGAATACTGCACATGTTCCTGCATCATCACGATCCCATCGCCCTCTGCCCCGAAACCAAGAAGATGCCCCAAAGAGGGCACATTCAACACAGTCACATGTGATTTGCCTTGTCTGAAGCCAAACACTTGCATTACCCAGTAGAGCTAAGCAGTTAAACTTAATCCAACTATTTAAGCATTTAAAAACAGCCTTGACTATAATGTACAAGACCACACCACCCAAGCCACTAAGAATCACTTCCCTCTTTGCATACCAAGGCCACTTGCTCCGATTCCAGGCTGTTTCTTGCGTTAAAAAAAAAAGAAAAAAAAAAAGACACATTTGACACCATAACCATCACCTCACACATATCGGGATCTTGGACATGGCTTGAGCTGAACAGAACTGTAGAACATCGCAAAAAGTGTTCTGAATTAGTCAGATGCAATACTGCAGTTTCAGCCGACTGAGATAACCAAGCTGAGTTAAGAAAATGATGCATGTTAGCTGCACATGGTGTTTACGTGGCATTTGCACAGTATAAATACCATGAAAAAAAAAAGAAAACAGTACAAGGCAGAAGCTGTTCACCTGTTAGCTTATGATGCTATTTACAGTAGCACTACTGTACTTCAAGGTTGTCATAGCTTAGGGTGACTCTGTCCTCATTGTTGCTGGGTAACAGTGCTCACATTTCGAAACGTTAGCTGAACAGTCGCTCACATGCCACAGTATGATTTTAACCAAACCCCACAGATCTGTCCAACGCTGACCCGGTCATCCACAGTCACACTTGTGCTTTGTGTGCCCGAGTGGACACAACTCCTGTGCTTCAATTAGTATAGTGGATGTTGAGCTTACAATCATTCCGGATGCTACTGTGCAAGTCTACTTTGGCAGAGAACAGACACACACACACACACACCTACACACACATTTTGACATACTTCCAGAAGTTACAAGAGAGTTAATCTTCTAAAATGACAAGAAAAACAGACAAAATGAGACAAACTGAGTAAAAATTGGACCGTCGTTCCCATGTTGCACACAAACATGTTGTGGTAGTTCACTACACTGTGCACGTTCTGTCAGTGCCGTACCTGAATAGTGTTTCTAATTTAAATGGGATAATAGCAACAGTTTTGTCATACTGTGCATACTGGCTTGGAAAGGCTAGTCTGCTTGGAAATGAAACATTCACACTACGGTATACTGATAAATCAACCATCGCCATGATGGTTTACAATGTAAATGTAAACACAACTATTTAGTCCACCACCGGTTTTTAAAAAGTTAGCTTAAGAAAGGTAGTGAAAAATAGTGATGAACATTTACTTGAGCGTGCACTCTGTCTGCCTAATGGGACAAACAATATATAAACCCCGAACTAAATTTTGCTTCATCCACTTTTCGTAAGGTCCACTAACAGCTCTATTTTCTGACTATTACAATTAAAAAACAATGGGCTTTTCCCCCATTATGAAATTGGGAAAGGGTAAGGTTTCGAGGACCAAGCAAGCATACAGTCTTGTGACAGTAACATGATCGAGCTAGCTCTTGGTCCTTTATACTTCTCTTGAGAAATCTCCAGTGTATGTGTCAGTGTGTGTATGATACATGCACATACACACCAACACACACTGAAAATGGATTTCCTCCCTGCCTCAGAGCTGAGAGAGAAAACCACCTAACACCACTGGGGAACCGTTAAGAAGGCAAGAACTGGAAAATATGGCTCTCCACTGCATTTCCAGCTTATTACTCTTCCTCCTCCTCCTCCTCTTCTTCCTCCTCCTCCTCCTCCTCTTCCTCCTCCTCATCATCATCCTCATCATGGCAGTGAGTAATCTCCTGGGGGGTCTGGGGGAACAGGTTGGGAGGTTTGATCTCACTGATGGAGCGCGTTAGCTGGTTGCGCTTGCACTCAAGGTCCTTGCAGTCGCTGCACTGACTGCGGTTGCGCGTGGCGAGCGGCGACTCCGCATCGATGTCCACGTGGGTGTGCTCCACCGTTGACTCGTGGGGCATCTGGGGAGAAGGACAGAGAGGGTCAGAGGAGAGGAGAGAAGGGCGAAGGCGCTGAGAAGGGACAAGCAACAGAATCTGAGTGGATCAAATTGATCGGCAGAGCCAGTCCATTTTGATACTGGCAAATGACGAGCTGCCACACGGGGGAAAGTCCAAATAATAGGACACACACACACACACACACATACTTCTTTATTCAGTAAAAGCAATGGATCATACTGGCACATGGTATCAGCAAATAATCATAATATTTAAATCAGTAAAGCCAGTGAGGCCGACATATTGAAGCATCAGTAGGGTCTGAGGCTCCTCCAGCTCACTCACCAGTACGTGTGCAGCTCTGAAGAGGTAGCTGAAGGGGTAGTAGAGCAGGTTGATGAAGGAGGCGGCATACAAGTCGGCATAACGCATCACCTGGGAGGCAAACAGGGTCTGTCTGGAGCCGCTGCGGAAAAGGCTCCCCATCATGCCATAACACATGTCCATGTCATGTGTGACTTTCTGAAGGGGATAAAGGAGCACAGGCGATGGTTAGCCTGCTGAGGGCTGAATGAAAAGTGAAACTGACAAAAATATCTGAACCACTGAACTCCAACTAAGATCACAATCACATGATTTGTATTTAAACAGAACGTTTCAATACAGATTTAAAAAGTGGTTCACTGTCAGAAAGAAACACAATGACGAGTGAAGTGAAACTATGAGTGAAAATATAAGTGATAGCGAATAAAAGGTAAAATAAATAATCCAGCCATAACAAATAAATAAAAAAGGAATAAATAAATGGTGGGCTTAACTACAGCGATAAAACAATGAAAGTCAAAGGATATAAATGGCTTATAAAAGATTATAGAGGATGGGGCTTAACATATCGAAGGGGCATTCATTATATTTATATTTTAACATTACACAGGCCAGGCAGCACTATTGAATTTTAGTAGTGAAATATCTGAGCTTTTTAAATGCCACTCAATGACTTTTCAATGATCATCAATATGTATGAACCAGTGTTTTTGTGAACCAGTTCACCAATTCAATTTTCATGAATGCCAAAATGTAGCAGCTATAATTATATTAACCCTGCACTCACACAAACTGATTTATCAATTTAATGCCCTGATGAAGGCCTGACAATGAAAGTTTGGCACCTTGTAAAGGTGAAATAAAAGATCTTGCATAGACCTGAGCGTGCTGAACACTTTTGTTCACTGTTAAAATTCAATGAAATATTTTTATCACTTATAACCATGAAATGGCAAAAAGAAATGCTTTCAAGCCTGTACTCTCTGTTGATCAGAAAATAATTATTCAAGACAGCATGCCATTCCATAATTGGTTGAAGGTTTCTGAATACAGCTGGTGGATCTTGAGATCTTTGTCAATAATTCAACTGCTCAGGTCCAGCGGACATAAACCAGCCATGAAGGAGGAAACCGCTACGTCATGACAAACAGGCCAACGTAACACTGGGAGTTTCCCTGTTATCCAGTTGCCATAAAACCAGAGGTGTTTAATGCTGTACCTTGACTCTTCTCTGGATAGCGCTGATGTCTGGTCTCTCATTACTGCTGCTGTCCAGATGCCTGGAGAAGGGCACAGGGAAAGACGATGAGAGCAAGCACGGTGGGAGGGGGAGAGGGGGAATACTAACATGAGCGTGGTGGAAGGTAACATGTCAGAGGTGGTGGGACAGGGCGCCCTGCCAGGTTATAAATAAGCCTCTGTGAACCCAGTTATCAGGCTGCCAGCGAGAGGCAACCCTTTAGACTTTACCCTGTTGACCATGTCGCTCTCTCTCAAACACACACACACACACACACGTGTGGAAATAGGGACACAGATGCTGATACTGCAGGGAGCAAAGAGCAAGAGGGGAGGTTATGTGGATGAAAGAGGGATATGGAGAAGGGAAGAAAAAAAGAGGCTAAAGGTCACAGTACTTACTTGTAGAGCTCTGCCAAGAAAATGTCCAGGCCCTGCAGCTCCTCGAACAATGCTGGAAAAGAGAAGAAGAACTGGATGAGCCTCTTTTCTATGTCTCTAACTTTTGCTAACGCACTCATTCCCTGATCTACTCTTTAATGTGTGCAAAAAACCTTTGCCATGTACAAAACTGCTGACATAACCCCTGATTGGTGAATAAGATTGTCTTGCACCAATGACTTGAAGTCTTAAAACTTTGAACACTGAAGAGATTTTAGTACCCATTAATAGTTTAGTAAATGTGGGCCTTAGTTGAATATTTTTCTGGAAGCTGTAGGATTGGCATTGTTGCTGCTTTTTCTAGGGCAAAGAGTTCTCCAATCTCAGTACCTGAGTAAATAAAGGCTAAGTAAACATAAAAATGCATGAAAAAATGCAACCCGAATGTGTACATTTCTGCATGTGACTGTGGGCAAGCATAGACTTATCTGTGTGTGGGTGTGTGTGTGTGTGTGTCCAGCCTCACAGCTCTTGTCGGTCCAGACATGCAGCTCCTGTGCCAACTCAGGTATAACCAGGAAGGTCCTCCAGCCTTGCCGTTTCTTGGACTTGAGGATGTCTCCAAAGATGTGGTCCCCAATGTAGACAATGTCTTTACCTTTGGCCCCCAGCAAGTCACACACAATGTCTGACGAACCTGAGGGGCGATAAAAATTAAGACAATACATGGATATGATGCATACAGACTGAGTATGTATGTGTATGTGATTATAAAATATACAGTCAGTGAATTTCTTTATTGGTTTGTCTATCATGTACATCTTAGAAATATTTCTGTTTTTTATAAGTAATACATATAATCGCATCAATACCAAGAGTTGTAGACAACTCATGCTGGGTTAATGAGTGAGTGAAGGAGAATAAATGAGGCATCAATTTTACCTCCAGAGTAGACTATGCCATGCTGCAGAGGGCCTGTGTAGGTTCCTATCTTTAGACGTCCCGTTGTCTGAAATGAACAGAAAATACATGGCATTTGTGAGAGGAGTGGCAGTCCCAGAGACTCCAGAGACTGAAAGCCACTGGGAGCACTGGGACTGTGTGGTATATCAAACGCTTCCTTTATGCTTGACTGATTCCAGCCTCTGAATGAGCAACTTGCAAACATGAGACCAAAACAAAAGTTAAGAATGAGAAGCATGAAGCCCCTGGGGGAAAGGAAGAAACATTACATAGGCCATCTTTGTGAAAACACAGTAAGTAAAATACTGTGGAATACTATATGTTGTAAATGTACATACATTTTAATTACATTTGTTATTTAGTTTTAATTACCATCTTAATCTTAATCCTATAAATACAGATCACAATAAGAATACCACAGTAAAACAACAATTTCTTTATCTTTGAGAAATACTGGTTAAACAACTGTTAAGGTACAAAAGTGAAATATAAAAAATGTTTTCTAAAACTGAGATTAATGATTGAATAATGTATGTAAAATAATGTGGATTATCATTATGCCACAATTGTGCAGCCTTTGTGTCTGTGTATCAGTAACTCTTCAGTACACGGTGTGAAAGTCTTTGCTGTGTGTCGTGTTTCTGCTCACCGTGTCGACTTGTCTAAGCACCGTACCCTCACCGAAGAAAAGAGGCTTCCTGGCATCGACAAGAATCAGGTCAAAGTAGGACTGCCATGGCCGGTGGGGAGTGCCGTGCTGTTTTGGGTGTAAACAAACATATACATACATATGATTTGCACTTTCAACTGCATATTACTCATATCTCAAAGTCAATTCAAATGAAGATCAAACAGGATAAAAGGGTGTCTTACCTTAGGGCCATGGGGGAAGTCAAACAGGTAGGTCATGATTTTCTGAGGGAAAATAACCCATATGCAGGCTGTTGGTTAGTCAAACCACTTCAGATTAGACGTCACAGTGTTTTGAGCTAATACAGCAGTCAGTGCTGTCACAGACCAGTAGAAATTTGTAAATAAGGGATCGGTAGCTGCTTCTCACTTCATTATTGAAAAGATGTTGACTAGTTTATCCTTCATCAGAAGTTACAAACCACTGCGGTTTTTGAATGATCTACTCATTTTCTTTCCACAAATAGTGAGACTGCATCACAGCATGTATGTACTCACATCAGTGTATTTGTAGTCACTGTTGGTAGCCAAGAAAACCTTAGCTACTTCATTCATCCGGCTGAGAAGAAGAGGTAGCTTTCCCTGGATGGTGCATGGAAGAAGCATCAAAAGCATCAGACACTGAGCTCGGAAGAATTTCTAAAGACCAGCTCTTTCAGAGAGCATAAATTTAGTGTGTGTTTGTGTTCTCTAACAAGGCAGCCATAATTTCCTTGGTACAATAAACTCTTAAAAAGTACTTACATCTCGTACTACGTACTTCTCCAGGTTCTCAACTGTCTTTTCCTTCAGGGTTCCCTGCAACGCAAGATGTGAAACTCAGATTAAAGTCTAAAACTATACACTAACAAAAGAAAAAAAAAAATCATACAAATATCATCTTCCTAAGTTAGAAGCAGCCACAGCAATCAATCGTTTCAGTGAGCGTTCAGTAACAGTCACCACCAATCTGTGATCTCTGGCACATTCCAGGAAGTATTTTGTGATACAATGCTGTAATTTGCTTTTTTGGTGTGCCCACATTGCCACAATATGCCTGATCTACTCCAGTTAGTGGTTTCATATGTTTCCTAGAATGACTTTTCAAACCCCAAGAAAATGGGAGATCTTATTACATTAAATTAGGGGTTATAAATGTAGATGGAGAGCGATAGTAAAAGCAAAGCAAAAGTCCTTTTCCTTTCAACAGAAAGCAAGTCACATCTGTTACTCAAAACATGTTTTGTAAAAGTGGAATCAAAAAGGGCGAGGCTGGAAAGACATTCTTTCTCTGTAACTGAGGGACCAATACCGAAGCCTGGTGACCATCATTCATGTTTTGAGATAGTTGAAAACATTTCTTTGATCAGTCTCAATTATAGAAGCACTACAAATATCATGTTGTGATGTCACTCCATCTACACATGGCCAGTTCTCCATGGAAATAGGAAAAATACATCTCCAAAGGACAAAATGGACACAGAAATTCAAAGTACACTGTGAATAGCAGTTTTGGAACAATGCTGATGTGTGAATTTTTTTTTTCCTTTAAGCAAGGTACTTGAGCCGTAAATCCTCCAGCAGACACAAATCCTCCGGCAGCTAAAAGGTAGAAGGCTGCAGTTTTACTAGAAAGACCGTCGTTGCACTGGATAGCTCCCAGGCATGAATATGTAATGCTGAGTGTAAGTGATGCAGGGTGTTGCAGAAAAAAAACCTGCACGGTCAGCAAGACACCCCTGCTTAAATTACATCATAAAAGTCATGACACAATGTGTGTCAAAACGGGTTAAATCAAAGAAATCCAAAGGTATCTACCTTAAAGTGGACCCAATCGACGGCATCGCGGACATCCTGGAACATGCTCTTAAAGGACATGAAGAGATCGCCGTCCTTGAAGCCCGTTTCACAGCTGGGGGAGAGGAGGAGAGACACACACACGTACACAGCCGTCGGACAGGCCAGATCTTTACAGAACGATAACCATTTTTCAAAACATGACATTTTGTTTTTTGTTTGGTTTTAAATGGGATAGCCTTCCCTTGTTGGAGGGGTCCCCAGCCAAACAGGAAAGCATTCTCCCCCTAAAAGACCAACAACGAGGTTTCAGAGGACAAAGGGACATGCAGCCATTCCAGATTACATTATCAACAAATTTAACAGGCTGTAATATTTAAAAGACTAGAAAACGTAGAATATATTAACATTCTATATTAAATATATTTATTCTATGTGAATAGTTAGTGAATAATGATTTTTATTCTTATCACATTCAGATAAGAATCCATGCGATCTTAAAATTAGTACAAGAGATGAATTAATCATCTTTACAGCAAATAAGACGTCAATAGAGAGATTTTTCAACTGAACTGCCGTTTTTGCTTTCCTTTTCAGGATAATGGCCTAAGCTTATTAGTTGACAACAGCTGGACCCTCCCATGCTGTAGGGCTTGTTCTTGACCCTGTTTGGCTTGAAATTGTCTCGTCATTGTGTCACCATTCGATGTTCAGTAATTTGTTACACAAAAAAAGGTGCGACTAGCAGTTTCTTACCTTGCATATCTGTCACAGTTGGAGAAAAAGTCCACGAGGCAGGCAAAGAGGTAGGTCTCTGTACAAAAACATGTCATCGGTAACAACGTAACTTGATCAGTGTCCTTTTTTCCTGTCCTTTTTTTGTATATAGAAAGAGGCAGCTACCTCAACCTTCCCTAAATGTAATTATTTTGTTTAATCCAAGACTGCGTTTTTGATTCGATTACTCATTCAGTGCTCTGTCCTGTTCCTGTTTAGGTTTGATCAAGTTACCTGGCAGGTTGAATAGAGTGTTGAGGATATAAAAGCGCTCAGTATCGTCTCGCTGGATGAACTTGTTTGGGTACAGCTCACGTATCTCAGGCCTAGAAACAGAGAAAACAAAACATGAAATGATCTTGATTACTGGGCACATCACAGCAACGTTTGGGGTGCCTTAAACGACAGTAGAAGTTTTTCATTATCTTTCTTCTGATCATTCATATGCTCTGAATGTGCATAACACACACTGTGACAAAATAAGACATTATGAAATTACATTATTGTCTGTATTATAGGGGCAGAGTGTTGAGATCACTCACCCTCGGAGGAAGTTGAATCCATGGACACACACTAGGATGTTGCCATAGGCATCGACCTTCAACAGGTTTCCATACATGGTATCAAACACAAGGCCCCTGGAAGTAGCAAAGGGAAAATCAACACTGTGGTGAGAATTATTTTTTCAACATTTACTAAACCATCAGTAACTATACTTGGCTAATTTTGATCTATTCTATAAAGCTTAACTCTAATGTCAATTTATCTGCTATCTGTGAACCTAATATGACAACATTTTGTCTTCATCAGGAAAGAACAAAAGATAAGAGATTCCAAGTGGAACTGTATGTAGCACCCTGGGGTCAACTGAGAAAAAAAAGAGCTGTGTGTAAATCTGTCTTCTCAGTTTAGAAATCTGTGCGTACAGTTTACAAACCGTGCTCTCAGATTCATAATCCATGCCCACAGTTTACAATTCCATGCCCAAGGATTTGTAAAAGTGACCTCGGATTTCAAGGGCAAATCCAGGGGCATGGATTCGTAATCTGAGGGCATGGATTATCCATCCAAGAGCACAGTTTGCAAACCGTGCACACAGATTTCCAAACCGCGAGTACAGATTTAATCATGGGTCTTTTTTGCTCAGTTGACTCCAGGGCTCCAAAGAATTGAACTCTGCGCTTCGAGCAGATGCACTGGTGATGAGTTTTGTTCCCCTGTCTCTTGCGCTTGTTAAATATCTCAGCCAAATCCCCCGAGGGCTGAAAGGTGAGGGGGTTCAAATGATACGCAATGTGCGCAACAGGAACAGCCTCTCCACCTCACTAGTTCTAACATGTCCTCTGGTTAGTAAACTGATAAAAATATAATTCCCGCACTCATACGTTCTACACAGCTACTACACACACAGTAACTTGCTAAGAGACCCTCACTATCACCCTCGTCCGGACCCTGCGGTGGTGTGTGACGGGTCTGTCTGACCTTGTGGGGAAGGACGGATCGTAGACAAAGCTGAGCAGCTCCTGGGGGTAACCAATGGAAACCAGGCGCTCCACGGTCAGCTCAAAGCCTAGAGATTCATACTCTGGTGACTTGTACACTGCACGCACACACACACACACACACACACAGACATCATTACATTATACAGGAAGGGTTATGCATAAACTCAATTACCTGTAATGTCAAATATGTTCAAAGATGTTCATTATGTGAAGTGGTGGGGAAAAACATGACACTATTTCCTAAACTGGTAATAGTGGTTTTAATAAACCCTGTCTTGTAGGGCTCAAAAGCGACTTTTTTGGCCATTAAACTGTAGCATTAGTTTTTAAAAATAGACATGGCTCCAGTTATTCAACGGTCCTAGAATGCACAGCAACAACAAACAGCAAAACTTTAAACTACAACTAACGACTTCTTGATTAAATCTGAAGATTATCTTTCTGATTAAGTGGCTTATTAGCTGTAGAGTGCAAAAAACAAATTAACTTTGAAAAAAAGAACATCAATAGTAGTGCATATTCAATAATATAAGCTGATGGATAGATAGACACACACAGAGTCATTAAAATGTGCATAAGTCACTCTTCTAAAGTCAGTGAAATCCATAGAAAAAGAAGGAAAAAAAGGATTTGGGCCACTTCATCCTGTAGTGTGAATATAGCCCGCATGTATGTGTGTGAGCAGCAGGGCACAGATCTCTTCTTTGGAAGCTAGCTTTACCCTATAGATATTATGCAAGTTGGAAATGTGGGTGGAAACTTTAGGGTGAAAGGTGAAACCTTCATTTTCAGTACAGATGTTCAAACATTCAAATTACAGTCACACAGTGAAAGTTTCTCCCACCCACGGGAAGATAATTACGCTGCTTGATAGCTTTAGGCAATTATAGTTCTGGACGCACTGTGTCATGTGACATTCCAGCTCTCCATTCTGTCACGGCAAAACTATAATTAACATACATACTGTAACATATACTGTCTCCACTAGAGCAACATGGCCTGTGGATGAAGCTGTGATTGCTGACCCACAACAAACACAGTTTTGGTGGGGGTGACCTCACAACAGTGGGGCTTGACACTTGACAGTTAGAGTATATGTGCATGTGACTTTTTTTGAGGCTACCCCGTCCACATGAGACTCTGTAATGGTGTCTCAGTGTTTTGATAACACGCTGCTCTCATTCACATGCACACCCATACGCCCGTGGCCTTCTTCTCTCCTCAGTGTCAACAAGGGCCTGAATGTTCTGAGAGCACATCCACAAAGAAACAGGATCAGGCGTGAAAAAGGGAGACGCTCAACTTTCAGCGGCAGCTCTAATGAGCCAGGCTGAGACCGATGACAACAAACAAACAAAGAGCGGCTGGAGCCGTGTCACTGCCATATCATTTCACCAAAGGCCAATCCAAAGCTAAGGGAGGGGTAAAAGGTAAAGATTGATGCAGGCAGGGGATTAAAACGATATCTGACTCTTGGAAACAGGATGTGTCAGATGTTATTAATATAAAATGGAGAATGTGCCGGTGGTGTTGTCTGTTTTCTACATTCATAGTGTTGTTAAAGGGGTGGTGGGGGGGTACTGGCTGGTGATGCTTTGATAGAGGGCATTTGGCGGCACAACAGCAGTGTAGGACAAACAGGGAAACATCTGTGTCCTCCTCTGTTGGAGCTGTGTAAAATGTGACTGTGCACTGTGTCTCTAATGGTAGGTTATACTTTGGAGCATAATGAGTGTGCACTGGCCGACATGAAATTCTTGGGCTCAGATTGTGCATAGGTCTGTGCAGGACAGAACGAGTAGGCTTGATGTTTCTATCTCCCGTATACTGTAAGCCTGTAAGCCTGAGCCTATTTCTGCATAATATTCAAGTCCTCCTTGCAGCTCAACCCCCCATGGTCTCCAGGCTAAATAACAGAGGGTTTTGGCCCTGTGCCCAGGGCAGTAGCATGCACCAACCACATTCCTCCATGTACATATCCTTCCCTCCTCCTCCTCCTCCCCTTGTCCTATTCCTTGCTGAGCTCCAAGCCACTACAAAGAAACCTATTTTGAGAGCCATTTCCACTCTGTCACCTTTCCTCTCATCACACTTTCTTTCTTTAGTTTTCAGGGAGGATCTCTTCTTCACGTGTTGACCTTCAGACAGCTTTGGCCTGCCCCTCCCACCACACACACACACACACCGCACATATACACCCACACGCAGATATCAGGTGTGACGGGCTTGTCACTCACTGTCAGGCAGTTCATTACACCAAACTTACAGGCGGATATTATCATTAGCAGCTCACAATTTTATTAGCTACAGTTTAGCTGCTAAATTTTCTTCTTCACTGGGGCCAAAAACAATATGACACTGTGGAGCACTGAACATACTGGCGAATGTTTTTCACCCATTTTTACAGGGGTGATTTAAGCAAGACTAAATTCCTAATTTCTACACCATGTGAACAAAGACCAACGAACAAATCTGGAGACACTGATGAATGAAATTTATTGCCTACCATTTATACAAGTAATTCTTGACATGCCTCATTATGTGACTCGTAAAGCAGTAGTCAGGGGAATGATTTCTAGATTTTTGCCTTCTCAAGAGAGCTACCCTCACTGAGTGTGACAAATGTCAGTAGGTGTTGTCAAGTAAATACTGTCAACACATCCAGATTCAGATTTACTGTCCACCAGACCACACTTGACAGAAAGCTGCCCTTAGTTTGTGTTCAGTTTGAACACACATAACAAATGGAAAAATACATATGGTAATGATGATGACAATACAAAAGAGTCAGAGTCCCCACATAAGGATCAATCCAAAATGCTGTACAGCTTATGGACAGTGTATACTACTCCTTGACAGTGGTAGGTATACAGTAAATCAATTGTGGAACTGTTTTTTTTTTTTTTTTTCTGAGCAAATGGGGTCCCACAGCAGCAACCTGAAATCAAAAGAATGATTCTAGAGAAAACTTCTCTGTCTAGTGTTTATGTGCAGATCGGAAGATACATCACTGTTGTTTGGCAATGCCCTTGACTCTCCTGTCTTCACGTTTTATAGGGACCTTTGCTGCCCTACATAAGCCCCTTCTCCCATTTCTCATCCTCATGTTGTCAACATGTACAGCATGTGCACGCGTGCGTGCACACGCACACGCACACGCACACACACACACACACACACACACACACACACACACACACACACACACACACACACACACACACACACAAACACACACGCACACAGATAGGGATCTGTTACCTCCTGTCCCTGATTTTTTTTGCTTGATAATCATACTATATCCCCACAAGTCCAAATCTGTTGATGTGTGGTGGGTACATGTTACAGGTACAGACTTTACAGGCCGGGTCACCAAAGTCCCAAATGTAATGAATACGCCTCCAACACAAACCAAAACAATTTGCTTCCCTCTGCTGACAGATCGTTAAATCTAAATCAGATGAAGTGTCCCACATAGGATCTTATCTGAACCATGTCACTTAGCCATCTCTATTACAAGCCAGCACCATAACCATCTTCATTAATTTGTAGCTACTAATATGAAAATATAGGCTAGGCCTTTGTCACAGATTTGCAAGAAACTATCAGACATATTGTGGAAAGTTAGCAAAAATGAGAGAACTTAAGCATAGCCTGGGGGACGTACACTAGCCAAAAGTCAGATAGGAAACTAGGGCAAAACTGTGTGCATCTCTTGATGCAATCTGGAACTGAACGTGTGTTTGAGCAACACTCTCTGCAGTCTATTAAATGCTCCCCTTCAGAGCACAAAGAACAGATGAGGCAATATATTCTTACTACAATGTTTATTTTGTGTTATTACAATATGTGAAATATGTCTATGGGTGTGTGTATGTGAAATTGTGGAGCCATCAGTACTAGGGATAGAGTAAAGCAGCAGAAACTTTGGCCTTCATATGTTTGTGGTGACCTGTTTTTTAATACATAAACATTCAAATTGATAAATCAATTATCAAGCAAGTAGGAGTTCTGTTAATATTAAGAAATTACATAAATAGCCTTCTCTCCTGTTTTCCAATAAAAACTCAAAAACACAGAAAAACTGAAAAACAACAAAGAAAAGCTATTGAAACATTGTTTCACATTTTAACAATGTATAAAGCACAGCCAGGCCTAAAACCTAACATGGTAGAATTTCCCTGGTTGGGATCAATAAAGTATATCTATCTACACTATATTACCAAAAGTATTCGCTCACCTGTCTTTACTCATACTGTGAACTGAAGTGCCATCCCATTCCTAACCCATAGAGTTCAATATGATGTCGGTCCACCTTTTGCAGCTATTACAGCTTCAACTCTTCTGGGAAGACTGTCCACAAGGTTGAGGAAAGTGTTTATAGGAATTTTTGACCATTCTTCCAAAAGCGCATTGGTGAGGTCACACACTGATGTTGGTCGAGAAGGCCTGGCTCTCAGTCTCCGCTCTAATTCATCCCAAAGGTGTTCTATTGGGTTCAGGTCAGGACTCTGTGCAGGCCAGTCAAGGTCATCCACACCAGACTCTGTCATCCATGTCTTTATGGACCTTGCTTTGTGCACTGGTGCACAGTCATGTTGGAAGAGGAAGGGGCCCGCTCCAAACTGTTCCCACAAGGTTGGGAGCATGGAATTGTCCAAAATGTTTTGGTATCCTGAAGCATTCAAAGTTCCTTTCACTGGAACTAAGGGGCCAAGCCCAGCTCCTGAAAAACAACCCCACACCATAATTCCTCCTCCACCAAATTTCACAGTCGGCACAATGCAGTCTGAAATGTACCGTTCTCCTGGCAACCTCCAAACCCAGACTCGTCCATCAGATTGCCAGATGGAAAAGCGTGATTCATCACTCCAGAGAACGCGTCTCCACTGCTCTAGAGTCCAGTGGCGGCGTGCTTTACACCATTGCATCCGACGCTTTGCATTGCACTTGGTGATGTGTGGCTTGGCTGCAGCTGCTCGGCCATGGAAACCCATTCCATGAAGCTCTCTGCTTACTGTACTTGGGCTAATCTGAAGGTCACATGAAGTTTGTAGTTCTGTAGCAATTGACTGTGCAGAAAGTCGGCGACCTCTTTGCACTATGCGCTTCAGCATCCGCTGACCCCTCTCCGTCACTTTACGTGGCCTACCACTTCGTGGCTGAGTTGCTGTTGTTCCCAAACGCTTCCATTTTGTTATAATAGAGCTGACAGTTGACTGTGGAATATTTAGGAGCGAGGAAATTTCACGACTGGATTTGTTGCACAGGTGGCATCCTATGACAGTTCCACGCTGGAATTCACTGAGCTCCTGAGAGCGGCCCATTCTTTCACAAATGTCTTGTTTCACAGTCTGCATGCCTGAGTGCTTGATTTTATACACCTGTGGCCAGGCCAAGTGATTAGGACACCTGATTCTGATCATTTGAATGGGTGAGCGAATACTTTTGGTAATATAGTGTATCTATCTATCTATCTATATGGTAGGAGGGTGAGGTGTGGTTACAGAGCAACACACCGTTCTGAGAAACATGTAACTCTCTGGAGTTGATGAAGTGGTGTGTTTCTGTGCTCGAAACCTGAATGTAGTGCAAAGATACATGATAGCCATGCTTTTTGCAAACATTAACACTTGGTTATGAGCGCCCATAAAGAGAGTCATGTCAACAGCTGAGCGTCCATAAAATCCCCTGTGCTCTGAATAGGGATAGGGGTGGACGGCCAGAGAGGGACTACGAGTGATCCCCTTTCTCAAGGGAGCCATCAATCCTGCACCCAACAAACAAACATGACCTGTTTCTCAAAGTCAGGGAAGGTCTATTTATAGAGATGATGACCACACAGTGGAGCCACAGAGAGACATACTGTACAAAGACATATGGGAGAGATATAGCAGTGTGACTTGCGAAATCAGGACAATTTTTAGTCTGCTGTTGGTCAATGTGAGAGAGAATATTTTCATGCAGTAAAAATTTGACACTAGAAGCTATGCATAACATTTTGCAATCCATAGATAAACCCTTTTATGTATCACTGGCATACAGTCATAAAGTACTATTTTGTGGACAATGAACAGCAGTAATGGTGAAATGCTGACACAAAAAAATAAAAGTTGATAAGAGCCTGGTAACTGTAGATTATAAAGTCTGCATCATACATGTTAAGTCAATAGGCGTTCCAGCAACTATTTTGTTTTCCAAATATCAAAGATGACTTATTAGTGACTAAACGCTAGCGCAAAGCCTTCACCCTGCTGCCATTTAGAGAATGTATTTTACTGTTTTTTCAATGGATCCTTTCAAGTCTTGACATTTCAAGAAGCTCCCATGGATACACAAACACATCTAACCCCCCTCCCCTTTCTCCCCTCAGGAGAATCCATAAAGGCTGAAGAGTTGCTATGTAAGCCAGAGCCAACTCGGCCTGCATGACAAAAATCTAAAAGTGACAGTCATGGTGGGTAGCTGGCGATATATTCTACTTACCTGCTAAAGTGTAATCCATATCAAAACCAAAGCACTTAATCTTCTCCATGGCCAAGCTTCTGTTGACAAATACTCTAGAGAGAGCACAGAGAGACAAAGAATATAGTCAATAACACATCTGGGTAAATATTCAATTCACCATGCTATCGTCAACAATAACATTAGCATTTATCTCTCCTAATCATATTTACTTTAGCTATTTTCATTAGCAGGATATGCTTATCATAACCCTGATTGTGAGAGCGGAATGTGCACACTATTAGCCTATGTAATCTACACGATTGTTATGGGATCTCAGTAAAACATTGCTCCTAATCAACAAGTGTTCTGCCCTCACATTGAGATGCACAGTGAGTTCTCTGATTATCTAAAAAAAAAAAAAAAAAAAAAAAAAAACAAGCACAGCCTTCTTCTTTCCCTTTCAACTTTACTTGGCATCCTGCAAAGGTTTCTGTTGCTGAGATTAGTCTGCATGATTGGGCAGTATCACAATTTTATACGGTCACCAGATAAAAGGTTGCCACAACTTGTTTTCACAGGAAGATTAAGGGCATCATGACAAAGTATGAAGACAGTACGCTTCCAGCCACCTCTAGTTTTCATTAATCACTTCATTTCTTTCACCCAACATTTCATCCCAGTCTCAGCATAACTTTCCTGCTGATCTTAAAGCTTATGTGTCATTCAACATGTAGGTTTCTACAAGCTTGGAGAACCTTGGATTAAATTTGGAAATGTAATTACAAGTTGAGCGCACATGAAAAACCCAATGTTTTCTATGATAGCCATGTCACTGAGCAGTAATGTCGGAGAAGATGTCGACTGCCCATCTTAGCAACTGATGGTGAAAGTGCATTATATTATTATGTTACTGTTACAGGACTGTGCAGACCAACTCTGTAAGGCGGACAGAGACTGGACAGAGTTCCAGTCCTGTGGAAAACTTCCCGTGTGGTTCCAGTACCAAAGACTGTGCACCCCATGGGGTCCAAACAGTTCAGACTGGTGGCCTTAACTTCTCACCTGATGAAGATCATGGAGAGGATCATGTATCACATCAAACTCAACCACCTCTGACCCCTGGCGAGTTCACAGCTGAACCCCCTGCAATTTGCTTATCAACCAGGCATTGGGGTGGGTGACACAGTCATCTACCTACTGCAAAGATCCCTCCCACATCTTGAGAACATTGAGAGCACTGAGAGGGTCATGTTTTGCCTTCAAGACAATACAGCCAGGGGGAAACTAGAAGGAGCAGCAGTAGACTGCCCCCTGGCTGTGTGGACAATTGACTACCTCAACAACAGACCACAGTATGTGAGGCTTCATGACTGTGGGGCCCCACAGGGTACCGTACTCTCTCCTTTTCTGTTCACCCAGCACAAACTGGACTTCAGACGTAACACAGGAAACTGTCGCCTCCAAAAGTTCTCTGATGATACAGCCATCGTTTGATGTGTGTCAGAAGGGAACGAACAGCAATACAGGAAGATCTTCAAGGACTCTGTCGACTGGTGCGACCACAACCACCTCCACATAAACACCAGCAAGACAAAAGAGATGGTGATAGACTTCTGCAGAAAGATGCCCCAGACGACATCGGTGAACATCCAGGGATTGGATATTGAGATGGTGGGTGCGTACAAATACCTGGGTATTCACCTCAACAATAAACTGGACTGGTCAGGCAACATAGCTGGCCTGTACAAAAACGGTCAAAGTCGTCTTCATATGCTGAAGAGACTGAGGTCTTTTGGAGTTTGCAGGACACTGTTAAGAACATTTTATCACACTGTGACTGTGGTGGCTTCTGCTATCGTCTATGCAGTAGTCTGCTGGGGAGGTGGAAGCTAGGAGAGGGACAGGAAAAAATTTAACAAACTGGTTAAGACAGCTAGGGCTGTCCTGGACTGCCCTCTAGGTTTAACAGAGGAGGTGGGTGACAGGAGGGTGTTAGTCAAGCTGACATCCAGCTAGACAGCACCTCTCACCGCCTGCATGGGACTGAGGTGACCTTAACATTTAGCAGCTCCTTCAGTAACTCAGTTTAAGAAGGGGCACCACAGCAGGTCATCTGTTCTGCGGCATTCAGATATTTTAACAGTAGCATAATGTAACACTGTTGTTTCCTCTGTCATCATCACCCACCACTTACAACATCACAGCTTACCAGCACCATTTATCTCAGGTTATTTATCTTATTTAGTCAAGCATCACTTTGGTATTTATCATCATATTTATCTTGTGTTTCATTTCACTTTTTCTTCTCTGTGCAATTATCCAATTTTACATAGAAATATTTTTGTATAATACTACAATTTACAGTGTGATATTTTGGGGATGCTACATACCATGCATGTATTACCATTACCATTGCATCATCATATTTGTATTGCATAGTGTATTTGTATTTATCTTTCTCTTTTTTTTAACAATCACCAACTCTTTTGTCTTACACTTTGACCTGCTGTAAAATGTGAATTCCCCCAGTGGGGATCAGTAAAGTTTATTTATCTTACCTTATATTATATTATCTGGCATTAACTAGTAGTGTAGTATATTTCTGTGTTCACTCTGATTTTTAGCTGTCCCATTTTTTTCAGTAAATTAATGGGAAAAAAAATCAATTGAATGACAAATATTTTTCATTCTGTTGCTGAAGCACAAACCAGTTTTGCGTCGCTTGCCCTCTAAAATAAAACAGCACACATAAAAGAAGTACTTCTGTTAGAGTCCAATCATTTCCAATCAAAACCACAACAACCAAAAGTACTAAACTGTACATGCGATAATTTCTGAACTCAGAAGAGGTTAGCCACATCATTTCAGAGACGCACTCCATATGAAAAGAAAAGCAAACACTGGCGAGAGGTACCAGATGCTAGAATGTTTTACCTGGAAAAGGATGGCTAGTTCAAGTCAAAATGAAGGCTCAACTTCCATGAAATGTTGAGCTGCAACCATTTTTCTGAAAGTACTCTTCTGTGAGTCTGTTTGGAACGCCATTAGAAAATATAAGGCGAACTTAAAGCAAAACTACAATATTTTGATATTGATATGAATATGATTAGGGCAGAACCTTACCCAAGCCTTACTATTCCTTTAAAGGGAAGTCCTTGTTTGTCATTTGAAGCAAAAAAAAAAAAAAAAAAAAAAAGCTAAGCATTTTATTTAAAAAAAAAAAAAAAAAATTGACTTTTGCCATTTGGGTTGTAGTTCTTAGTAACTTGTAAAGCTAGCCACAGAAAACCAAATGAAAAATACTATGACAAATATTGCAAATACCATCTGGTAAAATTGGGATATATTCTGTCCATATATCTTATGCTTAGGGGAAAATGATGGTCCTGATTATTTTGTTAAATCATGTAGCCATGATTATTGAGTACAACTAGTCTGGATTAGACAACACTTTTTAGCACATCTAACATTAACATTTTGACCACTGATTATTTTCAAATACACTTCAATTACCAGTATACCAATATGTTACTGACTGTAAAAAAAAATCACAGCATATGACAGCACAATAAACTGTGCAGGTCGAGAGTGATGTACAGGAAAGGTTATGAAAGGTTATTTCAAACAAATGCCATCTACGAGCTGTTGACCCCACAGGAGGCTTACACATCTCTACAACAAGTCAGAGAGCTACCAGCCCTGTGGCTCAAAGACTTAGCCCTAAGTCTCACAATCCTCCAGGAAACAGCTCAACTATCCTGACTCATAAATCAGTCAAGAGACTATGGAAACAGTGTGGTCAGAGTGGTGGGCAATGTTTACATAGCTTGCCTGACACTGACGATCCAGACATCTCCTGGGAGTGGATGGCACTCTGCTTCCTTAGCAGGGCCAGACACTCAGACTACTAGCTTAACTTTTACAGCTAAAAAAGACCTGCTTAGTCATTTCTGTGTTTGAGCTGAATGTGTAACTCTGTCTTCAGCCTACAGATATTTCCACATAAGTCAATATTTACCTCTACAGACAACATATCTTAAGTCATATCTCAGCTGACCCTTTCCTAAGAGGAAATAAAAAAAAAAAAAATCCACACCGAAAAAAATCAAGGTTACATCATCCTAAACTAGCACAATAATCTGGTACACAAGCTTAGCTCCCAAAAGAGTCCGTCTGCCTCAAAAATATCTCTAACACTCTAGAGGAAAAAAATGATCGTGTCATTAATCACTTTGACAACATTTTCCTGTTCCCCAATCTCTTAATCAGTTCAGAAATACCTTGCTGCAGATCCATAGTGAACAAGTTCCCATTTAGATCTCTGTCCCACAGAGGACTGGCGATGCATTCTGAGCGCGATAACACCTCGGTTTGACTCGCCGTTGGCCTGGCCTGCTCCCGTAACACATGGCAGCTCTGGCCCAAAAACAATGCCCCCCCTCTCTCTTTGCTTCCTTGCCATTCAAAAATTTTCTGACTTGTTGCAAAAATGATTGTGGCCGTTCCGCGTCATTCTCTGTTGTTGTCTGTTGTCAGTCAGGACTGTTGTTGTGTAGAGGTATATTTGTAGGCCCTCAAAGACATCCAGAACAATCACAAGTCAGGTAAAATCAAGCAATCCCCAGCCCTAAACACCAGCAGCTTACATTTCCAAGGCTTGGTTCAGTTTAGCGTCTACCTTTGAGAAGAAAATTATCTCTCCTTCTTGAGAGAATCTGACAGAAGCAGCAATTTTCACATTTTACCTTTATTACATGAGATTGGTGTACACATTTGACAAAAATAATCATTATCTTATCCAAGACAGAACTAATCCTGACCAGGACTTTAAAGTGCAAAGCCCTTTCTCCTTCCACATTTGACCCCTTGTGCCTGTAGGAGCTGTAGTGTCATAAAGCCATAAATATTACTCAAAGTGTGTCAGTAGTCCCAGTTTCCGCCCCTCTCCGCGTGCCCCACTAGTTTGAAAAATGCGATGCATTGGGGTGGAGAGGGAAACGAGAGAGAGCGGTGGGAATGAGATGTTCTTACATCTCATGATAACTGTTTCTCAACAGTTATAAAGTATATCAGATTACACAGCATTTAAAGTAAGACACAAAACATCCAGTGATGCTCACCTACTTTACATTTTTAAACAAGGGAAAAAACAGCTGTCGATTTAACACTTTAAAAAAAATCAGCAGTTCAAGATATGCATTTAAATGATGAGGTAACACCTGAGATTGTTATCTTCTCTGTCAAGTAACATCAGCTTATCATCTAAAAGTACATGTTTGAGAGTTTCTGTTCCCTTGAAGTCAACTCATGCCTCTCCTATGCTCACCAGTATTGACAATAGAGGGTGGGGATAACTTGAATGAGATAGTCAGCCTCGACTTTGGTCATGCTGACAACATTATTGCCGCAAATAGCCCACATGGGCCAGACCACACCTACGAGAGAATCCCTTAACAACTCAGTCCGACTGAGTGCAGCTGTGCAACAATCTGGCAGATTTTTTCCACTCGCCTCTAATCTCATGGAAGCAGTTCATTCTGCCCCTTGTGATAGAAAGTTTATCTGGGCTGGGCAGAGCCACGGGCATATCGCTGTGTGATAAATGGCTCTGACTATGAGGATGGACTGCGTCAGCTGTGCTGAGGCTTTGAAAAGAATGTGTCGTTCTCTGTGAGATAAGAGGTCACCTCCAGTGCTCTCTCTAAGTTTAAAATGAGATTAAAGAGCTCAAATTGGTTAAATAGGTCTTTTAAAGCTATTAGATTAACCATTGTCAAAAAAGACATTGTTCAAAACCATCTGTGTGTGTGTTTGTGTGTGTATGTGTGTGTGTGTGTGTGTGTGTGTGTGTGTGTGTGTGTGTGTGTGTCTGAGAGTGAATATGTGAGTGAGTGAGTGAGTGAGAGGGGTTATGGACTCTGTGACAGATGTGTCAGCACAGTGCTGAAAGCTAACACATGAGTGACAGTTACATAGCCCCTGTTTAACATAACATGTTGCGTAATAGTATGGAACAACAGCAATTCTCGGTGGACATACATGACGGGACTTAAACATTACACAATAACACTCCATTTATCACACTCACATGGATTACATTCCTACCTACATCAGACATTCAGACAACATGACCACAAGGCTTTCGCATTAGGTACACGCAAAAGGAAGTCTTTTATTTAAGGCTCTCCCATTCACATGGCTAAAATTGCATGCTACTGTCAATACAGTGGAGCCACTTTTACATGCGGACAATAGTATTTTGCCTTCGAGACACTTACATGCTAAATGTTTTAAATTTGGATTGAGAGGGAGGGCCTCAGATTCACAGACTCTCTCACTGGAGCACATACAGTCTAATATTCTGCCTTGTGACACTGAACAGGAAGTTTGCAGCCACAAACTTTTGTTTAAGACAGGATGTGTTTAAGTGTAAGCCAGCCAAAATGACTTTCTCTACAATTCAAATTCCTTAGCCTAACTGACAAAGCCCAGTGAATGTCTGAAACACTAGGTGAAAGTGAAATGATAGGAATCAATTAGATAAGCCTTGCTATTGTCACTACAGGGTGCAAAAGCAATAGAAACCCTTAGCAATAATTGAATGAAGTCAAGTACCTTGCCTTTACTCTTGAAAGCAGACATCAAGTCAAGAGAATACTAACTTTGACTGATAAAAGATGATATTGAGCAAGTCATTTGAATTTAGAGGTGACTACTATTACAGCAAATCTACATGTCTTCATTTGGTCCATCAACTTTTTGAAGAAAAAGACACAAACAACTGGCTACACTCTGAGCAGCTGCAGTCCACAAAACCCCAATGGGGAATATTTGTTTTTCTAAGATCCCTCCCAACAGTAAATGTCTACTTGTGTTGTTGTGCATGGAGAGGTAGAAGTCACCGAATCCATATTAGCTAGCTAGTTCATCCTCTCTTTCTGGCTCACTGCACCTCCACACCATGTTTATACACGCCCCACCAAATCTCTTTTCAACAGTGCACTAAGTGGAGAGAAGTCTCTAAAATAGGCTAGCAAAGCAATGTTTCACATTAGGTCTATTTCAAAAACACAGCAGAAGAAAGACTGGATCTATCCACCTCCAGCAAGTGCTAATCTAAGGTGGACAGATGCAGTTTGCCAGAGCTCTTCAGCAGGAAACAGTTCCCAACAAAATTCTTTGCCCATGGGGGATTTTGTCAGGTATCTGTGTCAATGTTTTTGTAAAAAGCGATTATTGTTGAGTTTATGACATTGTAACTTTTGATAGTTTAAGTTCCACAACAGAATACCCTCCCAGCCTCATTGTACTGCGGTGGTGGAAGATTGTGACAGACTGGAAACCTTGCCAAATCACACAGAAACTATCTAGATGTCCAGACTGCACTAGGGGTAAGTAAATATCTTGGTTTGTACTTACGGTGAACTGTTCCTTTAAACCTAATGACTCCCATGAGGTGGCGGCACATACTAATAAACCATGTTGAAGAGTTAACAGTTGAAGGTATCCTTTGGCTTTTTCCAAACGTAAACCCTCCATACCAAATAGTGTGAAACCTGACTCATTCGATCGTATTACTTTTTCCACTGCTCAGGCATCCTGGCCTCGTATATAGGCAATTTATAATGGCAGCTGTATCATAACCAGCTTTATAAAGCTCACCAAGCACAGTCCCACAGTCGCTGAGACTGCAGGGCAGGGGTGTTGCTTTTATTAACCCTTAATTTTGGAGGTTGCATTTTTGTGGTCTTTAGGAACCATTCTGTTGTACCTATATCTGTCCTTGAGCTTGCAACCATTGTTCCTTTTGATGCAGGAAGTCTGATGCAGGACGTTTGCCATCTTCCTTATATGTGATCCACCTGAAAGTCTGGCACAGGCTGTTTCACCACCTTGAAACTCTCATTTGCATCAATTTACCTTGAAACTCACTACTGAAAGCTTAACATGACTCACACATGTGAGTCGATTTTGTAATCAAAATCTAGCTACTTCAAAATTAAATTACTTTTAAACTGACACTGCAGTTGTTTTGTCTGCCCGCTTTAGCTGAGTATTTATTCATTGATATTTAGGCTCATGTGACATTAAAATATTTAGTCCTCAAGTCCAGGCTCACAGATGATGGCGTGCACCAGGTGCCCAGCACTTGTTTCTTACCTGTGGTAAGGCTCTCTCCTGTATTTTTTCATTGCCAGGCCATCCATGTTGGCAGGCAAATCTGCATAGTTCTGCAGTCTGTCACTCCATGAAGTCGTCATGTTTAAAACCTCTCAAAGTCTGGAAGAGATGAAAAGAATGCATATGCTGAGGCAAAGTTTGAAAATGACAGCACACACTCGCTCAGTCACTGAAGGAAAATGAGAAATATCAGCTGCAGTTAATTTACTGTTGATTTGAAATTCAGAAATTCAAATTATTTAGGACATGAGCACTCCAGCAAATAAAATATGTAAAGCATAGCCTACTTCCTAGATGAAACAGCAAAAGCTCATTCTCCTGCTTTTTCCGATGTTACCTGAACGCAGCAGAAAACCAGGAAATGTTTTACAGATTTTTTCAATCGCTTTACCTCCTCTGTCAACTCAGAAACCACGGTATCAAAACAGCTAATCCATAGGCCTAATGAGAGGCGCACTTCCCAAAATAACACATTTTGTTTGTAAAAGACTCTTACCATGGCAAAACATTTCAAACATGCAGCAAAAGTAGATTTTGTCACTGCCCAATATAACTTGCAGTCGAGCGAGTTAATCCAGCCACTCACTCACTTCATACTCAACACTAAAATGCAACATACCCTTTTTAGTCTGAGCAGGTTCAACCTTACTTTTTTCCTGTGTGTATTGGAGTCATATTTTTTGACATTTTACATAGTTACATATTGTAAAGCAAGTAGCAAAAGCCAATATTTCCCTCAAACAACTCAACTTCTGCCCAAATGAGTAGATTCCTTCAATCAGCTCTACTGTACTGTAACACAGTACAGTACAGAATACAAAATACAGCTGTCAGTTTGAACAAGGTTCTCCTTTGAGCTACACATTCAAATGTGAACTTACAGTAAACAACTGCATCCAAACTCAGAAAGACTCTGAAGTGAAATTTGACTATATTGATGGCAAAAACTGAAATATTGTAATTCACATACAGTATTACACAGAAAAACTCAAAGGAGTTGAAAAAAAAAAATACAGAATACAATTTATAGGCCCCTTTTCTGTAGGCGCATACTGATTGATTGGTGAATGGTGATTTGTGGAAAGGGTAGTGATGCAGGTGCACTAGTGATTTCACAGTGATGCAGCTCATTTACATCAGCTGTGAGCAGATGTTTTGCTTTTGACTACCACAGTGAAGTCAATGGAGTCAGGGCCATGTAAATGACACATGTGAGAAGTGTTGTGCAAAAGAGTGTGAAAAATGTGTGAATCCAATGAAAAGGTGTGAACAAATTTGCAAAAGAAAACTTCAACTGTGGTTTGGAGGTGAAGATGACGACAAAGTGGATCCCAGTTTCAATATACTGTATTTCCCCTACATACAGTATGTTCCTGGCCAAATTAAAGTAGATCCAGGCAATTAGCATTTAAGAGTCACCTGACCTTATTCATTTTACATCGATGTTTTTCAAGCCAGTCAATGAGGCTCACCTGTCCAGCAGGTTTTTGATCCAGCCCTACTGTTACACAACTGATTCAATGTCAGCATCATACAAATATGTGGCCCTGGATCAGGTGTGCATGGGTAAGGCTGGATCAAAAACGTGCAGAAGTAGTAGGACTGGGATGAGAACCTCTTTTAGAGGGTATTATTTTGTTCGCTATTTGTGCTGGCTGAAACTATTCTTACAGTTTTTATAGGCTTTTAAAATATTTTTTAGTTAAAAACTGAACAAGTGTTCTATAGCTTTGCATTTAAACATGTTGATAAAAGACAAGTGTCTTGTAAATGATATTAGCAGGCTAACTGAAGCACATTACAGCATTGTTTTTAATCAAGGTAATATCATTTATCGAGATTTTGGTCAATTTAACTTTACTATAATATAGTACAGTAATCTTTTTATATGGGCACATGTAAGTAACAGTAGTAGAATCCTCTGTGCACACACACACACACACACACACACACTCACGCAAACCATCAGACAGGAGTTCATTGCTGTAAAGTAAAACACAAAAGGGAGCAAAGGCTGACCCCCACCTGGTTCTCATTCATGCCTATTTATTCTAATACTTTGCAAATGTATATGATAGTGCTGAAATAATTAGTTGTGAAGTCAAATTAGTCAACTGTCAGAAAATATCTGTAACTGTGGGTGCTGGAAGATGATTTTCATCTGTTTTTTTTTTTTTTTTTTTTTTGCTTATTTGATGTAAGATGTGTGCATCCGTGTAATGGACAATCCCACCACCCACTTTGCCTGTAAAGCAGTGAGGTGGTTTTGGTTAACCTCCACCTCAGCCCCCTAAAGAACCTAATTGCTTATCAAATATCAATAAGTGTTTTTCTGCGATTTCCCTGAAGTGTAAATTCCCCATTCTGTCAGACAGGGATGGGGCAGGGTAGGGGAGTCTAAGCCAGGGGGTGAGGAGGTCAAACTCAGGACACTGGCTACGTCTAAGGGAGGGGACAAACCATTCAGATTTTAGTGTGTCTAATGAAACTGTTGTGCTAGCATGACTGGCCTGGTAGAAAAAAAACAAACAAAAAAAAAAACTGCCCATTTCACCTACTAAGCAAAGTCCAAGAACAAATCCACAAGCTGCACTGAATCAAGTGCCTATAAGGAGATTTAAATGGGGTCATATCTGTATATTCACAAAAAGAACAGATAAAGGGAGACTCTCTTTCTTTGGTTTTAATGCATCAGGACACACGCAGACTGGGTTAAGCAAAAGCCAGGGAAGAAAGAAGAAAACAATGCACTGTTGGCACATTTCTTCCGTATGAATCTAAGGAAAGATATATAAATATCTGCCTAAATTGAATACAAGCCTGGTCTTGGCAGTGCCTTGTTAATAGCTGGAGCTGTTTCTCTCTCTCTCTCTCTCTCTCTCTCTCTCCCATAATGACATTATGCCACTGAAGACACAGGACTGCAGGAAAGCAAGGGACAGTTAAGCTTTCTTTTTCTCAATGCAGTTACAAACACAAAAAAAGACAGTTAGTCCGGCCCGCCTTTAATTTATGAGCATCAAATGAATGTTGCTGTTATTGTTACTGCATTGTTACAAGATAATGCCTGAAAAGCTGGGCAGTTACATTGTCATTTCAAATTCTCTACAAGTTTATAAGCATTTTCATTTAGGAGTTGTCACAGCTGTCACAGAGACAAAGCACCTTTTCTTGAAATGTAATGTCTAGCTGCTTTCCCTTATTTTATTGCATGTTTTGGTGCTAAAGTTTTCAAGTAATTCCCAAGATGACACCTGAGTCTGTACTGTCTACTGGGTCCAGTGGGATCTGAAGGGATTTCTGGTTGGGACAGAATGAGAGCGAAGCAAACAGCCAGGCTGCACTGCAGTGGCTGAATAACGCTAGGCAAGACATAACTTGTAACAGGCTCCGAGTCGGGGTTAGGGGAGAGGAGGAGAGGGTACCACTTACAGCAACAATACTCAAACTTACCGTACACTCACCCATTTTTGAGATCCCATTAACACAAAGCCGTTATCTCAGGCTATATAAACACGAAGGGCAATCAAAACTAAACCTAATGTCAGCGCAGGAAGAGGCAGCATTAACCTAAGCTACTATTAAAAGAGTTTTTAATTGCTAGCTAACAGCAAAGGGAGAAAAAAAACACCTTGCTAGCTGGCTACCAAACAACGTCATGTTATTTGCTGAACTGTGAAGGCTAGCTAACACTGCACAAATAGCCTCTTCTTGCTCTGCTCCCGTTTGCTGACATTAACTGGAAGGACAATCAAAAAGAGGAATCCGGTCCACTTTACGTCTTTGGCTTTGACGCGAAAATCACAAGCTCAAAATTGCGAAAATCTCTGGGAGATTTAATTGCGTTAGCTGCAGCTAACATAACTGTACTCACCTCTTGATATCCTCAATAAAACAACTGCACCGTCTGATACTGTGAGCATGCGCCTCATGCACTATAAAAAAGTGCGACAAAATCGCAAAAGTGAATTTCGCCGCGAAAAGTAGCACTTAGTACCGTTGTGTATTATATACAGCGACTATAGTGGATGTGAAGCCAGGCAGCAATGACTCTTTTCCTCTGCTCTGTGCTGTTTCTGTACTGCCAGTTGTTGTTACCAGACAGTTCAATGGGCGGTGTTTGCCCCTGTCTATCACAGCGGGGCGGGGCTTAGGTGACATCAGTTTCACAGCTGTTATCAAATGAGCCCCTGATGCGCCGCCCCGTCAGGCTTCAAAGGAGTCGTCATGTTCAGCATTCCTTAAGTTTTTTTTTTTTTTTTTTTTTTTTTTTCTCCACCCATAATCACTTAGATAGCTATATACGTCAAGACAGACAGACACCCAGACCAAATGCATTAATTTATCTTGCCCCACCAAGTGATCTGTTGCACTGGGCCTTTATCTGACCTTGAATTAGGTTGGGACTGACATCAAAAAGATAGGCGTTAGATTACAGATCCCAGGCTGATCCAAGTTGTGTCCCAGGACATGTGAGATAACCTATTCAGCTGCATTATTATGTTTTCATATAGTTGGGAATATATGACCAATGGTCCTCATGATGTGTGAAAATAAATGTAGTTTAGTTAAAAACAACTAAATTCCCATATTAGGATCCCTTTGTGCCCCCCAAGTAAGTGACACACTCACGCCATAAGCTGTGGACATTTTCTTTTCTCTTCAGTTGATGTTTTTTGAGAGGAGCTCAGAAAAAGCAAGAATAGATTCAGCTGTAGGCCATCTAAAGTGCAATCATCTTCTCACTCGATCTGTCACAGTTTGGAGCAGTTTTGTATTCCAACAGTGCACCAACACTGGTGTCTGTCTGCCAAGTTTCCAGAGGGAACATGGGAACCAACATTTAAACTAGAGTATATTCCCTCATTATGATAGTGATCCAAGAGTCTGCAGGCTTTCTTTTCCCCCAAAAACTAAAATAGCTGATTTCATTTATTAACCATGGGGATCCTTTGAGATTGGCAAGGGGAACAAATGCATTAGGATACATGTGGGCCATCCTGGTGGCTCATGTTGTGGAAACACTGCAGTATGAATGTTCTTCAGAATGGTTTTATGCCACTTGTAGTTTACAGCTCCTCAGGTGGTCAGCAATGGCCATTTCAGTCTGAAAATGGTACATTGTGTTTAAAGAGAAAGCCAAGTTCTGCTCGAGTTTTTTTTTTTCCTTGTCACCATTGCCCTGTGCGCAATCTTTGGGAAGATTTTGGTTCATGGGATTGGACAATACCTGTTGGGTTTCTGTAAAGCGCCTTGAGATAACTTCTGTTGTGATTTGATGCTATACAAATAAAATTGAACTGAACTGATGGATGCTAATTACAGAAGATGACATGCATGCACATCACCAACATGATATTTAGTAAGTGTACTCTATGTAAAATGTTGACATTTGCATGCAGTGTGCTAAAATTTGCCAACAGAGGGCAGCAAAAACCTGCCATTGCAATGCGTTTTCAAGGAATGTTATTCAAAAGATTCAAGGAACAGGACATGGGCCTAATTAACAATACACCAACACCAGCTATACCTATTGTTTGAATATACCGTAAAGTCTGAGAGAGAGAGAGAGACAGAGAGAGAGAGAGAGAGAGAGAGAGAGAGAGAGAGAGAGAGAGAGAGAGAGAGAGAGAGAGAGAGAGAGGATCCACTTTATGAACAAATAATGGGAATAAAGGGAAAATCCACCTTTAATATTCTGTTGATGTAGGTCAGCAGATGCACAAAGTCTAAAGGGTCCAAAGGGAGTTCATGCCCTTCTCAGCCGCTCACAAAGCCCCATTATAGCATCTGTTCATCCATTTTTGTTCATTCTCATCCTCATTTAAAAGAGAATATTCAGAAAGAAAAGGGCCACAAAATATATCAAGTTCCCCCAAGACCCCATTGCTTAAAAATAGCAAAAGCCCACAAAACATGACAGCAGTTCCACTGGCTAACTGTGTGGACACAGTATCAATACTGAGGGTGATTTAAGAGGATATGTGTATTGAAAATAAAATAAAATAAAATAAAAACTTTGTTGGAAGTAGGCTACAAGTAAATTTGCAGAGCAGCCCTTTGGATCCACAAAATCAGCCTTCATTCAATGTGCATTAAACACTTGTTGGCTTGTGATATGAATAATAGGAATAATAATAATGGGACCAACATTTGATGATAGGCCAAGGAAGAAGTATTCTGAGTTATTTTTCCAGCGTAGCAGCCCATTGTGCAGAAGTGTGCCGCAAGCAACTCAGTGTTTGAACTGACGCATCAGCACTGCGCCAAAACGGACAGTTCCATCTGAACTCCAGAGGCTGCACACAGAGAAGTGGCAGCGGCTCAACAGCTGTGCACCTCTGGACTATTGTAAAGACCCATATAAGCTACTCCTGACGAACACAAAATTACATTAAGCGTAATATTCAGTTGCGGCGTGCTCACTGACAGGGCTACCTGACGCATCTGGGGGGAAGCGGTCCGGATGTTGCCAGCCAGCATTAATTAGTGATTGGGGTGGTCCCCCTATAAAAAGGAGACGCGCCCGCTGCTCTGCTCTCTCTTCTTACAAGCCAAGATGAGCTACGGATCTGATATATATTCTTCTTCCTCCTACCGGAAGATTTTCGGGGAATCTCCTCGTTACTCATCCTCTCCGTCGCGGATGATGACCAACGTGTCCTCACGCGGCGGTTACCGTTCCCACTCCCTGTCCCGGAGCAACATATCTTCCCTGGGCTCCTACAACAAGAGGTCCGGCCGCTCCTTCTCGTCCATGCCACTGGAGAACTTCGACCTGACACAGAGCAGCGTTCTCAATAATGAATTCAAGATCATCCGCACCAATGAGAAAGAACAAATGCAGGGTCTCAATGACCGTTTTGCAATGTTCATCGAGAAAGTGCGTAACTTGGAGCAGCAGAACAAAGTGCTGGAAACGGAGCTGATTGCTCTGCGCCAGCGGCACACCGAGCCATCCCGCCTGGCCGAGCTCTACCAGCAGGAGATCCGCGAGCTCCGCTCCCAGCTGGAGGAAGTTAATGGGGAAAAGTCCCAGATGATGATCGAGCGCGACAACATTGAAGACGACCTGCAGAAACTCAGGGGCAAATACGAGGACGAGTTCCGTGCCCGGGAGGAGGCGGAGGCCAACCTCAAGGCTTTTAAGAAAGACGTGGACGATGCCACCATGGTGCGCCTGGACCTGGAGAAGAAGGTGGAGTCGCTCCTGGACGAGATCAACTTTTTGAGGAAGGTGCACGAAGAGGAGGTGGCCGAGCTGATGGAAATGATCCAGGCTTCCCAGGTGTCTGTGGAGATGGAGGTGGCTAAGCCAGATCTCACCTCCGCCCTCAAAGAGATTAGAGGACAGTACGAGTCCATGGCGTCCAAGAACCTGCAGTCCGCCGAAGAGTGGTACAAGTCCAAGTTTGCCGACCTGTCCGAGCAGGCGACCCGGAGCAATGAGGCCATCCGTGCCAGCAGGGAGGAACTCAACGAGTTCAGGAGGCAGCTGCAGTCCAAGACCATCGAGATCGAGAGCCTGAGGGGAACCAATGAGTCCCTGGAAAGGCAAATCCGAGAGATGGAGGACAGGCACAATGCAGAGATTGGGAACTACCAGGTAATAAACATTTATAATAACTTCTTAACCACTTATGAAAAGAAGGTTATCTGTAAGTGAGAAATGCAGGGGATTTTTTTTGTTCCGTCACAATAACTTAAATCGCGAGGAGGCAGTTGACTGGTGGGCCAGTTTTTGTCTCAGGAATAGTGATTGTCGGATCTAAAAATAAAATCAGACGGGTGTCGGCGACCGGGTGCGACCAGGCTCTGTCCATGGTGCTGAATCTCTTTCCCCTGGGGCAGCGCACCCAGCAGCTGCACAGGACAACGCCCAGTCGCTGATTTAGATTCTACGATCAAAATAAGTAATTTGTTAGAAACATTGATTTTGTTTCACCACTCCTTACTGTAAATATGTTTTTAGGGCAACTTTCATCCAATTTTGCGCACGCTAGTTTCCAGCAGAACCACTCAGCCTGAAATTATTCCTCTCCTAGAACATTATGGTCATGTAACGACTGTTTCCCGAAATGAGCGGGCGCAATTACAACAGAAGCTAATTACTTACAGTTGCGTGATCCACATTTTGGCTATTGGCTGTTGGTTTTGAGCATTTAAAATGTAACTCGGGCTCACTTTCCTCGTATTGTTGCATTGTTAGGACAACATGGCACAGCTGGAGAATGAGCTGAGGACCACTAAGAGTGAGATGGCTCGTCACCTGAGGGAGTACCAGGATTTGTTGAATGTCAAGATGGCACTGGATATTGAAATTGCAGCTTACAGGTAAGTCTATCTCTAATGACAAATCACACAGTATTGATGCAGATGTGCTTTCTCAAATCATAATAGGGTGTTTTAAGCATGTGGTGTAATTTGGGAGTGAAAGGGCACAAATGGAAATAATTACCAACATATTCACCATGGCCTGAGATGCAGATCTTTGGTTACAAGAGCTGCTTTTCTATCTGACATTATTGCACTCTCTTTCTTGTTATCCTGACGTCCTCTTCCTCACCCCTACCACCCTGTCTTTTTTTTTTTTTTTTTTTTTTTTTTTTGTTAATCCCCTCCCTGCCTCATCTCTACAGGAAACTGCTGGAAGGGGAGGAGACCCGCATTGGCACAGGGATCACCTACCCCAGTCCCAGTATAAGCTCCGGTGGTGGGCAGAGCTACAGCTATCAGACCCGTGTCTACACCACCTCTGGCAAGGGCTCCAAGAAGGAGGGCAAAGAGGAGGACCAGCAGCAGATCAAGTCTGGAGGCAAGATGACCCAGCGTGAGGTATATGAGGAGACCGTGATGACCTCCAAGAAGATGGAGAAGCAGCAAGACGCCGGTGATATTCCTACCAATCAGAAAAACTAAGAAACTAGGCCCATCCTTGACCCATAAAACTACCCCTTACCCTGCAAACTTGTCTTCATCTACCACCTTAAAACAAACCTGAGCCTTTACACTCAAAGCACTTGTGGGGATCTGAGATGATTTGCGTGGCTGTAGCTCTGCTTCGCTATCTCATAAGCCATGTGAGAGTACCCTTGTTTGTTGACATCTGAAATACACTGTGTTGGATGTTAACAAGTGCGAAGAGTGTAGGGAGTAGAGGTTTGTTTTATGTTGGTTCATTTCTCCGTGTCCCACATCTCCTCCACAGGTGTGCCCCACAGGGAATCCATTATAACTCTACTAAATCCGTCACTCTATACAAACCCACAGCACGTCTCTATTCTCTCTTGTTCTCTCTCACACAGTAAACAGCCGACAATAACAGGCACTTTCTAAGAAGTATGGTCTTTCAAAGTACAATATTCAACAGGTCTTTCTCACTTTGGTCTCATGTTACGTCAGTATGTGATTCTGAGACACAGTAGATCTCTAGAACTCTGCTCCTACACTACTACCACAAGCTGTGTGTGTCATTTTCAACACATTCCCAGGGAAGCATGTGCGTGTGTGCACGAGTGATATTGTGCACACTCAAGGGACAAAACAGCAAAAGATTTAAAACATATCAGCTAGAAACCATTTAATCTTTGCGCATCCACTGATACAATAAGATCGAAAGTGCTTGTTCTGATGTAACGTTTATAGTTCACTTAAGGGAGCACACAGGCTACAACTAGAAAAAGTCCACCTGAAATAAATAATGATTATATGGTAGTGTCTTGCTGAGCCATTTGCCGTAACCCTGGCAAACACAGATAATGCTGCTTTTTTCCAAGTCTCTCGATTAAAACTGAGGCTTGTGAACAAGACTGAATCTATTCTTGCACAATTTCTGCAGTCACAGTCCTTCCAGTCTGTGCATCATTTGTTTGACTGTGGTCTACTCAGCTCTGCATGACAAAAGTACGCAAGAGGTTTAACATCCTCAGTCAAACACCAAACATTTTACTTCTCAACGATGTTCCACAATTAAGAATTAATATAGATTTGAAGCAAATAAAAATAAAAAAACAAAACTATTAATCAAAGATAATTTGCATGGTGTATGTATCTCATGCTTGCATGGAATTCATCAGCCCATTGTACATTCAACGCAGTTTTATAGTATGAAGTCAAAGGGTCAGCCCATGCCCCTTTTTTCTCCACTGGCCATGCTAAGCATCATTATGCACAACACTCATTGCTGACCCTTTATCTGTATTCGCTTGTAAGCCTTTAGGCTAGATTTGAGACAATTGTTGTTACTCTTAGGGTGTGACTTAGATAGACTACAGGTCTCTGCTGTCGATGCTATGATGATGAGAGGGAGGGTGCCTCTTTGAGGCACATATATCAGTGTAGATAGGATCTGATTTGGTAACGACGATCAGCCTGCACAATTTGTTATGATAAGGATACAGGGAAGAGAGAAAGTCAAGAGAGAAGGTTGTAAGGGAGCGGAACTGAAATACAACTAACAAGAAAGACAGGTGGAAGAGAGTACGAGCATATGCTTTTCTCTTAACACATTCCATTCAGTTTCAGCACAAGCTTCTGAATGATCCATTTGGGTGTGATGAATTGTGTGCAATTTTAACATAATTTCCCATGTAACACTGGGGATGCCTGAAGCACATCTGAACTCCAGACTCCATGTCATTTCACTGAGCCTGAGGAAAAGCCATGCCAACAACAATCAAAACATACCAAAAGTTTAGAAAAAACAAACAAACAAACAAACAAAGAAACTTGCTAGACCACGACGTGTTTGAAACAACCCAACCTCTCTCTTTAACTGTGGCCATGACTGAACAAAATGTCTGTTGTAGTATGACCTCACCACCAGAAGTCCTACAGTATGAGAGACTTGTAGCTCTTATTCCTGCTTGTGCACTGCCAGTTTTAACACAACTATCTTAATCTTATACTCTCGCTGTCTGTCATGGCAGTACGTGCCCTGGCAAGCTGTACTTATAGTAGAGATGGAAAAAAAGTAAACAAAACTACTGATTGTATGACAAAATGTTCTGGGTTTGGATTCAGTTGTTTTACCTGAGGCTTGTGATACGTATCTTAGTACTGTAGCAAGTGTGTGTTTGTATCTTTACACAGTGGCCTATCATAACTGGGAATTAATGAGGAAGCTGTGAAGCAAATCCAGAAGTTTGGCCCTTTGTTTTGAGGATTTTTGAATTCCAGTGAGCAAGAACAAAGAAAAAAACTCAGATGTATGTAAGCAAGTATATGCGTAGGTAGAAATAAGCAGCATTTATTAGTCCTGAATAATGACTAAATGAAGGGCAAGAAAATGTAACTCCACAGGTCTAGGTTTGGAAAAGTCACGCATTTATTTGTACTCTATAAGCCAAAAAGGATTTCATGGATGTCTGAATAGCATTGCAACACGCCTCTGCAAAAAAACAAAAACAAAAACAAAAGAAAAAAGAAAGAAAAAAAGTCACAACTACAGTAACTTCTACAGCACTGCCAAACTTTTCTAGATGCCCACGCATCACCACTCTATAGCAAAACAACAGCCGTGTTTTTTTTCCATGGAAAATTACTGCATTACCACATTCATGTAAAAGTAATAAAAAAGATCCAAACCATAGAACAAATGCTGTAGGTCGTCAAATGCCTTAAAACACCAGCATATTTTTCTGGCCGTGTGTGACGTGTATGATTCAGCTCAGTGGTGTGTTTTCTCATCATTATCTCTTTAGTGTTTATTAGCGGTACCTTGACTACAAAAGCATAGGGATTGAATGTAGTTGACATACTATTCTCTTTACTCTGTACCTTATTGCTGTATGACACCATACCAATAAAGACTTGACATTACAAAGGCTGTAAATTTTTTCCTTGTGTTTTTTTTTCTTACATGCACTGCGCTGTTAATTGACTATTAGTGATGCCATATTGATGAAATTGGCAATATATGTCATCATAGTGTGTATAATTTATGAACATCCCACCTCGACCGAGGATAATTCATTATTTTGTCAAGCCATTTTAATCAAGCCATTATGGTCCTATTAGACTGTGCCATTACTTGCCAAAATAAAAGTCCTCATAATTACATAGATGGAGAGGCACATCAGCACATTATTCACATCGGTTTATCTCTGTTTTGATGTTATCAAATCATGGCTAAACTGTTATTGTGTTTGACTTGGATCCTTATTGAAGCTATTGGTATATGGGATCAGTAGTTTTGGCTTGATGGATTTCCTGCTGGCAATTTCCTTTTGAACTCTTGCAATGCAAAAATGAACTCTTGAAATGATAAGACACATACAAGAAAAAAAACAACAACAAATTGATCATATTCATTTTGAGTGTCAGTATAGCAACGAATATTGAGCCCAGGTGTCAAGCATGAGAAAAATGATTTCAAGATGCCATGGCTTTGATTTACCCTAAATTAAAACACTGCTTTGGACCCTGAGAAGCTTTAAGCAACGTCACCTTGACCCTTTACTTTGAGTAGATTTTTTTTTTTTTTTTACTTTGCTTTCCAGGGCCAAAGTGCAGATGTTTCTCACAGCGATATGACAGATTGCCCACGACTGTATGTTGACCTTTGTACCTGCTTCCATACTCCACACACACACACACACACACACACACACACACACACTGACACAAGTCCCCAGCCTTGGCCTTAGGAGGATTGTCTCTGATTAGTCCATCTCTCCTTGTCCAGCGACCGGGTGGGACAGGCCGGATGCCGGGTGTGCGTGTGTGACGCAGGTTGCAGTTCTTCAAAGATTTATACCCCTGCAATGCTGGTAAGTGGAAGGTGTGGTGAGAGGCTTCCAGTGACACGCCAGTGTAAAAGCCCTGTTATGAAAGAGCCCTCCCTCCTTTTGCATCAGACTTGAAGAGTACTTCAACTTTCTATTTTAAGTCTCACCCTGGCAACGCTGGCCCTTCTTCATCGTCACAGAACACACATGAATGTATTTTGGGACCACACAATCACATGAAGGATAGTGATATCACTTACTGATTATGAAACATCGCCTTCTGCAAGACATGAATGTGGAATTTTGGGGAATTTGTAGCTGCTGTAAGCTGTTTAGCTGATATAACAAATCTTACAGCTCCAGTGCAGTCAACTCACTCTGCAAATGGCTGATGTCTCAAGCGTATCCATCTATAATTACTGCACACAGGCTACAACTACTATTAGCTGCTTTAACATCCTTGCAATGCAGTATAAAAATCAACCTTGCGTGACTTAGAGGGGGTTTGTTTAGTTCTGCCTCAGTGGAGACAAACTCTATGTGACCCCAGAAGTGTGGCAGACTGCATCAGAAACACCAAGAGAAGACCGAGGAAGCTTCAAAGGTTCAGCCTCTCCTTTGCAGCAAATAAACCTCCATCGTATTCACACTTTCTCTTATATTCTTTCTTTTTTTTCTGCATGTTATTATTTTTCTTAAGAACCCCCCCACATTCATCTTTCTGCTTCAGTTCCTCTCCTTTGCTGTCTCCAGCGATAAAGGCAACTCTGTTGAAGGAGAAATGTGTTTTTGTGTGTGTGTGGCTCTGCCTGGTGATGAGTATCTTTGTGGGACTGTGACTGTGGTGGAAATAAGCATCAGGCTGTTGGAGCAGGAGCATCATGGCTGTAAATTTCCCTTGCTTGTCGGCATCTCTGGATCAACGCTATTCCTCTTTTTGTTTGACGGGGGAATCCACTGGCACAGCAGAACACAAATACTAGAAGACTCAAAACACACCAACAGAGAGCTGCAGATAGTCTCACACACATACAGAAGGACACCAAAGTTTGTAATTACATTATCCCATGTATGCAGATAATATTAATCCATGCTGTTATGGTTGAAATGCGTCCAAGTCATCTCTGATTCTTTCATATCTCTGACCTGTGTGACATCTCCTTTGGGTGTTCACCAATTTTCTTTTTCTTTTCTTTTCTTTTCTTTTCTTCTCTTTTCTTCTCTTCTCTTTCCTTTCCTTTTCTTTTTTTTTCACAAATGTCACACCCAACTTCAGACGTACACACACAACCATGTCCTGTGTGGCTAAAGACTGACGACTGAACATGGTTTTCCTTTTTTCTTCTTTCCTTTTTCTTTTTTTCTGCCATCTTTCTACCTGTTCAAAAGCTCTGCAGTGCCGCTACATCCTCATCAAGGAAACGAATGCCATGAACTGAACATCATGCTGTCGAGATAGCATAGTCCATTTATTACAATCATCACACACAGGTGTGGCGTTACAGGTTTGAGAAAACAACTGCATTCTACGAGATGACAAGGAATTATGATCTGTTTATGCTGAGCAGAGCCCATTTGTTGCGCTTAATCTCAGGTGCAGGTTGCAAGTTTGACAGCAGACCTGTGTGTTATGGATGAAAGGGCTTTTGAACAGCATTGGTAGAGGAGTCAGAAGTGTGACTATCTGGGATTAAAGTGGGCTCTACAAACATGACCTGAATCAAAGCACCTTCATGACTCACCCCTGCTCAAACATGCAGGATTCCAGAAACAGAGCTCGACCTGCTCTTGAAATATTCATTGGTTTGTGCCATTAATCCCAGTGACATGTATGACCTGATGGAGGACGGAAGGGGTGAGGAGGGGAGTGAGTAAAATATGACTATAGAGATGTGAATATGATAAAGTGCTGTTATGCAGTGATAAAGCAGGAATGAGGGCCAACTCAGATGGCCGCTGGTACCATAAACAATGAAGCTGCAACAAAAATCAGCTTTTTATTATAAGAATGTGGACTTCTGAATAGTTTGGGTTAAAGGAACAGTTCACACATAATACAACAAACAAACAAACAAAATACAACAGCAAAGATTTTTTTCCACTTACTTTTGTGTGAGTCTCCAGACCGCAGCAAAAACCTTTTGGTAAAGAACTCGGCAGCAACAGCTCTCTCTAAAAACAATGACACAGAGCCACGGTGCAATGCACAGCCCTTTGGGATGAAGAGGTTTGTTGGGAACCATTTCTTGCTGAAGAACGCTGGAAAAAAATGCATCTATCCACCTGAAATTCATACTCACTGGGGTCTTCATTTCCGGTGAGCCATTTTTATAACCCATTTCAGGTTTTTTGTCTGACTTGCAAAGTTTAAAGTTCTTCTCGTTCTATTTACTTTTTGTTTATTCATTTTGATGTGTAAATTTGATCATGTAAAGCGGGATGGCCCTCCTGCAGGTCACTGATCTGAGGGTTGTCAGTGCTCATGAGGTGGTCTCCCACCTTGGTCGCTTCATCCCTGAGCCAATTTGTGATAAATGACTCATTTTGTTGGTGTTAATGAACTATAACACCTAAAATATAAAATAAATAGTACTATGGATAATATGACAGATGTGGCAAAGAAAAATGTTCATATTTCATCAGTCTGTTTCATTCAAACACAAAATTTATTATTCCACCACAAACATGTTTCAACATACTGTGGGTATAAATCATTCCACCACTAAACATCAGGTTAATCTGCCTATATCAGACTTTGTACCTGTAAACAAAGTGTTAATTTGTTTGTGAGCTGCTGCTGTTGCCTTGGATCCTGTTGCTAATATCCTGCTGTGCTCCTGTGGCCTTGGGGAATGACCCGTCTCATCCAGAGAGGCAGACACAAAGAGACAGAGAGGAATTGGGCAGAGACAGTGAGGGAAATAAAACAGCAAGACAAATACGGAGACAACAAATAGATAAGAGGAGCAAAGGATAAAACATGATAGCCGTTTTGAGTAGGTGATGACTGTGATTCACTATTTCCTGCCTCTGAGCATCATAACTTGAGTACTATGAGAAAGTCTCCCGTTATCTTGAGTCACCCACTGTAAAACCCCTCATTTGACAACATCAGGCACAGAAATGAGCATTTGGATATTTCAGTGCAATTTGAGTCAGCCTCAAACTCACTACAGCAACAGCAGCTAAAACAGATTATTTTAAACCAACAAAGGGCCTGTCCAAATTGAAAAAAAAAAGCACAGTTACTGAAGTATTCAGCTTAAGATGACCCAAGAATCCTAATAATAGCATAACAGGGGGCTGTGTCCTTGCCTCGCAGAAAGTGCTGTATCATTCTGAGGCCGGCTGCTCGTGTGGCGCAGGGCTCTCCCTGCTGAGGGAGACAACAGTGTGTTTTCCTCCCGGCAGAGACCGAGCCAACAGGGCGAGACAGGCAGACAGACGCAAAGGAAGAGGTTATTCCCTGAACAAAGGGAAAGGTTGCATTACTATTCTTGACCCCTCTCTAAGCTTCTTCAAGGATGGATGGCCTGGTTGTCTGGATTGAAAGTGCAAAATACAATTATGTTGTCTGGAAAATCCATCTTACTAATCACAGAAGGGAATGAATGGCTGAGGTTTCTCTTCAGATATTCCCAGTATTTTAGGAGAATTTAGTTTAGACATAAAAAATTGATTTTGACCACACCGTTTAACTTAGTTAATCTACTAAATGGTTAAATTAAATATTTTTCCTTCAATCCCAAAGGAGCATTTGAGCGAGATAAGGAGGATTTATATGATTAACATGACTTTTATGTGAATTTTTTGGTTGAATTAGTAAAAGCAAGCTGGTGATAAAAGTACATCAATACTTAAGGTAAAGCTGGCAAGTGCATAAGACATGCCTTTGCATGTTTCCACAGGGAAAGCAGTATACACTTAGTCTCTGTGCATTATGCATGTGTGTACACGCACAAATGAAGGAAAACTTCACATAAAAACACAAAGAGAGAGAGAGAGAGGGGAACAACACAAACACGCATGAAATCAAAATGTATCTTTTATCATCACAGTTTTATAGTTGGAATTTTGAAACAGTTTCTTTCTGCTTTCTTGGGAGAATTTCTCCATTTTTCAGGTCACATTTACCAGACTACCACAGTGGCTGTATATTCAATTTTTTCAGCTAAGGATAAAAAAGGATGACCACTCACTCCTTCCTCAGTTGCAGAAAAATGAGTCATCACTTTACTCGTTTTACCAAACATGTTACAAAAAAGACAGAGATGCAAGGAAACGTCTGATAAAAAGTTAAAAAGCAGATATTTTTAGGTCTCAGCAGGCTGCATCAAAAGGCGCAGGCTTGTGCGTGGAAGAAAGGAGACAGAAACCGCTGTGAGTCTCTTCAGCAGTGTTTCCCTGGAAGGAGCACAAGTGGAGCGCAGTGGGATGCTGTTCAAGGTGGTGAGCTGAACGCACTGGAGGCAAAAAACTGTTGCTGTGGGTATAACTCTGGTAAATTATGCACATTTCCTTCAAGAAACTTCCAAGCAGATTTTGGAGAATCTTGATTTTGGCTACAAGATCTTCTCCTTTTTTTGGAATTCAACCTCCAGATTTAATTGAAATTTTAGGACTTTATTATTTTTGATTGACCTCTGATTTTCACATGAAGTCTCCAAAGGATTTATCAATTTGTATCCACTTGGTCCACCTGCTTTATGTTGACTAACACCCTGCAACAACACATTCCTACAGAATGCCTTTTTCACCAAAATGCAATGACTTTCAGTTGTAGTAAATATGTTAGACATGTTTATTAATTGCAATTAGTTGACGCCATTTATCTGTCCTACACTTATATTTGTCAAAGGTTTGCTACGGTACCGTCACTGAAACAAGTAAGAACAAGGACTGAAGAGTCTTTATTCAGGTGGGACTCATTATTTTGGAGGAGGGCAGGGAGGGAGCAGTGGTGCAGCAAAACAAGCTCATCCTACAGGGATGTGTCCGAAAGCCAAACTTGTGGTGCAGCATGCAGCGACTGACAGAGTTAACTGATGCAACTCACAACCAAACCCACACTTAAGAAAGCATCTTTGATTGTGATATTCAGGTTTGCACGTCTAACAAGGGAACCGCCTCACGAGCCTCAAAGCCAGTTTCACAGAAACACATCACAATGTCACATAAAATACCGGCAGTGTGCCAGTTGAAAGTTGGTTTATTTACATCCCTACAGATATGACACCACATTGTTTAAAGAATGCATCAGTTTTAAACCAAGTTTGTTCTCAAAGTGTATTGCTGTGCCTTCAAATTTGCCTCAGCTCTCTGCTACTGCTGTGTTATCTATTATAGAGGAGCAGGCCTCATCCAAGACTTCCTCTTCAATATCCACTCTGCAGAGTATGACACAGCATTTTGGGAGGGATGGAGAGAGAGAGAGAGAGAGTGAGAGAGTGAGAGAGAGAGAGAGAGAGAGAGAGAGAGAGAGAGAGAGAGAGAGACAGACAGACAGACAGACAGACAGATAGAGAGAGAGAGAGAGAAGAAAAAGTGAAAACAAAAAAAAAAGTAAAAGCAAAAGGGAAAGACATATTATAGGTGATCATAGTTACAAGCTGCTTTGTGCATACCACAGTGATGCTTGGGTATACTCAGGTACTATAAGGATGGTAGGCAGACCCAGAGAATTTTTTTTTTTTTTTTTTTTTTTTAAATGTACAAGTATGTCAAATGGAATAGCTAATGCTCAAAAGCCCAAAGCCTTAAAAGTGAGGCCTCAGATCATTTTTAGATGATTCCCTTTAAAGAAGCAGCATTAACAATTTCCTATCTCATGTTGTACGTTTGATGACAGATATAGTCTGGTAAGATGAAAGGTTAAATGAAAGATTGGCTTTTTGTCAGATATATTTTTTTTTTATTCAGGATTTCTTTGTTCTTGTGATAAAATATTAAAATGACTTCGTCTGTTTCACACTCTTGAACACCTCACCATTGCTGTACATTGCTGAAGTATAATGTCACACTGATCTACCTTACAGCCTCTCATATTAACGAGGTGAAGCAGATTATCATAATAAATCAGTAAGCTTAGTTTTGGCCACGCCATTGTGAGCTTTGATTAAGTAATTTCCTCTCTGCTGATTGGGTGGAATGCTGACAGGTGAGATTGAACAAGTGATTAATCTCTAGCCTTAAAGGATTAGAGAGGTATATGTGTGTGTGTTATTGTATAACAGCAAATTATCTCATATAATACACTAAAGAAAATACAACAACATAAGGGCAGGCTTTAATTAGGGAATAACAGATGCAAAAGCAAAACCTCCCAGACCACCACTATATTACTGCACGGCTATATTATTTCCACTAAGCGCAGTGCAGGAGGTCCTGTGAGAACTGGGAATAGACACATACAGCGAGGACACTCCCTCGCTCACACAGACCGCTGCAGGTCTGCTGGCTGGAGGAATAATGATTACCTGCCACACCAAACACTGTTCACACACCCAGACCAGATTCTGCTTGCATGGCACGACAGGGAGGAGAGGGGGTTGCTCTGAGGGGGAGGGGATGTGTGTGTGTGTGTGTGATGTTTGTGCGCTCACATGCATGTGTGTGTGTGTGTGTGTGTGTGTGGGTAGAGGGGAGTTATTTGGATGTAGGGGCAGTCAGTGCGCATGTTCACATCGGAGTGCTGTCCACACTCCCCTTGCAGCTCCTGTCTATTTTCTCCCAGCCCTGGGCGTCACGGCCGCCCCTGATTCCCCCATAAAGTAGAGAAACAACGGTCTCACATGCACCCAATACGACCTGCATAATCACAGGCTATCGAACGCTCTGCTGCTATATGCAAACATGCACACGAGCACTGATTGATCCCCATTTGACACTGATTGATCACGGACACTGATCTTCACACTTGGGTATGCAGGTCTGTGGGCTAATTTGTGCAAAGACACTCTTTTTTTCACCCTCTACATGTATGAGTTCACACAGCATAGATAGCTAGATGGATGGATGCAGACTGAAATGTAAGTGTACACAGGGAGGCTCTGCAGCACTGTCCTTTGTCTACACTGACCACCTCCCCTATTTTCTTTTCTCCATCCTTTATATCTTCCATTAAGTATATGCAAACCAGTTGTCTTCTGTTCACATCTCATTTGCTGAAATGAAATGTGAATACAAATTGAAACAGCTGCTCATGCCACATGGCAGCTCATCAAAATGCAAAACAGACTCAATGCTGTAAAGGAATCAAGACAATTTATGTTGTCACCCACCGTCTTTGTCAGTGATGGACAGAAAAATGTGTTGTGAAAGTTCGGAAAACAAATGTGTAAAATAATGTGTAAATTACACACAAGTTCCTGCCTGAAACCATGTGACAAACGATGAAATGCGCTTGGCAACTGTTTATGATTAACACATCAATAACCAACAGTGGCATTATCACGTGTAAAGAGCTTAGCAATAAATGGAATTTCTGGCTTTCTCAGCTGTACTATGACTCACAAAGTTCACATAAAATCATGTGGGATCGAGAAAATGTGCAAGTCTCCAGCAAAAAACTGCATGCTCATGAAAAGTTAAGAATATCACATGGTTTTGCTGTGCTGCCCTGTGCCCAAATCAAGAATTTATTTGGCAACATTAATATCATGTATATACATTCTCATAAATTCTAGCACAGATAATAGAAATGACACTACACATCTAGTGGGATGACAGTGTTTTTCAAAAAGGGATGCATACTGCTGTTGGAGTTATTTAAATTATATAATCATATAGTAACACCCTGTTGCATTACCACATGTTAGGTGTTTGCTGCCAAATGGCAATACAGGTTTGTTATGCCTTTACTGTAGCATGCTGTTTTCTAGCCACGATCATGGTAAGCTTTAGCGTATTTATATGTGATTAGTCTTGAAAGTGATTTGTCTTGTCTCAGGAAGTGAGTCATTCATCATAACCTGCTGGTCATGGGTGAGTGTGGGATAATCACAACAGATAATTCGTAGCGAGGCTTCATGGTGTTAATATTTCTGAGAATTGTTGTTCCATGGAGCAACAAAGAGAAGGGCAGAGGCTAAAAGAGCGTTTGAATTGAATTAAAACAGAGATGTTTATGAAAAATATCACAATAACATCACTCAAATGTCAAATCGAATCATTAATCAAAGGCATTGCATTACTAGGGGCTGTCGAGTGTGGAAAACAATAGCGCAGATATTGTTTACACCACAGAGTCCATTTGTTGCTGCAATTACGGAGAGATGTGACGCTACAGGTGTGAGAAAACAACTGCATCCTTTTGACCCTCAGTGATGAGAAATTATAACAAAATAATTTACACTGTTTTGCGTGCGCAGCGTCACAGGCTTGGCAAACTATCTGTGTGTCATGTGTGAGGCAGTTTTTTTCAGCATCCATCACGGAGGAATCATGAGCGTCTTTGTCTGCAATAAAGCCCTGCAGGTGAAGCCAGCTGGAGAACTGGCAGGAGGGCGTGCACCTCCTCTGTTAGACACACACTCAATAAAGTCACATTTGTTGGTACACACACATGCACACACAGACGCACAGATGCTCAGACATGCCGTCATCATTCAGAATTCATGAACATTCTCATCCCTCTTTAACTGCACATCCCCGAGTTCTGTCTTGGTGCCTTCTTCTGTCAATCTCATCTTTTGTGTGTCTCACTTTGATACATGAGACGTGGATCCGTCTGACACAGCCTTCAAAACCCACCATAAAAGACATGCAGACACTTGTGCACCAGTCCCATTCTCTTTGCTGCACCACACGGGTACAGGCATACAATCCCAGGATGTCCCATCTCCAAGCTTGCAGTATGCGCTACTCCCTCCCCGTTCTCCTCCCTTCTTCTCTCCTCTCTCAAAGTGCTGACTAGAGAGATTCCCCAGCCACTCTTTGCCTGCCCGGCGGCTGTTATACACATATAAACAGCTATTGATCGGCTAAAAGACCAAAGCATTCCATTATCTTGCTACAGCCGTAATTAAAAATGTCAAATGATTTCTGGGCGTGGGGATCAAGGCTGAGAGCTGGTTTAGGCGATGTCTCTGTCTGCTAGACTGTTAAAATATTTACCTCCCACTATGAATTGAATGAAATGAATTGGGGGCTGGCATGTGCGAGTATGTGTGTGTAATACAAAGGCTGCTGATCTATAATAGTCTGCTAACGCCCTATAATTAGAGCAGCAATCGATTAAACAGGATGTGCTATTAATTAAATGGTAGTTTGGAGGCTTGTTCTGTCAGGCAAATAGAGGCGATGCATCACCCTGTCTGTTTGCTTGCATCGGTTTAGCATCTCTAGCTTTCTGCGGGTCAGTTTATCCGTCTGCTGGTATTTTTCCTACACTGAAGGATATTTTTTCTCGGGTCTTGAGCTGACCGTTAAAAAGAGAGATTTAGGTGTCAGTGTCTGGTGAAACCTTTCTACCTGCATTTGATTTTGAAGAGCCTGCCACATCTGTGAGGGTGTGATCTCTTTAGTCTGAGGTGAGGATCTGACAAACTGACACACACCCAGATGGATGAGGCAGAGTGCTTCTCTGTCGAAAAGGTTGAAATGACGTCTTGCTCTGGATTGCTCTGCCCCCCTCCAATAACATAATACAGAGCCCTCTCCTGCCTCCATGGCCATAACATGTCTATCATCGCTCAGAGAGATGCAAATGAGATGGTAATTAGCCTGTGTAATATTTTCCAAATCTGAGCCCATGTGTTACAACACATCAACATAAATGGGCATAAATTTGCCACTGGATTCTATTAGATATAGATGCGAAGAGTACATTAAGTGAATCAGCCTCTCCACTTTAATTACATTTGATCTAGTGGAAAAGTTAGATAGCGCTGCCGTTTTATTAATATTTAATATAATTCCCTTGTGCTTGAATGTGTTTTTTAACTAGACGTAAGATCATCTAGTAGCTAATTTCTCCTTTCTTACTCGTTCCAAGCATTAAACTATTTGAGTCTGGCTTGAATCTGATAAGAGTTCATCTCCAAATCAGCATGGAGTCAAACCGCTAATAAAAAAAATATGAAAATGACCCATAAACTGACTTCATTGATCTTCACCAGCCATCACTGACATGAAATTTACCATTTAATGTGCCATGTGCCTTCAGATAAGCAAAGGGATTTACAATTTTTTTTTTTTTTTTTTAAATCGACTGTGTTTTTTGCAGGCTCACACCTTAGTAATTCATAGGTCAAGACGTCTAAAGCACAGCTCGAGCTGAGATGGACGATAATGAGTGGCAGTTCTATGCTGTGTGCATGTGTGTGTGTGTGCATGCCTGTCTTTCTGTGTGCATTTGTCTATCTTCCACACACACGTTGGTTTGCACAGGTCAGTCAGTCCCCAAGGACCTTCCCATCATCCTGTCCACCCTCCCCCGATCCCTGGAACAAAGGAAAGCCAGTCCACCCCCTCGCCCTATCCACACACACACACACACACACACACACACACTTTAAGGAGAACAAAGAACAAACACTATATTGATGTTTGGAACGTCAGAGGGTGAGCACACATTTGTCAGTGCATTTGGTTTGTGTATGTGTGCCTTTCTCTGTTTGTCTGCATCTATATGCTTTAGATAGAGAGCATGAAAGGCTACGTTTTGTCCATGCAAAAGCCTCAGCACCTCACTACTGTCATAGTTACTGAATGAAAATCAATGCATCCTCTCTACTACCCATAATGAAAAGGCAGTCTGGCGGACTTCAGCATACCGCATCTGGGATCGCAGAGTGGATCAGGTTTCAGGTCTGGTTGGTTATGACACCACCTACATGCCAGGTGCTCACCACAACTGTCTGATAATGGGGGTAAAATCTTTCTTTGATCAGTAGAATCAGTAGAACAAGCCACAAATAATTCACCATAAATAACAGGCTATGTACCCAATTATGGTTTAAGGATGCAAACACATATTTATAACCAAAGGATTCATGGTAATGCAGTGGTTGTCAATTAAAATAATTGATTCGGGATTTTCCTAGTGACAGGCTTTAAGTAACAGCAAATTAGAGGCCATTGCCTTATCTAGCCCTCACAGCAGCTGTCAGTGTGTGTGTGTGTGTGTGTGTGTGTGTGTGCAATAATCTTTAGACACACAGGGAAGTCTAATTTGGGAGGAAACCTTTTGGAGGAGGTCGGGATTGTGTGGAACAAAAGATATGCATGGTGGAAGATGTCACTTTCACAAAGCTACATTCTCTAATGATCAAGTTGACCACAGGATTTTGACTCATTCAGAAAACAGAAAGTCATGCACCGAATATGCACAAATTAAAAAATGTACAACATGCAAATTCTGACAATTAAAAACAACAATAATAGTTCTACTGTGAATAATAGAGTTATTAAGTGGTATTGTAACGTGTGTGCTTTGTCAAATCAGTGGCAAATATTATAGAATTTTGCGATAAATTCAAACTAATTCAGCTGTAATCTGAGATATTTAAAGGTGACCAATGGAGTTTTCGGCCACTAGGTAAAATATTGGTGTCCTAATTGGGTCCTTATATGCAGAGATGAAAACAAAGACAAAAACATCTGTGGTTTTCAAGAGTTTGCATGAATGCATAAGCATGTCATGAGCACAGGCTACATCGTAAAAACTTCTCAGTTGTTTAATATGTCCTGTAAAATATTATAATCTTGTGTCAAGAATAAATTTTTGTCTATAACCCTAGATTGAGATGGAAATTCTTGTAGAATGATGTTGCAACGTGGTCCATCAATCAAATGAAGGGGCGGAAGCTGCCTCACTAAGCTGCTGCACTGCACTTCATAAAAAACATAAAAACAACAGACTAAAATCAAACTTTTTAGAAGCTTGCACCTTTATTTCGTCGGGGTTAAAGAACTTACTGTCCATTTGTTTGTGTGAGGTCATCAATGTAAAAAAAAAGCCTTAAATTGTTCACATGGTTAACTCTTTTATATATATATATATATATATATATATATATATATATTAAACTTTAGGGCTGTATTATCAGAAACCAGAGACATATGTGGTCTTGTTTACCCAGACTAAATTGGTGATGAAATGAATCACATCAGCTGCATGCTTTGCACCAATGTTCCAGAGAGTTTGTCATGTGGTTTCACCTCGCTGTGCCGTGCTGCCTTATTAGTTTTAGATGGAGCCCTGCATTATTTATAGTCATACAGAAACATTGTGTTCTGGAGGACCCGCACTGGGGAGGGGGGGCTGCCCAACTAAGTGCCTGGTTAGATCTCTACTGACTGCAAAATGCGTGGGAGGCAACAGAGAGAATCAACAAGAGAGAGAGAGAGAGAGAGAGAGAGAGAGAGAGAGAGAGAGAGAGAGAGTTATACAGAGAAAAGGAAATGGTAGACTAGGGCTTGCAGCTACTGAGAACATAACAAACAAAAGCATCATACTAGCAACTAAAAATAGTCTTAAAGTAGGTTGCATGTGTCAACTCACAGGTGTTTGATGACAGACATCCAGGATCTCTAATACAAGCTGTGACAATATGACATGCTACATGCCTGTCGATTTTCTTTGTTTAACTTATCATATTAACACAGAATGCATCTTATTTATACTGTGGGGAAATGGTTACAGAGCAAGGGAGGCTTACACACATACACACTCACACATCCATCCAGTTACCCACAATCACCACCAACCTTGCATTGCTGGTTGCTGAGCAGTTACATTTGAACAAGTGGGGATTAAGTGCTTTAAGAGCGTTTTGGACGGTCGTTCTTGAAAAAGTAAAGAGTGTGTTGTATTTGCTTACCCAGCCCCAGATTTTTCCCAGCCAGTTAGGGGGAAAGGAACAAGCTTGTGTCTCTAAACATTAAGCTACCTCGCTTCCTTGGGGCCAGCTGTGCCGATACTGCACGCAAATCCAAGTCTCCAGTTGGGTTAGTACTGAATAATGCAGACTCCCCACATTTCCTCCTACAAGACATGGAGATCTCTAGTGCCACAGCCCTACCTTCACAGCCATTATCACGCTTGAGTGGATAAAAGACTTCAAGACACGCACGCACACGCACGCATGCACTCACACACACACACACACACACACACACACACACACACACACACACACACACAAACACCCTGCCTCCCAGGCCACAGGCCAATAGGAGCAGTGTCTGCAGGGCAGAGGGATGGAGAGCCTAAAGAATTTGCACACAGGTAATCAATGAAGGAAATAGCTTGATTTATCAGTGGGTTTCAATACCTTTAGGAGCACCTGTGTATATGTGTGTATATGTGTGTGTGTTTGTGTGAGAAAGAGAGAGAGAGAGAGAGAGAGAGAGAGAGAGAGAGAGAGACATTAAAGAGGATGGAGATGTGACTCCACTTTGCTGTTAATGGCAACTGAAAGACGCTTGCCCCCAGTCTGAGAGAGAAAGTCCCAGGGGTCCTCCTGTTTTCTACCTCCCCTCCCTTTCCCCTCCTAACCTTGCTTACCATTTGCTTACCTCTCCATTTTACCGTGCGCTATCTTCATTGGCTGTTTGATTTCATCACTCGCACGTTCTTTGCTTAACACCTTCATTTACACCTGCCTCCCACCATTATACAGCTCCTCTCACGCTGCTGATCCCTATCTTCTCCTCAGCCCCTATCTTCTCTGTCATCCTCTGAGTCGGTTCCTCTCCCCTCAGCCCTGCGCACTGCCCCATCCCCGTTCCCCATCCCACTCTGCACCCCACCCACCGAGCTCTCTTCTCCCTTTCCTCCTCTTCATCTTTTTTCTTCCCTCTCCTCCTCCATCTTTCCTACTCTTTAGGGCCTTTTCTGCCTCGTCTGCGAGACCATGCCTCATGAATTATTTAGCTTGTGCCTCTCAGTGGGATTTTTTTTTTTTTTTTTGCATCGTTCTCTCACCGTTTACAGCTCAAAGACATATTTAAGCAGAGGCCAGGGAGCGTTTTCTGACAGGTACTAACTTCGCCCACTCCTTTCTCCATTAAATGCAAAGGTAAGCCACACAGGGCTTCTAAATGATAAAATCATCGTAAGAAGCTGAGGCAGGACAAACAAGTCAGGGGAGAGGAAGATGACTTAGTTTCCTCATTTAAGTGTGTGCATGCAAGGATTGTGTAGCAGATGAGGACTGTGCAAAATGAAATCCAAAGTAAAGATAAACAAAAGCACTAGTCCTCATCTCCCTCTCACATCTCTATGCTTAGATGAGGATCATCAAAGTTTTATGGCTATTATGAATAATAATGCCTGAAATTACTGTTTTTAAAATATAAAGCATGGGAGCAGATCAGGAAACTGCCATGCCCCTTTCTGCCCTCCACGCACACACTCAGCAAAATAAATCTCGTTTTAATAACAGCCTTGACTATTAATCTTCTTGGCAGGATTTTTATGAGTCAGGCGATGGTAGACGTGATACCAAGCTAATATCAGTCTGACCACCCTGAACATTTTCACTTATAAAACCCTGCAGTACCGAGGAACCTGCTCATTTGGATTTTTTTTTTTTTTTTTTTTTTTTTTTTTTTTTACCTGGGGTGGTGCCGCCACAACACTTAGCACCTCTATAAAGCTTCCCTGCAATCTCACCAGAGGACATATTTTACTGGCACACTCGGCAGTCTCCCCAGACACACATCAGCCACGTGAACACCCTGCAACAGCCTTTTAATTTAAATCAGTGATGCATGTCTCTATGTTGCATAAGCACTCTTTTTTGTACTATAACAACTGTATGTGTTAATAACAGGTACAGATAAATAAAGCCATCATGATGACAGTGAAGAGGGGCATGAATACTGTGACACATAACTCAGTATTGTAATGTTAAAGGCAACCTATTTTTTCAGAATAAACTGGATTATTTTGTGTAGATTGTGCTTAAATTACGCGCTGATACTCTATAGCAAGGTATATGTGAGGCATTAAAGTGTCTATGCAATTATTTTTAGGGCTTGTATGTCATGCTCCTTTCATGCTGTTTCTGTGGGGTGGAGCCACACCCTGCTGAGAGAGAGAGAGAGAGAGAGAGAGAGAGAGAGAGAGAGAGAGAAAGAGAAAGAGAGAGATCATTCAGCTTCCTCTGATGCACAGTGAAAGATTAATCAAAGTTATCACTGAGGTGTAAGAGGAGGATGAGACTGAACATGTCTCTTCTTGCCCCTTTCAGCCTTTTCATCATCATGAATAGCATGTGTGCAGCTGAAAAACTCACCGAGCACCGATAAAAAAAAAAAAAAAAGAACCAGAACATGTGCACATGTAAATAATATACACATACAATCTGTGCCTGCTTGCAGTGAATGACAGTAAATCAATCATTCATTCCCCAAATATACCTGCATGTTACTGCCATGACTCATGTTTTTAAATGGGGGCAGCAGAAGACAAAAGGTCAGAGAAGCAGGATTGTGACTAGAGGGTGGCCAGCTGGGTTCCCCAAAGCACTTGGAGGAGGTGGGCGAGGAAAGAGAAAGACTCTCTCTTCTCGTGGCTTCTCCTGTCAAGGTGCCCTTGAGCAAAAACAATGCAGTGGAGCTGTTCAGTGGCCATCAGAAGACAACTGCATTTGTACTGGTCTGCTCCCAGTACTGTGGCTGCACTATGAAACTCAATGTGAAACAGGGCGTTGCTGAAAAAATGCATGGATGCTCTGCAAAACCCTTCACTGGGTAAATAAAGGTATAACATATGAAAATTAAGGGGAGGAACGCTTCCTCATTTTGATTCATTGGAAATATTGGCATCTAGAGTGATGTAATACACAAATTAGTCCCTCAGTGGCAGTTCAACTGAGACATGTAGTCACTCAATTTTATTTCAAATCACTGTCAACACTGGCGAGCTGCCACAACCCATTAAAGTAACCCCAGAGGACATCGCTTTCTTTTTTTTTATCATCATTTTATTATCCTTCATCATTTTATTTTATCTCATGCACAGTTCCTGCAGAGAGATGCACCATCCGGACAGTTTAGACAAAGGCAGGTCATGTCTGAATAAAACCACTTCAGCACAACACTGAAGCGGCTGAGCGAGCTGTGCAACTGTTAAGGCACATGCCACTGTTGTCTTCGTGGGAGGCAGGTGCTAGACGTGGCCCTTATTTCACGATGCGCTGCAGGCTCTTTGTTAATTGCTGTAAGAACGGACAACTGAACAGCAGTGCATGGATCTTAAATCAATAACTTCCAGCCTTTCATGTGTTGCAGTTCCACAGAATCTGTAAATTTGCTGGGTCAGGGAAAAAGCTAGGTTGACCTTGAGACTGAATAATGTAATTGATTGCTATAAAGTCAGCAAATTGGTATGGCAATAACAGTGTGATGTTATTTCTATGTAATTGTTGATCTTACAGTTTTATATTCCATGTATTTTGATACTGGCAGTCAATGGAGCATACTGAAGGGAGGCACATGCTCTTTCTTTGTATTACCAGGATGTCTTACCCCCTGAGTTTGCAGTATCACAATGAACCCGCGCAGAGGGCCACGCCCTGACACGGGGCTGCTAAGATGTCTGTCCCTCAACCCCAACAACCAATCCCATCCCCCTCTTCCACATCGTGCCACACCGCTGCAATGTTACACAACACTGTTTCTGCTGCGAATCCCCTCCTTTCCCTCTCTCCCCTCTCCTCCCCTCCCCTTTCCTCATCAAGGACCTCGGTCCGCATGCTTAACCTGCTGCTGAGCTGTCACTCTAATGATGTTGAATGACGTTGAAGTGTAGCTGATGGTCTGATTGTTATGATACTGGAATTGCAATCTGTAAGGTTCAACAAGAAAGTCAGAATGAAGTTCATGTTCTGCTGATTGTCTCCTTGAGATGAAAACAGATGCTGCTCTGACCCCAGACTAAAAGATGCATAGCCCTCTCAGGTTGCACATATGTATCTTTGGCAGAGACATATAGGCTGTATTGATACAGCCGGATCTGGTATGCAAAGCAAACAGGATATTTAGTTACTTCCCATCTTGCTACTGTGTAATTAATCTAGACATACTAATAGGTTTCTATCCAACCTTGTGTCCTTGCAGTGATTAAGTGATTAGTTAGCTAAGTTCTTTTGCTTAAGACAAGGTCAAATAAGCAGCATGGGGGAAGAAAAGGGATGGATGGTGGATAATGAAAAAGACAGATGCAGTGAGAAGCTTTGCTCATTACAACACTGTCCGGAACAGAATGGAAGATATAATGAATATATGACCCAGAACATTTATGTGCTGACAGAGTGGAAATGCAGCATGGCTGTTTGTCCTCAAACAAATTGGCTCCTTTTTGAAAAGTGTGTCTGACAGCTGAAAGACAGGGGTTTCACAGGATTTATTTGATAACATCAGCTACACAAAGAGAAATAACCAGAGAAGGTCTTCAGGTTGGAGGGTTTGACTGAGAAAGGGCAGGTATGATGTGTGACCAAAGTGCCACCATCTGGTACAAAGTGGTACATATGTAATAGTAAATAAAACACACCTCCTACGTGGGTTAGTCACACCATTAAATAAACAAGTGGACCTCCTTCCATACTAACACATTATAATTGCTGCACAAATTAAAATATAGCTTCACTGCAACTAACTGAATGCAAATGATAAAAGCAGGCAGAGAAAGTAGAATGAATGGCATCTGGGGCATGTTTGCAAACAATGTCTGGGACATGTCATGCATACTCTATTTTATGAGAATACTCAGTTCTGTTAAGATATAGAAATTGTGGAGGCCATGAAAAGTGAGTGACTTCTGTCTGTTGTTCATGAAAGTACATTTCTTGTCATTTTTGAGAATTATTTCCCTGGCTGCATTGCAGGTTTTGTGACCTGTGAACCTGCAATTCAGAGGTCAACTTGGCCCCTATGTAACGACTGCAGCTTTGGCCTTTAGGGGCGATCTCTAAAATTAGCACACAGGACTATCACATTATTTTCAATTGTTTTCTTTACTTGTTTGATAAGACATAATCATCTGCTGTGTGGACAACATATTCAGACTGCATTTCAGTTTCAAAGATCTGTTTGAATCAGCTCTAAATAATATATTCTTGAATGGGATGTACTGTGTGAGTAATGTTTTTTTTTATTTTAGTCTTTTTTTTTCTCTCTCTTTTTTTTTTTTTTTTAAATTGAAAACAGTTCTTAGTTGTGGACTCTTCATAATTTCTCGGACAACATGTAAACGATTTTCTAAATCAGTAATAAATGTTATTTTCTCTACCAGCCTACGCCATTGGGATTGGATGAAACTCTAAGTGTACGGACCAATCAGGTGATCCGATATTGCAGGGTCAGTGTCTTTTTCGTTTACTATGCACATGCGCAGTTCATTCCGAAAATGGCGGCCGTACAAGGTGGTCTGATTGATACGGAGGAAGAGAAAGACATCAAAACAGAACCAGCGAACGACGGCTGTGGAAATAATAATAATAATAATACCGCAAACGACGGAAGACTGCTCAATGCATCCCCGGGGAGTATTTCTTCAGGTGGAAGTAACAAACCTGCAACGGGAGCGCTAGAGGACCAGCAGACGCTTCTTGCAGTCTTGCAGTTCCTCAAGAAAAACAATCTATCCGAGTCCGTCGAGATTTTGCGCCGTGAAGCGGGCTTGTCGGAGGACACAGAAGACTCAAAGGGACTCGATTCTTCCGGAGCAGGCTCGGGTGGTGCTGCGGGAAATGTCGACTCGGAAAGCGGGGATGCAAACTCTCTTCTCAGCCGAGTGTCGGTCTCATCCTCCGCCGTTTCTGCAAGCGCGGTTCAGGCACCATCCAAAGGTCCCAACCGTCCTCGACTACAACTCTTTATTTTTACATCTTTACTAACAACTGACCCACTTTATCTCAGTGAAGCCATTTTAGCTCTCGTTGTTGATGTATGTTTTTTTCTAGCTACAAACTAGCTAACCAATAACAGGAGTAAGAGACTCAAGACTCTTTGGCGCTAGCTAGAACTCGTCTCTCATTCATGGATTTGATTTGAAGTTTGCCTTCATTCCTTGGCGAGACGTCAGGACCAAAGAGCTAACCGTAATTTAAAAGAACAAAATGTGGTTTTGGTGGCTTCTTGGTGTATTCCCTTTCTTACTAACGTCGCATGGGCTTTGTTTACTCGTCCAGCAGGAGCCGGAGAGGACCAGCCGGACGTCAACGTGGTGTTGTCGGCTTACAGCCAGCAGGGGGACCCGGCTCTGTACGACGTTTACTACAGCAGCCTCAAGAAGTTCATAGAGAGTGTCCTGGACTGCCACAGGGCTGAGCTGTCTCAGGTCTTCTACCCGCTGTTTGTCCACATGTACCTGGAGCTGGTCTACAACAACCACGAAAATGAGGCCAAGGCTTTCTTTGAAAAGTGAGGCTCACTGACATGATAACAACATCGCTTAAGTGTGTCAGAGTTTGTTGGGAGCTCTGCTGAAAGCACAGTTGTAATTAGCTGGGTGATATATTGATACTATATCAATACTATGATATGAGACTAGGTGTTGACTGAGATTGTGGATATTGTAATGTCATGGTATGACAGGTTGTCTTTTCATGGTTTAAAATGCTGCATTACAGGAAAGGGATGCAATTTTCTGAGCCTGTCAGACTTGTGGCTGCTCTGTTACTTGTCTCTACCTGCTGCTAATGTTTGTTTATCAAAACCCTCTTGGGCATAGCAATTCTATTGAAGCATAGTCATCCATGCAGCATTGTAACTATTGATACAGAGGTAGTTGTGAAATTTGATTAGGTCCATCTAGCTCAGCCCTACTTGTAACAGGGACTTTTAGGATTGGCAGAATTAAATCTGTCACTCTTCATGGCCCTACCTCTTTTCTATCTCCAACACAGATTCAGCGGGGACCAGGAGTGCTACTATGAGGATGACCTACGTGTCCTGTCAGGTATGACCAAGAAAGAGCACATGAGGGGCAACGAGACCTTGCTGGACTTCCGCACCAGCAAGTTTGTCCTGCGCATCTCCCGTGACTCTTACCAGCTGCTGAAGAGGCACCTACAGGAGCGCCAGAACAACCAAATCTGGAATATTATCCAGGAGCATCTTTACATTGACATCTTCGATGGCATGCCACGTAGCAAGAGCCAGATCGATGCCATGTCGGGCAGCTTGGCTGGTGAGGCCAAGCGAGAGGCCAACAAGGCCAAGGTAGGTTGTTGTTGCACACACAATGAGGTTCATGCCTACTTTGTCTCTCCATGCTTTTTCAAAAGCCTTGTGTAACCATGATTTTGACTTGACACTCTGCATCACGTGACTGATCAAAGTCTGTATGTGTCATTTAAATTTTAAGTAAGATAATTTCATTGTCATTCAACCTGTGTATCTGATGTAGGTTTTCTATGGGCTGCTGAAAGAACCGGAGATCGAGGTGCCTCTTGATGATGAAGACGAGGAGGCAGAGAATGAGGAGGGTAAACCTAAGAAGAAGAAACCCAAGAAGGACAGCATGGGCTCTAAGAGCAAGAAGCAGGATCCCAATGCACCTTCGCAGAACAGGTGAGTGTTTTTCACATAGAAGTATCTCTGCTTGCTTGGTGCAGGTCTTCTATATATTTAAACTGACTTTGCAAGGTTACAGCAATTTGTGCAATTAAAGTATGGTATTGTACATTTATTAAACCCAGTATAATGTCTTGTAACTTTTCTCCACTGGGTTGTCATTCATTTCGTATTGCAAGTAACTTACTTTCTGATGCAGACTTCTACATTTGGAATTCCAAATTTTACTGCATGAAAAAAATGCACTATTGCCTCAGATATTAACTTCATGCGTATGTTGTGAAATAAAACCTTTCATTCAAGAGCACCGAGGACTGTTACACATATTTGATGGTCAGTGAGAGTGAACTATTTAGGCATACAATCTTGTCAGAAGCCTCCTAATGGCATCATCCTCACCACTCAGATTTTTGTGCGTGCCAGAAGGATAAGCATCTACATGTGTTCATGTTGATAGGACACTGTATCAATTTCTGTTATTTGTTTTCAAGCTTGAAAGACAGCTTTAACAGCAACAGGCCTAGCAGGTAACAGATGGCATTATTGTGTCCTGTTGTTCAGAATACCTCTTCCAGAACTAAAGGACTCAGACAAGTTAGACAAGATCATGTACATGAAGGAGGCCACTAAGAGGATTCGCCTGGGACCAGACACTCTGCCCTCCATCTGCTTCTACTCCTTTCTTAATGCGTATCAGGTAAAACTGTGATCCAGCATCACTCACCCCATCTTTAACATGCTTACTCATATAAATTACATTGGAATTAAAGAAAGTGGCACTTTGTTTCAGTATGTATTTAGACATTATACCTGCATGAATTGTGCTTAAAACTGCCACCAACAGAACCTCTGAACGTTGGGATTAATTTAACTGTTTAAGAGGTCACCTTTTTAAAGTATGCTATTGCTATACTTCAGACATACAACTAGTGATTTTAAATACTCTAATTTAAAAGTACTGCTAACTTGTCTGCATGCTAGACTGTTGGTAAGAATGTCTTTTTTTTCTTTTCTTTTTTTTTTTTTTAATTTATTTATTTTACAAAATGGATACTTTGGGATTTTTGTTTCAAGCAAATATCAACCAGCAGCCATTTTCAGATATTTTCACCTCTGCCCTACAGGGTCTGACGGCTGTGGACGTCACAGACGACTCCAGCCTGATTGCAGGTGGTTTTGCCGACTCCACGGTACGGGTGTGGAGTGTCACACCGAAAAAGCTCCGCAAGGTTAAATCTGCAGCAGGTAAAGTAATACAACAGTGACTGCCGACTCACTTCATAGTTCACCTTAGTTTTGCAATGATGTCTTTGTTCATATTTGTAGAAAATGGTCATCCAGAGCCATACATTAAAGGTATTCTTTTTGTTTCTTCCTTTTGCCACCTTTCCCTCCTCTCAATAAAGACTTGAGTCTGATTGACAAAGAGTCTGACGATGTGCTTGAGAGAATCATGGATGAGAAGACAGCCAGTGAGTCTAAGATCCTCTATGGACACAGCGGCCCAGTGTACGGCATCAGCTTCAGCCCGGACAGGTAGAACAGCTTTGCTGCTCACCAAACAGTTGTTAAACAAATCACATGCTTGGTCTAGAATTTAATTGATTGTATAAAGCTCTGTTTACTGGCATTATTGTAATTTTTTGGTTGAGAATGTAGTTCTAGCCCAAGCACACTATTTTTCCCTGTACTTTTTGTATGTGACTAGGATCCAAAATGTCATCAGTTTAACAATGAATGAAGGTTTTCCTTTTTTGTTAGATCATATAAAGACAGTCACTGAAACAATCAGTAATGTATGAACATATGCATGAATTTGTAGTTTGTTTGTTTTTTTGACTAGCTGTCTTTTGTCTCGCAGAAACTACCTCTTATCAAGTTCTGAAGATGGTACAGTGAGGCTGTGGAGTCTTCAAACCTTTACATGTCTGGTGGGCTACAAAGGCCACAACTACCCAGTGTGGGACACCCAGTTCTCACCGTACGGATACTACTTTGTCTCTGGGGGACATGATCGAGTGGCTCGGTAAGAAACTGAAAGCCTTAGTTGAAATTTAGTGTGTAACACAGTATTTGTACTGTTGGGCTTGGGTATTATGTATACTTACAGTGTACTGCTTATCTGCAGGGAATATTTTAACATGCAACATTGTTTACATGTGACTTTCATTGGTGTCTTCTGCCCTTCCAACAGTCTGTGGGCAACTGATCACTATCAGCCTTTACGGATGTTTTCCGGTCACCTGGCTGACATCACGTGCACCCGCTTCCACCCCAACTCCAACTATGTGGCCACAGGCTCATCTGACCGCACCATCCGCCTCTGGGATGTCCTGAATGGGAACTGCGTTCGCATCTTCACTGGTCACAAGGTCAGACAGGTCACCTGAGCAGCTCCCCATTCTGAGGCATCCCGTTCAGTCTGTCCTGTGACTCTTTCGTCAACTCTGCAGTCGACCCATTTTGTTACTCCTCCCTGCAGCATGTTATTAGCTTCCTATAATGTGAGGCGTGAGGCGACTAGGTCTGGACTCTGTCACATGGTTCTCACAAAACTATTTTAATACTTGTTATTAATAGAACAAAGATTACAATTTATTAGAACCGATTAAATTGAGTACATTTCTTACATCACCGTTTGTTTTCTTGGTACAATATGGAGAAATTCTGGTCATTTGTAAGATATGCTACTTTATTGAATTTTTTTTTGTTGCAACATTAGCCTCACAGCGTATTGCCAGAGTTGACGTACAAGATTCATGCCCTCATACTGGAATACAGCTAGTGGCATCAAGCCTGTTGCAGGGAGACAACATCTGAGTCTGTGTTTGCACTCTTGTCTCCTAGGGTCCTATTCATGCCCTCGCTTTCTCTCCTAATGGAAAATTCCTGGCATCAGGAGCTACTGATGGCAGAGTTCTCCTGTGGGACATCGGTCATGGTCTGATGATTGGAGAGTTGAAAGGCCACACTGATACCATTTATTCCCTCAAGTTCAGCAGGGATGGAGAGATCCTTGCCTCTGGTAGGTGGACCACACTATATAACATTTTAGACTAGATAAAGTTGTTAAGACTGAATGTTGAAATTTGAAAAGCTAAATTGTTGATATCAGTGACTTATTTCCTTGTATTACAGTTAATGTGCAATGGAATTTCTGTGATTAAAGCTGTAGCAACTAATTCATGCTCCCATCTGTCAACCACTAATTATTTGAGCATTTTATTTTGTAGGTTCCATGGACAATACAGTTCGTCTCTGGGATGCAATGAAAGCTTTTGACGATTTGGAGACCGATGACTTCACTGCAGCTACAGGGCACATTCATCTACCAGAGAACTCCCAGGAGCTTCTACTAGGCACCTACATGTCCAAGTCCACACCTGTCGTACACCTTCACTTCACCCGTAGGAACCTACTGCTCGCTGCTGGGGCCTACAATCCATAGACACTCCTGAAATTTAGTATTCTACCAAGACTTGAAATGAAGAGATGTCTGGTCCTTGAGTGCCACAGGCCCCTTTTGAGAATTATGGAAAAACAGAATTGAAAATGAAACCTGCATCGTCAAACTCACGGTTTGCTGAGCATGTAGCTGTAAATGAAGGTTAATTTTAAGTAAGCAAACTTCTGACATGGCTTTGTTTAAAGGATGCAGCCCCTAAAGCAAAGTCACATTGCAGAAATCCCCCTGCCTAAGAGTGCCATTTCTAATGATAGACTCAGTTTTCAAGTCACTGCCATGAGCACAGCTTTGCTCACAAAATATGGCTGTTTCTGTATCATAGTATTTTATACTGGTGTATGCTGTAAATAAAACTCTGTTTTCTATGTTTTGGGAATAAATCTTTATTAACATGAGAACACCACAAATGGTCACATTTTACAAGCACAACTGTCTTGGTCACCCCCTGCTATATAATAAATGGTCATCAAAGGGAACACCTGTAAGGAGACAAAAAGGGACATGCAAATCTTCCAAAATTAAAATGCAAGCCTGAGGCACATCTGCCAAAGTGGAATGGGTTTTAAAAATGTTTAACGAGAAAAGGCTGAATACGTACTCAATCACTTTGCCGTGACAGCTGCTTGTTTCTTGGGTTTCAATTTAAAGAAGAGGGCAATGGCTAGTATGCTCGCATATGTGGCCAAAACACACTGTTGAAACAAAGAACACGATGAGAGCTTGATGCAGACAAGATGGTCATTATCACAGGAATTCAGAGATCCTAGGACAATAATTCAATTGTCCATTTAAGGAAAATGATGAATACAACTGGAAACAGCCAATGACCGAGACCACTGGGGGAGTGTACAGTGCTCACTTACATTTCTCCTTCCTGTGATTGTGTATGAATTGAAGTATCTGGCCATCCCAGTGAACTGGTGCTGAGACCCGGCATCGTGTCCTCCCATGATGGATTGGAAATGGTCCTGAAACCAGAAGAAGCTCATTCAGCCATTCATATTTCTGGAGCAGTTATATGACGGTGTATCGGGATAACTGCGGCAGAATCAAATAGCCAAAACTCTTGCACACTGGGACCACTGCACTGTGACAAACCCACCACACAACATTTAAGTATTTTGAAATTATAATTGCACTGTTACATAAACCACCTTGTAGCTTTAGTGGCTGGTGGCAGGCCACTTCTGCCCTAACTGTAGCGTGTCACTTCACGGTACTATACGGCATTATCACTGCAGTATTCATTCACTGACAAATTCACAGTGATACCTGTTCAGAGTCACCTCTATCTGTATAAAATTGAAGCTACGTCTAGGTATGCTCGCAGGGATCTGTGCAGCTTGCAAGGCGGCACTCTTCACTTGGCTAACATTAGCTTGCTAAGTTAGCATGCTAACCACGGATAGCTAGCTGTAATTTCGTGACCAAATTTCCGAGAACATTTTCAGAGAGTTTGTTTTGATGGCTTTTACGAAACATTGTCAAACCGCTAGTATAAGTTGGATAACTAATTTCTTTCTCAGTGTGGTATGTCTTACCTTTGACACACGACCCTTGTGTGGACAGAGTGAGACAAGTGCCCTTCAACAGAGGCCGCAGAACTAAAATTTAACAGGAAATCCCTCCTGCTACCGGGGAGCCAACACAAATCAACGTGTATAGACCGAAGTCATGTCACTCAAAGTCAGGGCCGGCCTTTGTGCAAACTCTGGTCGCTGATTGGCTTCAAATAACGTCAATCATTTAGAGTTCATTCTGATTGGACAACTACTAGACCGTCCCTGTGAGTGTGTCTTCCGGTCTGGAGATATGGCGTGCTGATGGTCAACATGTGAGTTTGGAAATCTAAATCCCGGCCATTAAGCTAGTATAAGAATGCTTTTGGTAGCAGTTTTGTACGCGGATTCAAGTAGTTACATAAAAGGAAGTTCGAATATATTTCTGTCAGAGTTTACCATTTATCTGCTTGGCTATTTGTGTGTGTTTGTGTAGCTTGGATGTTAGAGCACGTTAACGTTAGATGTCTGAGTGTTAAAGTAGATCCATGCTTGTTATTAGCTGCATCAGAAAGGGTATTTATGAGTTAGCTGTGTTGTTTGGGTTTCAAATGATGTATCCTCTGACAGTGTGAGTCGTTCGTCCAGAGACATCACCAAACATGACATCAACTGATGAAGACTTCCCTCGAGGAGGGACACTCAGTAAGCCTGCTGAGAGTACGCCAGCGGTGCAGCGGCCGGAGGTGGACAACCTGTTCCAGGTACAGCTGAGCTCTGTCTCTCTCTCCACCGCCAGATCTCCCCACTGTGTACAGGACATATCAATGCTTCACTGGAGGCTCATTGTTGTCTGAATTCAGCTGCTGTCCTGTGGAGTTCATCTGTTGTTGCTTGGCCTCATTCTGTTCAGCTCACTTCTCAGTGTTTTAAATTATATGATGCAGTCTGTTTCCTAATTGTTCTGTAGATCAACAATATAATTCTGAACTTTCTTTTTCAGTCAAATGAAGCAACGGAAACCAAGAAAAGAAAGGGAGCATCAAAAGATGACAGCAAGAAATTAAAGAAGCAAAAGACAGGCAAAGAAAAAGAGGATGGTCTGACACTCAATGCAGCAGCCAAATGTGTCGAAATTCTGCATATCAAGGTAATGTATTAGGTGTGACATCACAGCACAGGCAGTATGCCTCGGTGAACGTGATGGCGCTCACTTGCACTGACCCCCACTCATTTTTGCTGCCATTTATGATCTTCCGCCTTTCCCTCGCTTAGTTTTCGCCTTAAATGAACTCAACCTTGGCTGTTCAGAACAACTTTTGAATTTGTTTTTGTGTGTGGTTCTTCTCAGAATTTGAAGGAGGGCATGCTGATGCTGGGCTGTGTGAAGGAGATCACAGACTTTGAGGTGACAGTCAGCCTCCCTTGTGGTATGCAGGGCTTCCTCAGCATCAAGAACATCTCTGACTCCTACACCAAGCTGCTCAGTGAGCAACTGGATGCTGAGGACACAGAGGTAGGATCAGTTCTCTGGAGGGTGGAAAAATGGTTGCAGGCTTTATACTCATCTCAAATTTGAGTGCTTGTTACTACACTTGATTACATGGCTACATATTGCTTAAATAGTAATGTTTAGATACTTTGTAATATATCTTAGAGGTAAATCTTGCGCTTTCCACCACACAGGAGATCTGTTCGCTGCCACACCTGTTTTTCCCCGGCATGGTGTTCAGGTGTGTGGTGGCCAGGCTGGATATAGCCAGGGGAGGCTCTGTTAGCATCCAGCTGTCAGTCAATCCCAAGCTGGTCAACAAGGCTCTTACATCAGGCTCTGTGAAAGCGGGCATGGTGAGTGAATAAAGAGAGTCCTCAATTACTGAAACAGTCATTTTCAGCTATCCATGCATTCATGTACCTTTTTAAAGTCTTTGGTTTCACTGAAATATACAATTTCTGTGGTATTAAGTGATACCTGGGTGTTTGCTATGATTATGCCTCATCAGGGTTGATTATTATGCACCCCCTTTGTTGTGTTGATTTAGGTCTTGAGTGGCTGTGTGGAGAGTGTGGAGGACCACGGCTATATGGTTGACATTGGCATCAGTGGAAGCAAAGCCTTCCTGCCTAAGAAAGCAGTAAAAGACAAACACAACATTCCTGAAGGTATGACAAAGATATTTGATTGGCATTTCACATCACTTTTCATTTCCTTTTAATCATTTTAATAATCAAGAATCGATTGATACCAGATCCCCAAGTGATATGTGGATCTTTACCTAAGATGGACATATCTTTATAAACTCTGAAACGGTCCTCTTGGCATTTACCAGAAACAGCTGCATCATTTCATGTGTGCCATCTTCTTGGACGGCACACACGATTCCATGTTGCCAGTCAATATCAAACCAGTAGTTATGAATTGGATCAGAAGTTAAAGGTCACATTAAGGGTAATTGTGTCATTGTTGTTATGCTTCCAGAGCTGAAGGTGGGTCAGTATGTGACGTCTCAAGTGGAAGAGGTGAAGAATGATGGGCGGGTGGTCCGCCTCTCTGTCAACCCCTCGGCCCTTGCCCAGGCCTATGCCGAATCGCAGCAGGGCTGGAACCTCACCAACCTGCTGCCGGGGCTTCTGGTCAAAGCCAAGATCAAAAAGGTAGGGAGAATTTTTACTTTATGTTTTTTAGTTTACAGTAGTAACAATACATCTGCTCTGTGCGGTTATTCTGTTGAATGCTATCCAGCGGGCAAAGCTGAATTCTATTTTTTTTTTTTTTTTTTTTTTAAATGGTCAGCAGCTTACATGGTCTAACACTGTCCTTTTTGTTTGAGCTCAGCAGCAACTTCTATTTCAGTGCAGTTTGATTGTGATGAAGCTGTGGTGTGTTGCAGGTGACCAAACACGGTCTGATCCTGGACTTCCTGTCCTCCTTCAGCGGCCAGGTGGACTTCCTCCACATGGAGCCCGAGCAGGCTTCCAGCTACACCGAGGGAGACGAAGTATGTTATCAGCCCTCCTCTCACACAGTTTGTTATTTCTCATTTAGTATATAGCAGAGATGGGCGCATGCTTAAAGCTATGTCAAGGTGTAAAATCTTAGATGAAAGCGATAAATCATCTGCATTTCTCATACACCACTTAGTAATTACGGTGTGCCATGGAAACAGGTCCTGATCTTACAGAGTAAACTTGGCAGCCTAAGCCTCCTTGTCGTCATTCTGTCCAGGTGCGGGCCTGTGTGCTGTATGTGGACCCGTCCACCCGTCTGGTGGGCTTGTCCCTGCGCAGCTACCTCATTCAGCCCGGGACGAGGGTCGACACCGTCCCTGCTGGTGGTGACCGCATCGGCGAGGTGGTCCAGGGCTGCAAGGTGACAACTATGCACCACATGTCCGGAGCCATGCTGCAGCTGCCCGACAACTCGATGGCCTTCATACATGTGAGTCTGGGTTTTGTTGGTCTGGTGCTTCCTCCAGCACAAACTTGTCTTTACATGGCTTTGTATCTCCATAGGCACACTCTCTTGTCTTTGGGCAGTGATCAACAGGGTTGTTTTTACTGCAGTGTGAAAGAAACGTTCTCTAAATAGTCTGGATAGGAAATCTTACTGTAGGTCTAATGTCTCTGATTTCTCCTTCTCACAGAGGAACCACCTAAAGGAGCCTAATACGCCGTCCAATGATAACCAAGTGCTGGCCAAGCCCGAGCACACCTGCAGGGTCCTTGACTTTAGCCCCATGGACCAGATCCATTTTGTCAGCCTTCGCATGTATGTGGCACAGCATATATGTACAGTATATGTGTTACCCTGCATTAAGCGGTGAACCCTGTGTACATGGAGTCCATTTCATATAATTGTGTTTTTTTTTTTTTTTTTTTTTTTTTTGTCTCTTACAGGAGTATGATTGAGAAACTCTTCTATAGATATCATGATCTACATGCTGGCCAGATTGTGGAGGTAAGAGCCAAAAGATCTCCTCTGATCCCAAGTCCCTGTTTGCACACATTATTTAAAGTAATTTTTTTATTTGAAGGCTGATTTTTTTTTTTTTATTAATTTTTTTTTTAAAGAACTAGAAAACTTCTCCTTTGGGGTCTGTTTCATTTTTTTGAAAGTTTAAAGGACTTGATCCTTCAGGAAAGATGCTATGTGACGTCAAGACATTACTCACAAATTTGGCTTAAATTTCCTCCTCATAGTGGCTTTGTGGTGTTTTAGCTGGTGTGGATGAGATGGTTCTCCAGTGTTGTGGCCACAGTTTGGCTTTTAGACTGATAAGAGAGGTGTGCTTTCCCATAAAAATCACACTGGAACAAATAATGACAAAAATCACTTGCATTGAAAGGTTCCACTGTCAGTTTAATTTGATTTTCTTTCTATCTGACCTCACCTTGATGCATTCATCAGGAGATTTTTAGTAGAGCTTCATGTGCAAAGATATATTGTGTATTTTGGAATTGCACCTTCCAGATCACAGTTCTACATTTGCAGGGTTGCACAATTAATTGTACACAATTAATTGTGCAGTGGAATGTGAGTTTGCACAATTAATAATCACATAATGATGGCACATTGGCAATATTCAGACATTAGATTTCATTTCGAAAGCTTGCTACATTAATACTTAACCCTAAATGCAATCCAGCAAGCATGTTGGTTTAAATTGGTATAAAGGTGTGAAGAAAAATACTGACCCAGGACTCCTGCAGTCGCATGTGTAAATATATAAATTCCCTCTCACTGTGCTCCTCTCTTCTGTAACTTTCCCATTATACATGCCAAACATTTTTCTCTCACTCTGTCTGCCTCATGCTCTGTTTCTCACCTCCGCCTCTCCCCTCCCAGGGCACAGTGTCAGTCCTGCTGGATCACGGCATGATGGTGCATCTGTCTGACCACATTAAAGGCCTGGTGCCCAGGACCCACCTGTCCGACATCATCCTCAAGAACCCAGAGAAGAAGTACACAGAGGGCATGAAGGTCAAATGTCGGGTCAGTTCAGCTCTCAGCTCGTGTCTTATAGTCCCTCCACAGAGAAGACCACTGACAGTTCAGTGCTGAGAGACATCTGATCTGCAGTGTCTGCTCCACTGTGGTGCCTGTGAACTCTGCTCAAACAGATTTGTTCAGTATTATACATTCTTATATATGGCTGTTTTTCATTTTTACAGTACATGTGTGTTATTTCAGGTGCTGTCGGTCGATGTGGAGAGGAAGAGGCTAGCCCTGACCAGGAAGAAGGCCCTGGTGGAATCCACCCTGCCCTTGTTCCTCAGCTATGCCGATGCACGGCGTGGGCGCGTGTCCCACGGCTACATCGTCAGCATCAGGGAATTTGGCTGCTTTGTTCGTTTCTACAACGACGTCAGGGGCCTCGTACCTGTCAGCGAGCTCAGCTCCGAGCCCATCATCAACCCCAAGGAAGTCTTCTATGTCGGGCAGGTGAGGCGATAAAAGAGCACCAGGCTGAAGACAGATTTGTAAAGACCTGTTTTTGTTCTTCAGCTTGCCCTTGCTCATACTGAAAGAAGAAATTTGGGTCATTGTAAATAAGCTTTGTATTTACCAAGTTGCCAAGTGTCTGTTAACGAATAGTAATTGGTTTACATTTGGTGAGCTGGTTGTTGCTGTTGCTTGTGTAGGTGGTAAAGGCTAAAGTTCTCCAGTGTGACCCAGAGAAGGAGAAGATGACACTGTCTTTGAGGGCTGCAGTGGAGGGAGACCCTGAGGCACCACCCAAACCCCAGTTTGACTGCGTGGTGGGCCAGGTGAGAGGAGACCCATTTTTAGCCTTATGTTTATCTATTTTATGTCCTCTGTTCCCTCCTCCTCCTGTGTGTTACGCACACTGTTCTAGGTAAGAACCGCACAATACAGTGCGTCTCACCATACATGGGTCATGATGTGATTTGTATCAGGATGCACTGCAGTGTTTGACTTAACAGAATGCAGTTTTCATGATTCAGAAAACTGCATCTGTTTACTGTAATGCAGCCTTTACAACCAGGAAATAACATCACCTATGCCAGATCACAATATTATAACAATATTACACAATATTAAAATATCCAAAATCTTATATGACATCTACTATTATATAACAATATCAATAAAAGATCGATATATTGCCCAGCCTGGGAATTAATTGAACATGTATATGCAATGTAAAGTATAGAACTTAAAATACAACTTATTGCATAACAAAAACGTATAACATGATAATTTGGGTGACATACTGACTCCAAGTAATTCACTTCAATCTGTTAAAACAGAATTAGCACATTGTACCAAAATGAAGTGCGTACGTGATACAGTATCAACTCTCAAGAGGCTAGAGAATCAATACAGTCAGGTGAAAAATAATATTGTTTTTCTTAGCTGTATGTTTTTTTTTTTTTTCACAGTTCCAAACTGTACATATCAATATATTGATCTTTTGATCTCAACATTTTACTAATGATCAAATCACTGAGCATGCTGTGTTTGGGTGTGATCTAGAAGCTGGAAGTCAAGGTGGTGAAGAAGGCAGTCAGCATTCTGGAGGTGGCCATCCTGCCCGCCGACGCCCGCGCCGTACTACCCACCATGCACCTCTCCGACCACATGTCCAACTGCCCTCTGCTGTGGGAGAGCCTGCAGGAGGGAGACACCATCTCCAACCTCGTGTGCATCAGCAAGAACAAACAGATCATCGTATCCTTTTTAAAAAAAAATGTTTATAGATTTTGTGTGCGTACTGTAGAGTCCCACCTGAAAATTTAACCTCCTCAGACGCTGCAGTTGAAATGTTTTGAGGGTTTAGTTGACTTACATCTATATCTAGCTGCTATATCTAATAACCGTTCATTTTTAATTACATTGTTAAAACACAACTTTTTTTGGCTCACCTGCAAAGGGCAAACAAACTAAAAAAAATACTTGTCAAAATAGTTTTCATTGAAAATAATTTTATGCTTTGCCTTAAATGTTACTGTTATTGTATAGGTGTTGTTCACTTTCCTAGTAGTACTACTGTGTGTTTCCCTTAGCTGCATCTATTTTCAAAGACTCTGACCAAGAAGCCCACGGTGAAATGGTCGCTGGAGGAAGGAGTGGTTGCTAAGGACTTCTCTGACATCACAGTTGGCATGCAGCTGATTGGCTGGATCAAGAACATGATGTCCTACGGTGTCTTCGTAGAGTTTCCTTACGGCCTTGTTGGTCTCGCACCCAAATCGGTGAGCGCATGCCTCTTAGTGTTTTAGACAAAAAGTGTACGAAACAGTCTGTTTTATAATTGTTCTGTAGATCGATGGTATTATAAAGAATTTTCCTCTTGAGTCAAATGAAGCAGCAGAAACCAAGAAAAGAAAGCGGTCTTGGTGATGAAGTGGTTAAATGGTCTGACATTTTCAGTAGTTGCCTTCACTTTTTCACATGATGTAGCACACACACCTGTTAGCCATGATTTCTTACTTTTTCCTACTAAAATTCTTTATCCTCCTTGTCTGGCAGGCCATGACTGACAAGTTCCTCAGCGATGCCACGACTGCGTTCCAGCTGGGCCAGACAGTGATCGCTAAGGTCACCAACCTGGACGAGGAGAAGCAGCGTTTTCTCGTCACACTGAAAGTGTCGGAGGTCATGAACCCAGAGGGCGACGCCGAGACCAGACTCATCAGAGGGCTGCAGGAGAGGAGAGCTGTGGCTGAAATGTTGACTAGTAGAGGTACACAAACGTTTGTCTTAAATAGAATCTGACAAGCAAATGTAATAAAAGTGATTCAGTAATAGTTGAGGATGAAATGTGGCTCTGGTGTCTTAATGTCTCGCCGTCTGTGTCTCCGTGCTCAGATGGCTCTGATCTTCGGCAGCAGTTAGCCACACTGTCTGTCGGCCAGAAGCTGAAGCTGACCATGGATCAGATGAAGGACAGCAGTGCCATCTTCAGGTCTGATGACCTCGACGGAGCCACCATACTGGCCACCGAGCACCACGTCACGGGTAGATATTTAATCTGAAAATCAGTAAATGTCTGGAAAGTTAGATAACAACCTTCTCCATCTCACCCATGCAGGCACTCCCATAAGTGTATGCCGGTATCAGGTTTTCATGCTATAATTATGATAACAAAAACTGCTTACTTAGTGTTGAAGTAAAAGAAGTTACGCATGTTTTGCAATGAAAACACATGCTTATTTAAAATTAAATACTGTAGGTCTTTGCTTAAAATTACAGTCTTCACACAGTAGATTAATTATTAATACTCAATCTGAAAGAAGGATCAATGTGGTTGCAAGAATATACATATACACAAGTATTTTCTTGATTTTCTTAAAACCGGTCAGTGGCCCACCCTACACTAATGAAGACTGAAATTTACCATCTAGTAAAATCACTTTTCAGCAAGAGCAGCTACTTTATCTTGATCTTTGTCACAGACAGCATGTCAGACTCACATCACATCGTGTTGAGTTATTATAACGCGTCACCTTCATGTCTACAGGTGTCACCTTGACCCCAGGACAGAAAGTGAGCGCAGTCATCCTCCATGTTGACATCATGGCCTCTCAAGTCCACGTGTCCGTGCTCTCCAAGCTCATGGGGAAGAAGAAATCCGTAAGTGTGACTCACCACAGTGATGAGGAGCTTCAAAACTATGGCTCTTTTACCACAGAATTTGAATGGAGGTCCACATCTCTTCAAGAGGCTTTACAGAAAAAGCCAAAGCAGATCAAATGGTCTCAGTACTTTTATTAATTTCTGCTCTTAGAGTACAGCCAGTGTGACACACTGCCCTACTCGCTTGCTTTGTCACCATAGCAACTAACCATTATCACCATTTTATTCTGTGCCAGCCAAATTTCCCATTATTTACTGGTTGGGTTTTTTCTACAACACTTTTATTCACTCTGCAACAGTTGCAGTTTCCTTCTCTCTCATCGTTTAACAATCTGATCATCAGCATTCATGTAGTTATCGAGCTTTTAAATCCTCATGTTTTGGTGTGTGCGTTCACAGTTAAACGAAGAGTCCAAGTACACAGCGATGGTGCAGCACGTCGACAGAGAATTTGCCGTCGTCTCCCTGGAGGAAACGGCACAGCTGACTGTGATCCAAACCACCCGCCACCTCAACGACACGTGCATCTTCGAGTCAGACAAGCTGAAGCCAGGAGTGCGTCTGAGCGTCACGGTGCTGCGTCCCAGCTGTCAGGAGATGGAAGGGCTCCCCCTGGTGTCGTGGGAGCGCGCCGCACCGAGACGCCAGCACACGCTCTCGGAAAGTCACGCAGCGTCCAAGGGTCGCCGTTTTGGTGAAATCGTCACGGGTAAGGTGCGGACGGTGAAGCCCACGTGTGTGCTGGTGGCGCTCGAGGACGGAATCACAGGCAGCGTGCACGTGTCCGAGGTGGCAGAGAACGTGCGCCTGGGCTCCTTCCCTACGTCTCTGGTGAAAGTGGGCAGCGTGGTCACTGCCAGGGTCATTGGAGGACAAGAGTACACCAGTCACAGGTGAATACTGTTGCTTTTTAAACTTGAAAAGGTTTCTTCAGACCCAAATCCAACCTTTTGATTTGAGACAAAGTGTGACACCTGTTGCAGTTTTCAGTGTTTTCATGTCATCTTGACTGCATTCTTAATCATAAAACACCTGTTAGACTGTAAAATATAAATGATCATTTTGTGTGAAGGGTTGTTGAGTTGCTTGAACTTAACACAAATCTCAGTTGACTATTTTTATTTTTTTCAGATTCTTGCCCTTTTCCCATCCCAATTTCAAATACACAATCCCTGAGCTATCACTTCTACCCAGGTGAGTATTCTGACTGCATGGTGTTGTGCTTTTATTGCTTGTATTTTTCTGTTTTTTCCATAAGTCTCTGTCTCTTCTTACAGCAAGCTGGACAAGAGTGTGGAATTCAAACCAGACACGGAGAAAGAAAAATTGAAAAGCTACAAGGTTGGGGAAGAAATCACATGCTTTGTATCAAAGGTAAGTTTCAGCAAAGCAGTTGCTTGTGGGTTTTTGTCTTCTTTACCAGTTTTCCCTCAACTTCTTGAGGAAAAACTGAAAAACAAGATCATTTTAAAAGGAACAGAAAACAAAAGTTTTGGATTATTGGAATATTAACCCCCAATCTACACTCTAGTTGTTTACTGTGTGTTTATGCTTCTGTCCACAGTATAATCCAAACAGGAAGTCTTTGGAGGTCACCACTGATCCTTGTATATCAGGGACTGTTGACCTTCTGGCCATGATCACTGATCCTAAAGTAAGTTGGATGCTGCACATATGCGAAGTTGGCCTTGCTCTAATTCTGCGTAAATTTGCATGATGATTTAGTATTTATTGGAGGAGCACAGGCCAACATTTCTTCCAGTGTGGCTTGTTAGCACACTGGGCTGGTGCCATCTGGCAAAGACAGCTCATAACAATACGAGGCAAAGGTTGCTATAGCTCAAGAGAAAAAATTAAAGAACATAGTCGATGAAGCAACACTTTGACCGGCTGTCATTTGAAATGTGTTTGTTCTCAGGATGCCAGCCACCCTGAGAAGCTGTACAAGCTGGGCCAGGTGGTCAGTGCGAAAGTGGTCGAGGTGAACCTCAATCCTCAGCGCTTTGTTGTATCTCTCAACGGTAAGACTGGAACTTGGACTTAAGGGTTGGCATGTGGCCTGACAGTATTTTTAGTCAACATTATAATGCACAATATATATCTCTATATGTTGACATCTTCTCTAAAACACATCATATATGCTCCCATGTAATCCTTTGATGCATACAGTCACATCAATATGGTGACTCTAGTATGGCCAAAATCTAGTATGGCCAAAATCAAATGTCATGATATTTTTGAGCTAATATATTGATATTGTGACAATTTTGTGGGAATGACTAATGGTGCATTTTCAGAATATTTACACAATTAGATTATTGATAAATAATCAAAAGCAATTCCTATATGATAACTTATTGGGTAAAGGCAAATGTTAGAACAGCAGTAACAGTCAGGTAAGATCATATATTCACTTTCACTTTATGGTAATGAGGCTTTTAAAACCAGGAAAAGACAAAACCTATGTCGTATCACCATATTATGATATCCAAAATCCCAGACAATATCTGGTCTCACATCATGATATTGATATAATACTAATATATTGCCCAGGTCTACTTGGACTTTGTTAATTTCACTATGCCATCAGGAGACTTTAAACTAACCACTGTCCACTTCACTGACCTTGTAGCCTTTCGGCATGCTTTTTCTTGTTGTTGAATGTCTCACTCTCTGTCTTTCTCAGCATATTAACTACTTATTCTTCAACAGATGTAAAACAGAAAGTTATTGTTTTGTTGTTCCGCTTGTTATTCAGGCATCCACAAGCTGGAAAAGGGCGGTGTTACTTTGGGGATGGTGACTAATGTTCAGCCACACGTTGGCCTGGTGATGAAACTTCCCTTTGGGGCCACGGGAACTGTTGCTATCACGGATCTGGCTGATGCCTATCGGCCAAACCCCCTGGGGGCGTACAGCAAGGACCAGCTGGTCAGGTCAGTAGGTGCGGCTGCACGAAAGGCCAGGGCAAACCAAGCTTGGTTCATGGCTCAAGAAATTTCTCACCTTCAAAAAAGTTGTGGAAAGTGAGAATCCTTCAAAGTTGTAAATGTTGTACTGTGTGCAGTTTGAACTGGGTTCAGACCGATCTATCAGGCCTGATATTGGACTTTTATTGAAATCTGATATTTAGCCTGTTAGTGTAGTCCTCCTTCCATATAATGAAATTTTTTGATTACATATCATTGTGTAATTACTGGCTAATACACTGCATCTATGATAAGACAGTAACCTGAAGTGAATCTAATGTGACGTGTTGATCAGGCTCCTATGTAAGTACAAACATGTCCAGGATTTCAGTGGAGTTTCAGTTTGTCCTGTTCACATGGAGTATGTTTTAGAGTGGTTTACTCAAAATTTGGTGCATTTTTTTCCTTGGGCATCATTAATTTGGAAGGGCGAGAAATATAGTAACAAAATAAAAAACACCTGGACCCATCATAATGCAGGTCTCAACCCTCTTAAGATTTTTTTGTGCATTTTTGCTTTGCTGGACAATGCTAAGGACAGCAACTATAGTGCAGAGGGAGGGGATGTCATGCAGCAAAGGGCCTGGGCTGGAATCAAGCCCAGCCCCGTTGATGAGGACTAATGTTATCGGCATGTGGTGCATGCTCTACCAGCCGCCCCATCACAGCCTTTTTCTGAGTGAACTATGGAGTCGTCAGTAGATGTCAATGTTTGGAAAAGCCTAGCATAACCAAATGAACCAAAGGCTAACAGCAGTCTCAGTTGATGCTCACATTCAACAACTAATGTCTTAATTCAATGAACACCAAAGCAGGTGTATTATCTCAAAGAGCACAGGCGAGTCAGTCATACTCAGCTAAAGTTGCAGGGATGTGGATCAGATTTATTTTGATCCCTCATAACTGCTGACAAAAGCCTTGTGAGTCTGTATGACTTCTAAATACAAGCCCTGGCTCTTACGTACATAGGCAGTGTAAATCTAAATGAGTCAAATATTGAACGGTTTGTTGAAAGTTGCAACAAACAGTAGGTGTGATTTCACCTGAGTGTCATGGTTTTAAATGCTGTTTCAGATGATTTTTGCAGCCTACCAAGACTAAAATTCTGGGGGAATGTCAACACAGATTATCTGCATTCGGCAGCTTCAATCCAGAAAGATTGCTATCAGTAGCTGCTTTCAGAGTCCACTTGGTTATGTTGATTGAAAAGTGTCGATTATAACTTTGTTGGTTTCTACCTCCTCTATTTTTCTCCTAGGTGTTACCTTCTGGAGAGTGAAAACAACATGTGGAAATTGTCTCTTCGGCCATCGAGGTATGATTTTTTTTTTTTTTTAACCAATTCAGTATGTTTTATTAAATCCTGCATGACTGTATTTTGGTCCATTTAAATTCACCCTGTGGTTTCCGTGCTCTTCCAGGCTGAACCCAGAGAAGGCCAAGCCAGCGAAGGACCCAGAGGTGTTGTCCGTAACGGAGCTGAAGGCAGGCCAGATCATCAGAGGCTACATCAAGTCTGTGGGAGAGCATGGTGTTTTTATCAGGTAATACAACCAAACGAAGGTATAATGCAGAAGGCAAATACAAATGAAAGGGGAGTAACTTTCTTTTACATCAGCCTGGACCAAAAATATTATGTATGCCATGCTTGTATTCATATTTTAATACTTGAAGGGGTTTTCTGCCAGATGTAGTTGAAAACGTAGGGGTTTTTTTTTTTGGGTCAGGATGAGGAAGCTGGCACTCTCGCAGCTCACATGTGATGGATAATCCGGTGACCCGTGTTTATCTTGTTTTCTTCCAGCTTGTCTAAGAACATCACAGGGAGAGCCCAGCTCCAGCAGGCCACCAAGTATTTTGTGTCCAGCTACACTGTCCTCGCTCAGCACCTGCCTGCTGGCACCCTGCTCACCACCAAGATCCTCCGGTAAAAAAAAAAAAAAAAAAAAAAACAGTCAGCATTTCATACGGTTAAATTCTCCTCTTACTATTCAGCTCAAAGATCTTAATGTCTGACTGATACATGTAACATTTCTCAGATCACTCCATTATTTTTCTTATTTTGGGATTTTCTAACCTTTAGATGTTGTGATATGACTTAAGTGTTGTCTTGGTTTTAAAGGCTGCATTACAGTGAAGGGATGCAGTTTTCTCAACATAATAGGCTCTTCTAACTCTATTATCTGTTATTTGCCTCTACCTGCTTGGTCATCTATATCAGAAATCTTGTGGATGTTAATGTCTTATCAAAGCACCAGTAGTCATCCCCACAGTCGTGTCGCAGTATTGATATTGCAGTATTTGGTGCGAGGTATTGTAAGCGACTTTGCACTTTGCCAGCCCCAGATGGCTGTCTGCTTTTTTATTTCTCATCCAGAAATCACATATCATGTTGTCAGGAAACTGTACACTCCTCAGATATAAATCTTGTCTTCGTTATGGCTGGAAGAGGTACAAAGGGTTGGGCGAAAAAATAGTTTGGCAGCAGTTTCAGCCATCTGTGGCGAATGTAGCACACTGCTGGGTAGGAGCAGCTTTTATAGTTCACTCTTAAGTGTCAATGTATTGCCTGGTGGGCGCTAAGAAGGTTTCTCTCCAGAGAATTTCATTTGGCCATCTCAATTATGCTGATAATATGGGTGTATTTTGTCAGAAATCATCCCCAGTGCAGCTTTTAAATTATTTGTGGATGTGAAATTGTCATCTGGCCATTGTCTCTCCTTTCTTTTGGTCGTTCTTGCTCTGCAACTGTCTGTTTTTTCGTATTCCTCTCCTCAGTATTGACCAGGAAGAGAAGCTGGTTGACCTCTCCCTGCTCTCTGAGGCCACTGGGAAGCCCGATGTGCTCCCAGAATCCCTTGGTCTGAAGTTGCGACTGATTGGAAAGGAGAAGGAGAAACACGACCGTAAGAAGAAGAAGAAACGCAAGCTGTCCAAGCAGGTAACGCAACATCTGTCATGTTCTTTTGCCATGCCATATTCTTGGATCCATCTTTCTTCCATTCTGTGTTTTCTTAAAATTGCCTTCCTTCCTTCCCAACTCCCTTCCTTCCTTCCTTCCTTCCTTCGATCTCAGTTTGATCGGTCTCACTGATGTCTATCTTGTGCTTCATTTAATATTTATTGGTACTTCTTTTTACCAGGAAGAGGCAGACGAAGTCCCAAAGAAGAAAAAGAAAACCAAGAAGGCAAAGACTGAGGACAGTGACAGCGGGGTGGAGGTGTTCTTCAGGGAAGAGGCGGATGACGAAGACAAAGAAGATCCCAAAGCTAAGCCTGCAAAAGTAAGCATGCTCACTGTCTGTCACAAATTCCCCATCCATTCCTCTCTCCGATTTGACATGGCATTCACAAGGGAATCTGCGTACGGAGCAAAGAATTTCAAATCATATTCAGATTGTAACCTCAGCAATTCAATTTCCAGAAGGCAAAGCCCAGCGCTGCAGCTCCATCCAGGCTGCAGGTGTCCGCAGGTTTCTCCTGGGACGCTGGACTGAGCTCCCTGAAGCCGGCAGCTGCAGCCCAGGAGGCCGAGTCCAGTGACGGGGAAGACCAGGAGGACAGCAGCAAGGTGAGGAGACATACAAGTTTATTCTACTTGTAGTAATTTACTTAAGTACCAGACTTGCAGCTTAAAACTTCCCTCTGCTACTATTCAATTAATTTAGTCAGTTAATTCATTAGTAAACTGACAAAAACAGATTCTAATTTTCATAATTGATTGATAATTGTCAACAAATATTAAGTAAAAATCCAAAATATTAACTTGGCTAAGATTTACTTAGATTGTTCCTATCATTATAAATTGATGTTTTAGGGGGTTTGGCTGCTGATCAGACTAAGGAAGCAATTTGAAGATGTCACTTTGCTATCGCCTGCTTGCTTCCCATTAGCAATTGTCATTATTTTTGACATTTTATAGAATAAATGTTTAATCAATTAATTGAAAAATAATTGACAATGAAAATAGTTTAGTTTCCGTCTTTGTTCTTGCTAAGTCTGTCGTATATTCCTGACTTTTTTTTCCTCTTTCCTTCTCCTCTGTTTATCCTGACTTGACTTCTTTCCACCCTGTCCTCCTCTCGCGCCCACACACTCTCTCTCTCCTCACCCAGAGCCAAAAGAAGTCTCGCCATGAGCTGGAACTGGAGAAGAAGGCGGAGGAGAAAGCCCTGGTTCAGCGGGAGGCTGAGCTGATGGACCCGAACCTGCGGCCCCAGGACAGCGCCGCCTTCGAGCGCCTGCTGCTGGCCTCGCCCAACAGCTCGCTGCTTTGGCTGCAGTACATGGCCCACCACCTGCAGGCCACCCAGATCGAGCAGGCGCGCGCCGTGGCTGAGAGGGCCCTCAAAACCATCTCCTTCAGGTGACTGACTGAGAAAACCCTTTACAGATTGGTTTATTTAACCTGTGGTCATTTTAACAGGTCAGTTCCATGAAGATTTTCAGCCTGTCTTTTATAAAACATGCACAGTATCAGAATCATGATTCAATATTATAATAATATTTTGAGCAAAAGCTAAATGACAAAAAAAAAAAATAACCCACAATAGGCGAAATCCACAAAGTAGTCAGCTTTATTTTTTACAATTACTATAGATGTTTTAAGGCTGTAAAACCCCTCACTACACACTTTATACACTTTTCTCAGACAGGCATTAACATTTTCTCACTTTTCTCTCTTGTTTAAACACTCTCAAAGTTCAAATCTTCATAGAAAAATAAGTCCAGTATTATAGAATGAACGCGTTCTGTACTGTACAGGAGACACGGCACGGAGGATATTGATTGACAACAGTCTACAGTCCCTTAGCCAATCAGGACGCAGAACACAATGCGCTGTTAAAAAAAAAAAAAAAAAAAAAAGCATGCAAAATTGCCCAAAAAAAAAAAAAATCTGTGAAACTGCGAGGCCGCGAAAGGTGAACCGCGTTATAGCGAGGGACAACTGTATGGTCCTTTCAGTCCATCTTCTAATACCTGAAAAGCTTTATTTTGTTGAGGAAGGTTGTTTTGTGTATGTGTGTTGTGTTATGGTGATAGATGAACACCATTTGTGAAACTCCCTCCTGTGTTTTTTTTTGCCAGGGAGGAACAGGAGAAGCTGAACGTGTGGGTGGCCCTGCTGAACCTGGAGAACATGTACGGCACGGAGGAGAGCCTGAAGAAGGTGTTTGAGCGGGCGCTGCAGTTCTGTGAGCCCATGCCAGTCTACCAGCAGCTGGCAGACATGTACGCCAAGTCCAACAAGACCAAGGTACCCCCCCCTCTGTGTGTTTCATGCTGCAGTCGCCTGGACTTCCTTTGAGCCTGACCTGAGCTCTTTTGGTGAAGCTGTTAGGGATTACATGTCTTCTGACGGTTACAGTGGTTAACACTATATCCTGTAGCTTCTAATGTGTGTGTGTGTGTGTGTGTTCAGGAAGCAGAGGGCCTGTACAAGACGATGGTGAAACGCTTCCGCCAAAATAAGGCGGTGTGGCTGAGTTATGGGACCTTCCTGCTCCAGCAAGGCCAGAGCGATGCTGCCAGCGCTCTCCTGCAGAGGGCGCTCAAGAGCCTGCCCTCCAAAGAGAGTAAGGAGCCTCACCTCCACATAGCGTCCACAGACATCCACTACAGTCCAATATAACTCTAATAATACCTGTTGCATCATTTTTCGGCGTCCAACAGGTGTCACACTGTCAAAATAAAACCTCTCTACTATGTCAAGAGTCAGGCACATTCTTACTTAATGGAATAATCCGCCTCTAAAATACTTGTAAGACTGTTAAAAATAAGCTCTTTGCTGTTATTTCTTTTCCATTCTGGGGTTGATTTGTAGTTTAGTTGTATGTATTTTTATTCCTGTGCACATCTTGAGAAATGTAGATGATGTAATGCCACACCAAGATGTTCCTATCTCCATGTGACACTGAGAGAGAGTTGAACTCTGCAAGAGCAGTCAGTTTTGCAGCAATCTAAAACATCAGTGGAAGATATCAGGTTTAGTAAGAGCAGTGCAGTGCAGGTGCTAACGAGGGGTGCAGTCACATCCCAGTGTTCACAAACCAGTTTGCTAGCTATTTTTGTTTTGTTTTTCTTGCCTGTGTACTCCGCTTTGATTCAAAGCAACAAGCACACGCCCCCTCTCTGGGGCTTGTTAAAAGTCATCATGGGAAATGTGGAAAATCACCACCTGAAGCAGAGAGCAGAGGGAAAGTGGGTGCATCAGAAAAGTCAGTGACTAAACGTCATCACGAAACAACTCCTGGAATACACTGAGCATCACAAACTGATGTACAGTGGCTGTGGAAAATATTCAGATCCTGGTAGAGGTATAGCTAATAAGACTGAAAGCTGTAATTGCGGCTCTACAGTACTGAAGAAAGGCTCTGAATGTGTTATACAGAAGAGAAATTTCTTTTTCCCCCTTTTTAAATTTAAATTTCTACGGGTGTGGCTGTGTGCTGTAATCATGAGGTTGATGGGTGAATAAGAAAGAATCCATTTAAAATTAAGTCTATTGCACAGTGTGGGAAAAAAATGAAAGAGTCTGAATAATTTATGAATCCACTGTATCATGGTGTAGGAGTGTCCAAGAGTGGATTTTTTTTTTTTTTCTTTTGCAAGACCTTTGGAAGTGAATGACTTCATGACACCTGATTCTTATCACTGTGTTTCAGTTAACGAAAATTGTCAGCCTTAATTCTAAGACCTTATTAATATATGCATTTCATATCAGTTTTTAACGTCCGGCTGTGTTTATCCACGTTTTAACTTTATATGTGTGTTGTCCATCTTCGTTTCCCAGGTGTGGATGTGATCGCCAAGTTCGCTCAGCTGGAGTTCCGTTACGGCGATGCAGAGAAAGGCCGCTCCATGTTCGACAAAGTCCTGACGAGCTACCCAAAGCGCACAGACCTGTGGTCCGTCTTCATCGACCTCATGGTCAAACATGGATCACAGAAGGAAATCAGGTGAGCAAAAGCTGTGCTTCGCTGAAACCTTTCTCTCTCTCTCTCTCTCTCTATTCCATTTTCACGTCATGTTTTCACCGCTGTTCAGCTTTTGAAAACCCGCACCTCCTAATCTTTGCTGTAAACTGACGCCAGTGTTGACTTTTGCGAGCTGGCAAGTGTATATAGACTAATGCAGTGCCAATATTAGTGTTGTAATCGGTTATCCCCACACCCTTCGGTAACGTCCTGTTTCCTGCAGGGCTTTGTTTGACCGCGTGATCCACCTGAGCGTGGCAGCAAAGAAGATCAAGTTCTTCTTCAAACGTTACCTGGAGTATGAGAAGAGGCACGGCACACCGGAAAGCATCCAGGCGGTCAAGGACAAGGCTTTGGAGTTTGTGGAAGCTAAGGGGACTGAAGCAGCCTGCTAGAGACCAACATGTGTGTGTGTGTGAGTGAGTGTGTGTGTAGCTGGTTATCCGCGGATGCACCTAGCAGATCTGCTGTAAAACTATCAGCTGCTTTGTTGTGAATTAGCTGACGTTATCATTGTTAACCTTCTGACCCTGAACCTGGCTGCTGTAATATAATATTGTAACAGCAAACGTGTGTAAGGCCATTTAAAGTTGGTTGTAACCCTTTTGTAACGTTAAAACAATCAAAGATATGTGACATTTCCTCAGTTTAGATTTTAATGCATTTTTTATGAGAATAAAAACTGTAAGCTCTGAACAGAATAATGCATGTTGTCACCATTAGTTTCTATTTTTTTGTATGGCTGGGTAAAGGCTCCTTACAACACTGTGTGAGCATATTGTATGTACCATTTGGTTGTATTAAAATGGTAGCCATACCTTTTATTTTGACGGGCTCATGAATAGATCCACGACCATCACAATACATTACATGACATTTTATTTAAAAGCAACAAATACAAAATAACAATATATAGGGACACGTTTACATACAATACATACAGGCAAGACTAGCTTTCTATCAGTCTCTTTTTAAAAAGGGAAGGGCCTGGGACACAGTCGGTAACAATATGGTCTACTTCGATCAGAATTGCGTTTTCAATCCTGCTGGTCTTTGTTTCGGCCAAAGTCTCTGGCTACCTCTAACTGCTCTAGCGGCTCTCCTATATTGGCAGTATTGAAGATGTGTGTGTGGCACAAGGTTATAGGGTGACTGACATGGGTTGTGCTGGCTGTATTGGTAACACCCCTGAGATAATAGAGGTACCCACACTGATCCTGTTGTCTGATGTCCTTCCTCGGTTGTGTTATTTGTGATTGGCTGTCTCTGGCAGTGCTGTGCCAGTCGTCCAATGACAGTGGCAATGATACTCCAATACTCTAAAGTGGCTGCTTTTCCTATCATGTATTTTTTTCTGTGAATAGTGCAATATGGAAGTACTGTAGGAACATTTTTTTTTTGTTATGAAAAGGTCCTATCTATCCACCCTTTCCCTGACTGATCTAACCAAATCATTTTGGTGCTGTCAATATGTGTTTCCCCACCCGGGCATATTGCTCAGCGGTCAGCAGCAAGGTGGCAACTTTAGGTCACAATCAACCCTTTTTTTGTGAAATGTCTTTAAGATGACCGCTGTCCATCATCCCTATTGTATTTAATGTGTGTACTTTCTATAGGGGGAGCACTGTTTCCTCTCTTCCCCAGTTCCCTCACACCTCTTCGGGGTCCATGGGACCCTCGGCCCCCTGGGGATTGTCTGTCTGGAGCCGGAGGATGGGCTTGTTACACATGGGACACACACTGCGGATCTCCAGCCACTTGAGCAGGCACCTGAGAGGACACACACGAGACCTGTCAGCCCAGCAACAGTCTGGCTTGCCAGCAGCATCTCAACACACCTCTGTTTCTGTTTGCTTATAATGGGATGAGGATGGCCTTAGCAGTTAGGATGCAGTTAGCAAATCCCACAAAAAGACCACTTAATGTTACACTGGATTAACATTAAGTGGCTTCATAGAAAGTCATGCATCTCTAAATGTTTGAGCATGGAATTAAAAAAAAAAAATCCACACAGGTGTATTTCATTAGCCTTTTTTTGTGACAAAATGTGCTACAGAGCTTCCTCTGCCTGATAAATTTTCGGGGCAGAGCCGATACACATTAACTGTGTGCTTAAAATAAAAGGAGAAGGTGTGGACGTCATGAAAAATGCATGATCATTAACCAATGTGAAATATTTTACATTACGCTGGGTGGCTGCATGGCCTCGTACTCCTCAGTCACTCTTAATTAAAAGTGCCAGTGCAGATGTAGTAAATTGTTATAATTTGTCTGAATCAGATGTGCATATAATTTAGAATGTGTTTTTTTTTTTTACTCTGTTTTCTGAAGTGTTACTACTACGAAGGTACAGGAGGAACAACACAATACTCCTTTTGAACAGAAATTCAGACAACTTTTAAAACACAATTCCAGCCCGCGGTCACACATAAGTTGTGTTCGTTTTCCGTTTCAACACTCACTTCTTGTGAAATGCATGTGAGCATGGACAAACTCCTAGTTCATCTCTGGTCCTGAACTCTTCCAGGCACACGGCACAAGTTTGCTGCAGGAACACAAACACAATGAGGGTAGTTACACGGTTTACATGCATGCGGTTCACTTTGTTTTCCATATTTATTCAACAGCGGGGCCTCGTGACAGCCAAGCATATTGACACCACTTACAGGGGAAAATGGGATGTTAAATTAACAGTTTAATTTGGCCGAGACACAAAACAGACACTCACACTGTATAGCTAATGTTTAGAAATAGTGCTTTTATCCTAATTGGGTACCCCAGTCAAAGTTTGATCATCTGTTAGCTACAATCTGCACTACCACTAAATTGGAAGTCATGAAAACCATAATTCCCCCAAATACTGCTACAAGAAGACACATGAACAATGATATAGTTGCACCATCACATCATTAGCAACTGGTTAAAAAAAAAAAAAAAAAAAAAAAAACCTTGGAGTTAGATAAAAGATACATTTTCACTACCACCTATTTATTGTGGGACTTCACCATGTACTGGTAATGAGCGCAGTTCTTCCTGGATTTGTATAAATTCTCTCTAGACGTACACTGCCGAGCAAGCTCTCTTATAGGCATTTTTTTCAAGCTGCGTTTGAGTTTTTTCAGGATATCTCCAATATGCATGTGTGCATATGCATGCCTGATAATCACAACATGAGGGGGGAGAATGATTGAGTCATCCCCCCTCATGCTATGTTCAATAAATCATCTGAGCTGGCATGCAAACAGTGGGCGACATCAGAGGTGTTTGTCGCCATACCGTTGCCATGGTTTAACATGTGCAGTCAGCTCGGGCTGCATGTAAAAACATTTCCATAAAGAGAGACACTTACTCCCAGAAGGCTCAACTTCTTGCTTGCTCCCTTCAGCACCACCTATAGCGGGAGGAAGAAGGGGAGAGGAAGATGTTGGTGTGTGTGTGAGAGCATGTGGCAGCACTACTATATGTTGGCAGTGAAGCTGGATCTAACATGAGCTGGGTGCGATTTTCTTATATGAATGTGGCTTACGTCTGTTTGCAAGAGTGGCGACTATTTTGTGTCTTATGTTCTCGTTAAAAAAAAATAGGTCAGATTATGCATTCAGACAGGCATTGTGTTGACAGTAAGGAAAGTAGCAGCTGGAGAGCAGGCTCCCCTGGGGTGGAAAACATTTAGACAGTCAACTGTCACCACACCATGCTCACACCCTGGTACCTGCATGCTGTATCAAACCTGTTTTTTTTTTTATTATTATTATACACTGCAGTCTGATTATTAATGCACATGAAAAATCAGGCTGATAACAGAATCTGAGTGTAGGTAATGGCACATATAGATTAAGGGCCACCCTGGCAACAAGGTCATCTATAAAGAGTGGTGTTAAGTTTCACAGTTGACGACAACCGCGCGAAATGCTAGAGCAGTATTTTTACCCCTGTGTCAGGAGCTGGTGTTACATGTGCACCTATAGTGACAGATACTGCAGTGACATACCTCGTTGTAGCTGAACTGCTCCCTCGCTCCTTGCTGTTTCAACCTGATAGATAGATAGATAGATAGATAGATAGATAGATAGATAGATAGATAGGTAGATAGATAGGTAGATAGATAGATAGATACATAAATAGACAGATAGATACATAAATAGATACATAGATACAATCTGGGACTACAGTAAAAAATAGCAAAATTAGGTATAGATCAATAGAAAGAGCATATTTTGCCCAATATATATATAAGATAACACAGTCTGGTCAGCCTGGTGGTCACCTTAAAAGCAGGCATGTTGTTTTTGCTCTTCCTCCACCTAATCAGCCTCCCTGATTGGTGACAGTTGCCTCATGATTGGTGCTTCCCCCTTAAATTGCCTAAAAAAAACCCTGGTACATCACCTAATCCATCTTCTTCTACTTCCTACTTTTCCTGCATTTCACCCCTTTTCTTCACATACATTCACCTCTTCTCAATCCAAGTCTCCACAACAATCACCCAGTTCGGTCCCCACCCAGGTGTCCCCCCCTCCACCTACCTGAACAGGTAGCAACAGAAGATGAGGCTGAGCATGAAGACGAAGAGGCCAATGCCCAGCACGATCACGTACACATTGAGCGGGAGGTGATAGATGTCAGACGTCATGCTGCAGTACTGTTCAGAGCGCTGGAAACCCAAACCACACAGGCATCCTGTTGAAAAGCATTTGGAGATACAGAGGGCACAATTCTCAGTTGTTTACAGGGATGTGTATTTGAGAAAAGCAAGAGTTGTCACTTTTTTTTGTACATCATAGGAACAAAAGTACAAAAGACGAGTTTATAAGAATGTTAAACAAATCATCTTCGCTCTAAACATCTTTATGAGGTTGAATTTTTTTGAGCACAAAGTCCATATAAGGTCTCTCAGTAGAGTTTGACTGATGAACTGAACTCTATAGCCTCCCTCACAACTTCTCATAAGATGATTTTTTTTTCCAAAATAGAAAGCAGCTGCAAAAATTTGTTTGAGTTTTCCAACTTCATCAGTTATTGTTAACACTGTAATCACCTTTCTTGCAAGCAACTCTCAAGATCTATAGTTAGCGCTGGCAGTGCAGGTCTGCCTTGGCAGCGGACGCCTTGGGCTTTGCGTGCTAAATTGGAGAGAAATTACACTGTGCAGTTTATAGAGCAGCAGTTAAACTCTTGATTTCTGTGAAATCCTTTTTCCTTGTTCAAGGAAATTTGCAGGTAATAAAAGAAATAGCTATATCAAGCGTAAAAGTGAAGTGATTGAGGAATCATGGCAGAAAAGTATGAGTCAGTGCAGCATCAAGTGGACCTGGAACCTGCAGCCCCATCACAGGCCTGCCGAACCACCGGAGGAGCACAGAAGACCACTGAGTCACGGGGTGCCTCCAGATACAAAACAAAACATTTAAGTAGTAGTGGCAGGACGACGGGCCCACAAAGCTCCTACGGTGCATGACATTGGCTCATGCTCTGCACAATCGTGGAGCTTTGTTGACAGGCAAATATTTGGTGAGGAGGTTAGCTTAATGGCTGGCATTTGGCTGCAGGCCTGTCCAGAGAGCTGTGACTGAGGCTGCGTAGGACTGCGTGTTAATTGGCTGTGAACAAGACAAACATGGAGGACAGACAGCACTTCTGCCACACCACCATCTGTTTCCCAGGCCCTATAGAGGTGGGGGTACGGTGTGTGTGTGTGTGTGTGTGTGTGTGAGAGAGAGAGAGAGAGAGAGAGAGGGCATTGGGGGATGGAGGTGTAGGAGCCTCTAGTGTCTCTCTGCATGTCTTGACAGAAATTAATGTTTGTGTGTGTGTGTGTGTGTGCGTGCGCGTGCATGTGTGTGTGTGTGTGTGTGTGTGTGTGTGTGTGTGTGTGTTGGGGGTTGGGGTGCTCGTACAGTCTTCAGAAAGAGCTCTGGGGACCAAAGCACCATTTGGTGAGACAATGGCAGAGGAAGCCCCACTTCCAATAGGGCCACATGTGCTCTTATTAATTTGCACAGAGGATGCTCTTTGCCAGCCTCTAAATGTCCATGTGTCTCTCTTTAGAGTGAATGAATGGCTACAGCTTGCGCCCTGTGGGGGGTATGAGTTGGATAATTTGACGTGCCTGGGGAGGTCGGGGGGGTGGAGGTGGTGGTGGGGGGGATTGTAAAGGAGATTGGAGAGAAGACCTAGGACAGCATATTCTCTGCTGTGAGAAGAAATACAAAGAGGCAATTATGGATGCAGTGTGGGATCATTAGCAGCCACACAGAGTGATAATATAGCATAAAGTGAGGAATGAAATAGAAGGATCTTAAGTAAGTGTTGTAGTTCGAGCACACAATCAAACGTGACCGTGGATTTTCAGCTCCTTTTATTTTAGGCTCCGCTTCACCATCTTCAAAACATAAACTGAGGCCTCCTCTTTAGTGGTTTGCCATTTCCCAAGCAAATCCATTCCCCAGATCCTGTTAGCAAGCAGCTAGCTACTCACTAGCTGAATACAACAGTTAGTTATGAGATACACGCTATTAAATGTGTGTAGGCTACCACCCTTGTGCATTTGGCAGACAGTGGAGAAATCCACTTACCGTTACACCATTGGAATGGTTGCATGAAATTTGACTCCCAGAGCAGCAGCAGTAAATTCAGAGCCTGTCAAGAGAAGGCTGAGCCTGGAGCAGAGCCAAGCTCGTGGGCCGCGGCTCCGGAGACTGGATCTGCTGGAGCTCCAAGCTTTGAGTCAGTCACCACAGCTGGAACGCTCTTTTGTTGGGTGTGTGTAGCTCACAAGTTCCTTGAACAAACACCATTAAGATTTTCAGATTTGCTCAGATTCCACAAATCCTTGGGAGGTTTGCAAGTTTTGTTGGCTCAGCAGTCTGCGCTGCCCAGCATTCCCAAATCTGGATTAACCCTGCGAGTTAAGATTTGGAGATTTGGGACTGGGGTTTGGACCGGGATTGAAGACCTCATGTGCTCCTGGATCGCTGCAAAAATGATGTCATCAGAGTAGACACAGACAAGAGTGGAGGAGACACAAAGAAATCTTGTTCAGTGGGACTGATTGTTTTGTTTGTCAGCTGCCTCAGTCTATGTGTCAATGTCAGATGTCATTCAGGACCTGGGCTATTATCAAAAGCTGAATCGCAGTCACCACTTCATAAACAACACAGGCCTCTCAGTGACAAGAAATGATTACCTTCTCAGTGTGAAAGGCCTCCTTTGACTTCACTTTGCATCTGCAGTGTCTTCCCCACATCAGCGTCAGTGACATCCACAATCCAAAATGACAGTCCTTGTCCAATGAAGGTAATTTGCTGGCATTAGTCTATGCTTTGTCCTCCTCCCAAAGCTGCTTTTTAACAGAGGATTTTCTCAAGCCTCATCCCTCTTTCCTCTCCTCTGTAGTCCCCTCCTCCAATCCTCTGATCTTCTAGGGGGTATTCCTCCTCAGTGGAAGCCAAAGACGTGCTCCCCTCAAAACCAAAACAAAGTGAGCGCAGCTCCATGCAGTCAAATAGTCCTCTAGCTGGGTTTGGTATTTTGCTGGTGTGTGTGTGTTTGTTTGTGTGTGTGTGTGTGTATGTCAGTCAGTACATGTGTGTATGCAGGGGGGATCCTACTCTCCCTCTAACCATCTGCTCCTTCAATTGAGAAAAATCTGAGACAAAGGCAGTGTGTGTGTGTGTGTGTATGTGTGTGTGTGTGTGTGTGTGTACGAGTGCGTCGTATTCAGTCTCTCCCACCTCCAGCTGGCTTTGTCATGGCAGGCTTCCCTCTTCCTCTTTCAATCCATAATGGTGTCCAGAGTGCCTGCTTTGCCTATTGCTGTCTCTGTGCTGCCTGCCTGCCTCCCCTGCTCTGCTCTGGGTTTGTAAACAGATCTCTGCTCATGTGACCAGCCGTTTTGCCTCGCAACTCTCCTCTCCCTCAGCCCTCCCTCGCTGCCTCTGTCCTCCAATCTCTAGGCAGAAGGAAGGCAGAATGAGCCAGACACTGACGAATAGGGCGTCTGCAAGCATGCTGGTGCGTGTGTGTGTCTATATGCGCGTGCCTCTGTGCGTGTGTGTGAGAGGGAGACTGAAAGAGAGAGGGAGAGAGAGAGGGAGAGACTTGCAGCAAAGTCAAGGGTGGCCCAGGTCAGTAACATGTGCACGGCCCCTGTCCTGACAACCAAAACAAAGCCAGTTGCGTGAGGAGGAGGCCAGCAAAACAAGAGAGAGGATGACCTCCCACTCAACCCCCTCCCTCCCTCTCACACACACATTCTTAGCAAGAGCAAACCCTGATTATTTTTCAGATTTGCTTTGTTTGATCTGCATATAAATGTTGTGTCACTATTGTGTGGTGGAGGAGCAAGACAGAGCCAGCAGGGACAGAGGGGAGATCTCACCGCAGATAGAGACAGAGAGGAGACAGAAGGGGTAGCAAGCTATGGACACACACATGCACACACACAAATATATTAGCAAAGGAGTGAGGGCAGATCAACACAGTGAGAGAAAATCACAGCCTAGACAAAGACACTGCACATCCACCCCCACACCAGTGGCCCTGGCCGCCAATTCGCTCAGGGAGAGAACAGCTGCTGGGCTACTGGGCGAGCTGTGAGTTGGTCAAGGGGAGCGCTGCTCCGCTAATCCTCAAGGGAGGGGAGGGAGAGGCTTCCATGGGATCCATGCTGTTTTTTTTATTGACCCCCCCTCCCCTGCTTTAATAATGGCATTACTGCTGAATACTTAGGAACAGCTGGAGTGACTGCACAGATGTATAAGCAAAAATACACAGTGCACCGCACGCGTTGCTGGATGTTTACAGGACTGACAGTCCACGATGTGTCAATCGCGAGTGGCTCTGAGCTGTGCTGTCACAGCTGATATGTCAAGGATGGCTGTTTTGGTAAAAGTACGCCCTCCTGTGATATACTGTGAAAATACTACTACAGGAACAACTTCCTAAAAACACACATGTATACTCAGTAGTCGAGTTGTAAAAAAAAAAAAATCAGGGGGGATGGTCAATTTTTTTTCACTTGATGAGAAGTGAGGATGGCAGTTTTACAGGGGGGATGATTTTGACCGTTTTTATTTCAGAGGGGATGCCATCCCCCCTCATCCCCCCTCAGCTCGAGTACTGTGTGTACTGCATGTATGCATTTAGGCATTCATGGAAACTGGAAGACACAGAGGTTTGACTGAGGATGAAAGAATCTGTTGTGAGCCATATGAGGTGGAGAAGGAAATTAATTGTGTTCTATACTGTCCTTGATATTATGATTTACAACAAATATTGTTTAAATTTAGATTTAATAGGTGTTCAGAATGGAGCTTTAATTGAATAAGTCATACTCTTGCGTTTGCTGAATATCTTCTAAAGCATGGGATGGAAGGAGAAAAGCAAAATAGGATAGATAAATCTCTCAGACTCTGTTCTATTTGGACTGCTGACAATAGTTTCATGAACTGGATCAAATATACAGTGTCTGGCACCACTGGGTGCAGATGTGGATTTTGTTTTGCTTGGATTTGTGTATTCATGTGATTCGGGGGCTGGGTGTTTATGTTTATATTTGTACATTTGTTGTTTGTTGTTCCATTGTGGAATATCTCTTAAAACACTATCCATAGGAGGTGTATGTTTATGTTGATGTTTAGATGGTATTTATGTCCATGTCTGGATGATATTGGTTGGATATTGTATTGTGCTGTGAATTAACAGTGGGTCAAAACACCAGAATGTTACGTTTTTTCATTATTTAATGTGTCGGCATAATTCCATGAGGGATGGGTCATGTAAATGATCACACACGGAAATAAAATATTCATTCATCCATTCATTCGTTAGTATTCACCTGTAATGAATATTCTGTTAAAGAGGCCCAAAGTTGAATTTCACCTGTGAAACACTTTGAGAGTGGGAATTTAGCACAAGAGGTAGAGAGAGATGCAAATGTTGACCTTGTTTTCTCTGTGCCATGTAAATCGGTATGGTTGCGAATGCCTTTTCACAGTCCTGTTTGCATACGACATAGATATACCTGATGGAACATGCAGCCCAGTAACATTATGGGAATCAGTGCAACACAATACTGTCAGGACATGCACACAGACATACTCACAAAATATAATAAATTGATGTTATACAAAGGGGTGTCAATGGAAAATGACAATTTTGAACAGGTTGTTGGATAAGTACAGTATCACACTGATGGCATTGTTAACATGGAAAGGTGCAGATGCCAAGATTGTCTGTTTACAACAGGCAAAGGTCTTTTCTTAAGTCCATTTAATGTTTAACTAAGTAGGTTTTGTCTGAAATGTGGCAATAAAACAAGGACGTGTCAGCAGCCAATGGGGTAGTTTTTTGGTATTTTGCACATAACTATGACCCATATTATAAAGTTTTGTTTTGTGTCCTGGGACAAACTTCCACTTAAGAAACGCGTTAACATTTTTCACCATCATTTATCAGCTGGAAATCTCCAGAGTGTTGGGACTTATGTGCCAGTACCAGTGTGGTGGTTGTGTTGTCCCGACTTGAACCCACACACTGTTTTCATATGACTGCCTGTTTAGTCCTGGTGGTAGATATACTTTAATGAATGATTCAGGGCTTTCTACTCCTTTGGTGTTTAACAAAGTAGCACCAGTGTTGCAACAATAGTCAAGACAAAAGTTTTGTACCACACCCATCAAGAGCGATATGATTGATGTTTTGCATTTGATCCCCTTCCATGTACATCGTACTGTAGTACAGCCAGAAAAATCATTAGTACATGTTGATATAGCTGAGAAAACTTCTGGCATCAGTAGGAAATATCTTCAAGATTACGCAAAAAATCCGGTTGCTCTGACTTACTACTTGTAGAAAAAAACATGACTTTAATGACTGAAAACCATTGATATTTCATAGACACTTTTTTGGCTGTTGTATTGTTGGCTGCTAAGCAACCAGCTAAATGATACCATCAGTCGAGCTACAAATTGTGGTGTGTTCTGCTGTATATTAGTCACAAAAAAAAAAAAAAAAAAAATGCATCAAAGCGAAAATGACACTCAAGTTGGTTACATCATTGCATTTCTAATTAACTTTTATCTAATATTGACCTAAAATTCTTCAGCAAAAGAAACAATTTAACTTCCTAAAACTGTGATGGCCAATAGCCAACGGAAATCTTTCCTCCCCTTTTCCCTTTGAAATGTTCAAACCTTACTGTAATACACTGCCCACTCCTTCTTCTCCATGTCATGGGTGTGGCCCTTCACAAAGCCGTTTGGCCCTCCATTGACCTCTTTTTTCAGTCCATTATTGTCTTCACCATTTGATTGGTCCTTTCGCAGAGCCAGAGGAGGCTTACAGGTGTGCCAGTTCCACAAGACTTTATTCATATCATCCTGGGCTCTTATACCAAGCAGCTTGTCCTCGTCACTTCTCCTGTCCTCCTCATCATCGCTGTCATCTGCGGAGCGATGGCGGTGGAAGCTGCGCATCTCCCCACTGACGTTCTCAAAGTATTGGTGGATGCAAACCTTAGCAAAGCTCTTGGCGTGCTCCTTGCAGGTCTCATCAAACATCTTGCGCTCAATGTCGATGTAGTGTGACCAGTACTTGGTCTTGAGGAAGGCGGCCTGACTGAAGCACGGTCGAATAGCTCGAATCATGAATGCCGTGAAGGTCATCATGAGCAAGACCATCCATCCACATGCCTGCAAAATAGAAATAAGTATGAATAACTGGCTTGTCCTCACAATATTATAATGAAGTCAGTGAATGTGCAATAAAAATGGAGGGATGTTTTCTTCATGACCTTGATTTAAGGGTATAATTAAGATTTAATTTTCCTGTCTAATCTTGAGTCCTTTCAGCCTATCTAAAAAAGTGCACTAGTCTTCTGTTTTTTTTTTTGTTTTGTTTTGTTTTTGTTTGTTTTTTTGTTTTTTAAATACTGGAAAGGAAGAAACCTTGCACATTTTAGGTGAGCTACCTTGCTGACCCTCCACATTCAAATTAGTCATATTTGTGTATATCTAACTTGGTAAGGTATTTATCTAGCCTGACCTTTGATAATGTCATGGTAATCAGTAATTGAAAAAAAGAAGCCATATCACTTATTCATATTGTGACCACAAATCCTCTTTCTCCATTTAAGTTTGCCAGTTGCCCAACTTTACACTCCTAACAACTGTTTTGCTCTGTCCATTTTTTTTCTTTTTTTTCAATTTGCAAATATTGACAAGCCAGAATAATGAACATATAGTAACATTTGATGTTTTAACAGACAGCAAACCCCCCCATCTGTGCCCATTATTTCTGCTGACATGTCCACCTCCATGAAATGTTTGTATAAGTATAACTCCAACATGCCAACAGCCTATCCCTTCTCTGAAAAAAGCTTTGATCGACAAGTGTTGACCAGTTGCTCCATTGTTTCACTCATTCCACTTGAGCTCATAACTGATGACACCTCAGTGTAAAACCATTCACAACACAACAGAGGGGGGAAAAAAACACCTACCTGGGATATACACTTGATATATCGAGATGCTGCTACTCTTATTTCGAGGTGCTCAAACAGGTCTTTGCATGGGATTTTTGCCAGCAGTTTCATCTTTTCCATTTCTGACATACCCTTAATGAGACTGGAATTCCCAAATCGCTCAATGTCCAAATTGATGCTGAAAGCACACAGGAAGCTCTTCCCATCCATTAGAGTCACAGTTACCCACACCGCAGGTGCTATCAGGGACCGCTGTGTGATCGAACAAAACATGTAGCGAAGGATTGTTGGGTCCTTACTCCGCTTCCCTGTTGGTCTTCTCCACTCCTCAGCAAGCATTGACACATTATTGTTCAACACAAAACCTAACATGAAGAACCATATAGGTGGAATGATAAGTAGTCCAATCCCATAAGCATAGTTGTACTCTGGTATACAGGGGCAGCTGAACTCAAAGGCAGAGTACATTTGTGCACTAGCTAGGGCCATAATACCACAGATCCCATTCATGAAAGACTCCTGGTTGGACTGGAGGAACTGGAACATCATACGGAACTTATCCATCTTAAACGATAGAGCTTCTTGTTTCCAGAGGAATTAAATCCGTTAAGAGAATTGGGCAGCAAGTCAAGTTGCAGTGGTTTGAAACCAACCTGTGAGAATGACAGGAGAAAGGATCGGCAATAAATAGCCTGCTGGATCTTCTATCATTGTCATTGTTTTTTACATAAATCACTGAAAAGCAATATGTGATTAAAGCTTGAAATAGGTCGTGATGTGGTGAAAGTGTGGAAATGAAGACCTTGATTGTAACACAAAATGTCAGACGAATAGAGATATATACTGATTGGTATATACTGTACAAAACACACACACACACTTACCTGATATGCTCCTGTCACGAGTAGATAAACAAAAAGAAAAATCACCCAAAGACAATGTCCATGGTAAATACCATGCAGTTCTTGATAAACATTGTACCTCTAAACGACTGAGATATTCTCAGACTCTGTACAGGGATGTTTAAAACAGACCACATCACCTGTCATCATGCCCCTCCCATCACAGGCACCTGTGTTTCTGTGCTGTGATGTAACAAAAGATTCCCATTGACTTCCCTCTTTCCCAAAAGTAAACACAGGACATGCCTTGAAAAACACTAACATAGTTCCCAATCATTACACAATTGAAATGAATTTGTTTTTTTACTTGGACTTAGCTTCGAGTTCCTCGACCTTTTGACAGACCAGAGTGTTGAGCTGTTGTCATAGCTACGCACAAGATACCAGACATGCAAAACTGGACTCAAACCATTCAAATGACTGTGGCTTTGGGTTGGAAATTTGGTTATTATCCAAGAGGTGAAGGATGAATCTGTTTCCACTGGTTCAATCACTGCCATTTATAAAGGAACTATTACCTTGTCACATGCCAATAATAAAGTCAATTTTTTTTGTTCATTTCGCATGCCCCTTTTGGTTAACTTTACTACAATAAATGCCAGTTTTGTTGGCAATGCCCATTTCATACATATGTCATCTTTTATTTGGACGAAACTGCACCCATCAAACTGAAGCTGACCTAGACAAACCAGTTAGTACCCCACAGGAAGATAAAAGGCAAAGAGTTACAAGCCTATTCATGCACACAAACCATTTCCCACCCATCATCAGTTCTTGTTTGTGCAGTACTATCTCATCAAACACTTGGTCCTTGATCTTACAGGACAAATACAAAACATAGTCACATTATACCATCTATCAGATTAATCCAGTGACAGTACAATGTGAATGATTCACCGTAAAGTATGCTAAGAATATGTCTTTGAACTGAACAGGAAGTCTGTGCTATCCGTTTTCATCTGTTTAGTGCAGACGGAAATGTCACACCATAGCATCTGGGCAGGGTACTTCAGGAAATAAGTCACGAAAGACAACCTACAACTGCAGCTGAAATAGGAAGAGATAACCCTACTGCTGTGCAAGGTTAGTCTCTTGCTTCCTCGTTTGTACCCATCCAGACGATCAGAGGGGTTGTTGCTATTATCAGTTACATCTTCTGCTGGTGCGTATTATTGAAATTCTCCTTCATCATTATGTGCAGTAATAGATGTTCTTTTTTTCTCCACATAGTGTATGCACTGAAATGGGTTAAGAGGATGCTTTCAGGCCATTGAGGAAGTAGCTTCTTCCTCTCTTGCTTTGCATCGTTATACGCTATAGCTCTATTTGCCAATGTACACGTCACATTTTTACATTATGTTACAAATAGTTTTTCATTCAGTGTTTTGTTTTTAAACATTTCATGGAACACTTACACATTTTGCTACATCATGAAAATTAAAGCTTTTTTGGTTCAATTCAGTATAATCATACCTCGTGGGTCATCAGGAAAGCAAATGCAAAACTAAAGTGTGAGCATGAAACATTTCTTCTTGCTGTTTGATCTATTTACAGATAATATTGAAGATGCAAGATACCATCTTCCGAGTGTTCGTGGTGGCTCTGGGTCTGATTACATATCCAAGAGAGGACCCCATGGTTGAAGAATGGGATAATGTTATACCAGTGGACATACAGGAGCATGAAGACAAGTTGCTGTGGGAAAGGGAGAAACTGGAGCAGGATATGACCCCAGTCGATCAGGAAAATGCACATGGTGACACTGTAGGGGCTCAAGTGGATCCAAAAAACTCTGATGAAGGGCAAAATGAATTTACAGTTCTCAATGAGTCTGACCAACATGTTGCTCAAAATGATCATCTGCCTGTGGTAGAAGATACGTCTCTCTCCAACCACAACAAAGAGGATGAGCGTGAACTTGAAACTGACCATAAGGCTCAAGCTGTGTCTCACGTAAAGGGCTTTTTAAAGCTGCAAGAGACGAGTCCCTATAAGGCCAGTGAACAGAGAGAAGATGGAAAGACCAGTGGTTTGTTTAGAGATGAAAGCATATTACCAGGGCAACAAGAGCGGCTTGAGGTTGAGGATGTATTTAGCTCACAGCAAGAAGCGGCTCCATCAGACCTTCGCACTGAGACATCACAGGAGGACACTTTAGAGATGGCCAGCACTGACTGGGAGGACCATTACCTGTGGTACATATGGAATACATTCTCAATTATCTCCATGATCCGCTTCCTCAGGAAATATGTAAGGAGAAGTTCCCACAAGAAGTATGGAGATGATGACATTTCTGAAGACAGTCTTTTCTCAGTGAAAAGCATCTCTGGTGAAGTGCCACTGCCAGACAGTGACACTCTGCAGCGTTTTCATTCAAAATGTATCAAAAATGACAAAAGGTGGAGAGAGGATGAGTTTTTGGAGGGATTCGCAGATGACCTACTAGAAGCCATGAGGGCGGTGACTGATAGAAATGGCAGTATGGTCATTGAAGACTTTCAGATGGTGAAGGATGTGTGTGATATCATCATCCCCTTTACCCCGCCAGAGCCATACAGCTTTCAGTGTCACCTTTGGACCAACCAGACATGTGGCATGACACCAGATATGCAACTTTGTGGTAAAATAAAAATGGTAGAAAATGTAAAGATCCAAAATGGATGCCCCTGTACATCTTCCAATGCAGGAGATGATGTTGTGTGCCTGCTACATTGTGAGAATGACAATGTAAAATCAGAAATTACTGATGTTTACAACGGTCTTCTTTGCATGAAGGACACCCCCTTCCTATCAAAATCCCATGTAACCAAATGGTTTCAGGGGACTGTTCGAGATGCATGGGCACAGATATCCCATAAATACGAGTTTGAGCTGAACTTTCGCAACTCTGATGCTCCAGGTGCTCTGGTGGTTCGATTCAAATCGGGGAAGACAATCACATTCAATATGAATCCTGTGGTGAAACTCAACAGTGAAGCTTATTTCCTCATTACTGCTCACTCCTCGGACATGCTCTGGACGCTTAATGTAAGCATCTACGAGGACCGCCTCTTACACCATCTCTCCAAAAGCCTGCCTGAAAACTCATGTCACATTCAAATTCTTGAAATTGCATATTTCCTTCACAAGAGACAGACAGCACTGACAGGGGGAAGTGCTCTCAAAAACATTCATTTCAAAAACACACTAATGCATTTGCTTTTGACTAAGGCTGCAACACAGTGGCACCCTGACAACATGGCTTGTAGGCTTCGCGACCTACTGGTCTTAGTGGAGAAAAGCCTCCGGCAGAAGTTGCTCCATCACTTTCTAGTTGGAAATCCATCAACTCAAAAATACATTGAGCTTCCAGATGCATTGTCTCATGCTAAGCCTGTGAATCTCTTCCTCCCTCTTGTGGCACATGACTGTCTCTACACAAACGCTTTGGTGCATTTCCATGAGATGCTCAAAAACACTTGCATGCTAATAGAGGATTATGTGCCAAGCAAATATAGTTTAGATTAGAATCCCAACTGTTCTACTGACAAATGAGCTTCAATCTCTTGACTGGTTGTGCTTTCATCACATGGTATGGGTTAACTCTGTACTTACATTTCATGGCTTGAAATTGTGCAGTGGATAGGTTAAGTAGTATGCTATTTTAATAGTGATGGAATAATTGATTAAATAAAGAAACAAAGATGAAGGGTTCTCTTTTTTTAATTGAGTAAAATTACTTTCCTTAGGTCATTCCACTCCATAACACACGTTCAACTGTTGTCATTCGCTCAGTATGACTATTTTATTCATGCTCCCAGTACTTCATAAACTCTGCATGGTCCTCCAAGTTGTACCTCTCAGCATCAAAGTCGGTGAGGTCAGGCTCAACCTCCGCATATCCAGCCTTGTAGTCCACCTCCCAAGAATGACTTGAGACCAGGTTCCTTGAAGCTGTGAAATAATCCATATTATTTAAATACACTTGATACAGTTAGAAAACTCCCACACCAACTACTGCCACAGAAACTGAGCACATGGTTTAGTCATCTCCTTGTAATGTTGAAAAAATTGAATTGTTTTGAATACCACTGGATTTTAACTAGCAAAAGTTTTCCAAAATTAATAGCTACTTTGCAAGTGCTTTTCTGAGATGTGTTTTTGATGCTTCAGTAATTCAGTACAGGTCTAAGTATGTTCTCAGTTATTGTGTAGCATTTCTCTGCAATATTTTTAGTGGTGAACTTGAAACTCACCCTTTGGCTGTGCCGAGGGGCAGGTTGAGTCACAGCAGGTACACACCGCGTCATCACCATATAGCTCTTTCCACCTAAACCACAAAAGGACAACTTTTGTAGCAGATGTTGACTGATAGGAAAACTGAAGGGGTATAGGAGCCAACTCACTTTTTGGTAGCTGCAATGTAATTGCAGGACTTGGCACTTGCAGTTGGAGTCAGTGGCCCTATCATGAGTTCACAGTGAATGTAGAGTTGCTGGAACGTAAAGATGCCATGTTTCAGAACAAGAGTTTGTATATTCCATTTTAGTAACTCACTGAATGAGTCTGACAGTACCTTTAGTGAGGCTAGATCTGAAGCCATGTCCTTGAATACGAATGCCCCTATCCGGAACTTCACCTCCATCTTTGAAGTATGACTGACGAACGCCGACTGTGAAGTCACCTTGCCATCAATCATACAACTGCAATCAAAAAAAAAAAAAAAAAAAAAAAAGGCATGCTCAGTTTCTGAAGTCCTAGTGAACACAACTTATTCTTATTCTGGAGGCATTACATATGTTTTACCCCTGATTGTCAAGCACAGTATATTTTGGCGTCTTGCTGGGGTCTTGGGAGGCGGTCACAAAGCACTTGTTGACATACAGCCTTTGATTGCCTGCATCTTTTTCAGATTTCTTGACGACAAAGTACATTGGCTGTCCCAAAGTGTAGATTTTGGATTTAGTGATTTGTTGTCCTGATGCTGAAACAAAGGAAGTCATTTAGCACTTTCAATATGCATAGATCATTTTTATGTGCTAATACAAATTCAGTTTTTAATCTGACATCCAGTGGAAAAATTCCCTTACACAGAAGACATGTTAGAAGATGAGATTATTTGGCAATAGATACTTGCCTCTTGCGTGAATGAACAGAATTAGATCACATCAGTATGCATTTATCCTGGTCTTTGTCCATGTTTTAGCCATTTTCCACCTGCTTAAGCTCACATTTCCCCAGTATTGAACTTTCCCTTGACTCAGTGAATTTCTCAAGTTTAGTTAACATTTGGAGGGCATTCTCATACTGCTGCTGGAATACATTTTACCACTACAGTAGCTTTTGGCAAGCCAATTATCCATTTTGCCCGAATGCTTTTGGGACTTTAGATCATGCACTACACTGCCTTGTGTTGAAAATATCACAGCTTCCGAAGTGAATGAGAATGCTATTTCATGTGAGCAGGGCTTAATTTACATTTAAATGCAACATACCATCTTGAGGGATGATGGTTCCACCACTTAGTGATTTGAGGGGCCTGAAAACAGTGCCTCCTTGTGGCTTGGGGTGGAAACCAACTTTATAGGAGTGAAAGAACCTGCAGCAGACAAGTTATGCCAAGTTAAAACTGGGGTAGTAAATATTTAAACCAACTGCAAACACTTGAGTAGAATTACAGCGATGACCTCTGATATCTGCACTGCACAGGTATACTGAATGGAAGCTCCCTCACAACTGGACTGTCAGGATCTGGCTTGTAGTGGAGCACACTGGCAACGGCCACATGGTCTGGAAGGCTCTGGGAACAAAAATCTAAACATTAATCACAATGTAGTACTTTGAATCCCAGAGAGAGAGAGAAAAGAGGCAGGATAATGACAATTCACTAAAGACTAAGGAAGTTCACCAGAAGTTGGTATTTGAAATGTTTCACCCCCTAATTTGGTCTAATGTTTTGACGTGTTCACCAACCTGTGTTGTGAATCCACAGTTACTTTTCAGCATGTAGAGGAGGAAGTAGTACTCTGATGTAGCTGCATTAACAGGACACGAGCCTATTTTCAAAAACTTGTATGCTTTTTTATGGGTAAAGGCCTCTTTCTTAATCCTCACATACATTCTGTCCGTATGGCAGAGGAGCTGAATCATGGGTGGGCGGGTTGTGACACTGCCTCCAGGAGCAGCAGTCACAAGCAGTAGTTCCCTTACTGAATTAGGCATTGCTTCTCCGCCCTTCCCAGGCTTGAAAAGTTCTTTCTGGACTTTAGAGGCTGGGACACTAATGTACTCCGGCACCTTCTTGGCTTGAGGCTGAGAAGATCCACTACTCCTCAACAGTTTGGTCCTGGGTGCCCTGGGTGCCAAAGACTGGGTCTTTTCATCGTCTAGTATTTTCTCCATTGCTTCCCATTCCATTTCAGCATCAAATGGGCCATACCGAGATAAACGTTTGAATGACTGACTATAAACAGAGGAGCACACAAGCAAAAACAGCCCAGCAGGTAACAACCTCATTGTCCACAGCGCCACACACAAAACTACCTAGCACTAAGGCTTACACTTGCCCTGACAGGTTTAGTGTGGAGGTGGCGTCTCCGCATTATTTTATATTGGACAATTTCCCGGCAGTGGTCACAGCTGCTGCAAATGCTAATCAGTATCAACCAATGAGAAGCAACCAATTAGAATCACACTTCAAAACTATTGACTGAACTAACGCAACAGTTTTCTGTCTTATCATATCTTCTATCATATTCTGATCGGTTCTTGGATAGCCACAACGATAAAAAAAAAAAAAAAAAAAAAAAAGTAAACTATACACATCAGGGGTAAAAGAATATTTATTTATTTGTTTGTTTGTTTATTTTTGCATATGTAAAGGATTGTCATGACCTTTTTATATAATGAAGTCCTTTTATACAACGACCAAAGTGGATTTTCAGAAGTGTTTTTTTTCCTCGGAACATTTCATGGATTTTTTTTTTTTTTTTTTTTAATCACAACCGGATGTTGCATAGCTGATGACGTCAAAACTAGGAAGCGCCAACACAGTCAGTTTTGATCAGACGCTCTGTTCGGTGCAGTTGACCAGCTATCGCTACCATTTTTGTCTTTTTTGTGGAAAAAGAAAGCTGCGGAATCATACTTGGATTAGTGGAGTACCATTTTGTTTCGGACTACAACGAGCCGTTTGTTCTTCGTGGCCTTTCGGGTGGTAGAATGCATTACCATCGTTTACGTTAGCTGGCTAGCTAACAAGCCAGCTAACTTAGCGTTGTTTTGATTATTTATGTTAGCGTTGAATCGGTGCTCTCTGGGCTTCATTGTCCTTGGGAGGCGTCAGTGCTGTGAAAGAAATTGTTTGTTGTAGTCTATTCGGCTCGCTAAATAAGTTTGTTAGTGAGACGTTATAAAACAAAGGGCATACATGCTTTAAATCTCGGTACAGTGTGTATCAGCTAACAGCTAGCTAACGTTAAACGCAGTTGTCTGGCTACCACCGTCCTTTTCTTGGGACTGCCTGGTTTGTCCCTCCACCCGAACAGTCGACCTCTGACGGGCTCAAAGCTCCGTGTGAACCGGAACCAATGCGTGGGATGATGGGGAGCCAGGGGAGCCCTGTCAAGAGTTACGATTATCTCCTCAAATTCCTTTTGGTCGGAGACAGTGATGTCGGAAAGGGTGAGATCTTGGACAGCTTGCAAGACGGATCAGTAGAGGCTCCCTACGCCTATAGTAGTGGTGAGTAGATCTGTGTGTGGATCAGCTTGTTTACAAAGCAACAGCAAACAGAACAGCTGTTTACATGTTTATGATTAACTGACGCGGACTGTTTTAATTGTCAGGAATTGATTACAAGACCACCACAATCCTTCTGGATGGGAGGAGAGTGAAATTAGAGTTGTGGTAAGTGTAATGCTCAGGCTTGTGTCACGTCAATAATGGCTGTATTAATGAACGAGCTGTTTACCTATCTATGCATGTGTCCTCAACAGGGACACTTCGGGGCAAGGCCGATTCTGCACAATCTTTAGGTCTTACTCTCGTGGGGCACAGGTGAGGCACTTGTCGAATAATCACAGTGATTTTTTTTCTCCCATTATATCAAATCATTCAATTCAGTTCATTACTTGTTTTCATCTTTGTCCAAAAGGGCATCCTGCTTGTGTATGACATCACTAATGGCTGGTCATTTGATGGCATTGACCGATGGATCAGGGAAATAGATGAGGTAATCCACCTTTTCAGAGTAACTGACAAATATAGGCTGCTAATTTAACAATCAGCGCTGTGGGGAGGGGCCATGGTGGGCCCATCTCCTGTTTCTATATCCTTCCTGTCCTGAGAAAAGACCATGTCCGTTTCCTGCTCTGTGTGTGCGTGTGTGTGTGTGTGTGTGTGAGTGAGAGAGAGGGAGAGAGAGATAATGTGAAAGAAGGAGATCACATATAATGACCAAGAGCAACTTTTGGCACCCTATTATGTAGGTATTCTAAATTTTATATCACCAAACCTTGAAATACTCTGTGTCCTGTTTCCATCAGCATGCCCCAGGTGTGCCCAGGATCCTAGTGGGTAACCGGCTTCACCTCGCCTTCAAACGACAGGTTCCGACAGAGCAGGCAAGGGCTTATGCGGAGAAGAATAGCATGACTTTCTTTGAAGTCAGTCCGCTGTGCAACTTCAACGTCATCGAATCCTTCACAGAACTGTCCCGCATTGTGCTGATGAGGCACGGGATGGAGAAATTCTGGAGGCCCAACAGAGGTAAGGAAGCTAGTGTTTGCTTGCCAGCCCCTCTCAGGAGTGCTTGTTTCATTCAGTTGTATTCAAATTTATATGTGAGGCCCCACGGTCACAGTTTCAGTTCCAAGGAACTTAACATTGTTAACTTTATGAAATGGTACATAAGAAAGCACAAACCTTTGCCAACAGACTGTACATTCATCCCTACAGGAAGCAGAGTCAGGCTGTTTGTAATTTCCGAATCTCTAAAAATATAATTCCTAAAATAACAGTTAACATAAAAAGGCCTGGAAAACAAAAGGTCTTGTAATTTATATGACAGCTTATTCGCCGTTGAATATCACATCTTGTTTCATTGTAAAAACACAAGCATTTTAGAGAACAGAGACAAGTATACCTAAGTATTTTGCCAATCATCCGTCAGGGTTTAAACTTTCATCACTACAGCCGTCAGGAAAGGATATCCTGCAGACTAGGTGTTTTTTTTATTATTTTTTTTATATGTTTTCCCTGTCTTTAAATGACTAAGTTCATGTTAAAACTCATCCCTGTCGTTTACCAGTGTACTATTGTTTTACCTTACGTGTGTACTCTATAATACGGCATGTGGTCTAGGGTAAACAAAAATGTGAAGTTGCTGTCTGCACAGCATATTTCTCTGAGCATTTGTCTCCTCGATTGGAATCTCCAAGAAAATATATCATCTGAATTCAGTGCTTTTAAGTAGCCAACCTGGAAGTCCCTAACACCTGGCCTTCCATAGACATAACTATAAAGTTACAATTATAAAGTTGGACATTACTATAAGTTAAGCTAAAAATTTTTCACTGTCGAAAGGTGGAAATATCAAATCTATATCTCCAAAACGTCATTCACCATTGGGCCGGGGCGATTGGGCATGCAGAGGGTCCAGCCTGTGTGAAAACATATGAGATATGATACCAGGATGGAACATAAACAGAATTTACAGAATAAACACTAACAGTGAACGACTAGATGTTGCACATCTCGGCATTAACATGGAATTGGTCACCAGGTTTTATTCCCGTAATGTCCAAATGGTATATAGACATGATGAGAAAAAGGTATTGCTGGTGTTCCATACCCTGTTTTCAGTTTCACAGTGTATTTGAAATCACATCCAGCCATGAATCAATTAAATATCCCTGTTTGTTCTTCTCTTCTGCTCTCCAGTCTTTAGCCTCCAAGACCTGTGCTGCCGTTCTATTGTCTCCTGCACACCGGTGCACCTCATTGACAAACTGCCCCTCCCCGTGGCCATCAAGTCCCATCTCAAGTCTTTCTCCATGGCCAACGGCATGAATGCAGTCATGATGCATGGACGCTCCTACTCAGTGGCCAACAGTGCGGCCGCAGGTGGTGCCAGCGGCAGCAGCAGCAAGGGCAATAGCCTCAAGCGCTCAAAGTCCTTCAGGCCTCCACAGAGCCCCCCAAAGAACTCATCCTCCTCCTCCAAAGGGAACTGTAAGATATCATAGTGACACAAGTGAACAGTGGGTTGCCCTTATGAGGCCAGAATTAATTTTATTGTTGCTGCCAGAGGTCACCAGGCCAGAAAAGAGCATGGAGAGCTACCCGCAGTCCTCATCAGAAACGGATACAGCTGTGTTTACACTGACCTCTGGGAAACAGACTTGGATAGTTGAATTGGGTTCTGCTCTCTTAGAGCTTGATGGTGCCGTCTTGTGGAAGCTGGTTTGCCTGTACCACCACACCCACAGCTGCTCACTGTGATCAAGGAAAACAAGACATCCTTGGGACGAACAAATACAATTCAAGGTTTATCACTCACCGTCAACACTACAAACGAGTGGAGCAGAGGGGACATTAGTTAGCTTTTTGTGGAAAGGATTGTTTATTGATATTTAAAGTTGGACTTGCAATTGTACATATATGCTTGTTGTTATGGCCTCTATTCAGTGATTGTTCTTCAAGGAGCTCTATGTGCTTGTTTTGTCTTAAATGTTTTGGGAGACTTGATTTGTTTTGGATTGTATCTGTGTCTCTTGTACCCTTTATTCTTCAAAATTCTTGAGGTTATTTGTTTTCAAAATCTTCTTTGCAACCTCGTGGGTGCTGGGCTATTTTAACTTATTATTTAAAGCTCAGTGTATGCTAGTTTTAAATAAAACTCAGATTGGATGTGACAAACATGATGACTCCTGCCAAGTTGGCTTGTATTGATGACGTGCTGTGATACAAGATTTCAGCCCAAAGGTTTTTATTTTGCTGTTGATCTCCATCTGTCATTGGTTCACACAGTAAATTGACTTGCTTGTTGTAGAGTTTGGACCAAGTTTTATTTACATCAGACCAGAGGCTGGTAGGCTGTCTATCCCTCTAATTTTCCAAGTGGCATAATTGCTTCAGTAGATTTCATCTAATCTGTTTTTCAGATCTGTTAAATGAGGCTCAGAGCAGTTTAGAGGCACTGGCTGCTGATGGGGGAAATTGTGAAAATTCAAGCTTTTGTCTCAGAAAAGTTGTGTCTCGGTTCTTATGAGGGATTTATAGCATGGTATGATGTGCATCCTGAACACTGGTAAACTTCCAAGCAACCTAGGGCTCAGTGAAAGGTGGTGGAGGGAACAGTTACTTTGATTTATGTTAGAAACATCTTTATGTATAGGCTACCTGTTTGCTTATGAATGTAAAACAATATTAATCGGTTCCTTTTTTTGTGGTCATGTGTTACTTTATTGTTACTTTATTAGAATCAGAGGTGGAAAGTAATTGGCTGTATTGAGTGGATTTCATAATAATACTTGTGGGTGTTTGTGAGTCTGCACAAGGCACATAGGAATAAGCTCAATGAACATTTACCTGAGAAAAGTATTTTGGACTGACCACAACTGATATTATGGTGAAATGAGCTAAGCAGGAACCATCCTCAAAAATTGGGCTGACAATAATAAAATATTTTGCAACATGCCAAAACAGATAAACTGTTACTTGTAAGTGGAAGATTTCAAAGAAAGGACACAAACTTTAATTTGTCCACTTTTTTTGAGTCATTCTTTCCACGGTGGAATGATTTAAATCCTCACTCTTCTTTCCACCTCTGATTAAAACGCACCGCATTTCCACTTAAAACATTCCCAAAATGTTGCGGCAGTGTGTGTGAACAGATACAGGGTGGAGTAAAAAAAAAAATAGATGCATGTTTCCTGTTGGCGTGCCAGCTCATGTGGTGTTTTGAAGCAACAAAGTGCAACAAATGAACAAATCTCGCCGAGGTAACATTTTAAGTGCTCTGTATACGTTTGACTCAGATCATGGTTGACTGTCACCAGAGCCGTGTATCTAAGTATTTCTATACGAGACTGATTGTAAGCTTGTCTCCATAGGTGGCACTGAGAACGTCATCCACCAGAATAAAGGGTAAAAGCACAAGATCGCGTTGTGTTTTCATCAAATTGTTCACTCAGGCATGTATCATGGGAATTGTGGGATTTCTCCCCCCTCCTTTTGTCCATTCCCGGCGTTGTCGGTATCATGCTCAAGTGCAATAAAACCGTGGGGGTGCAGAATAGATTAGCTCCTCTGGTGTTGTTGGCCTGTCGTGGATAACCGGTCCGGCACATCACCGCGGCGCTTGAATGCCGCGCGGTCAAAAGTCACCGAAAGGTTGAGGGGTCACTTTGAATGAAAAGCAGAGGGGAGTTGCTTCTCATAGCCCCGGAGTCGCGCTGGGACAAAGATGACTCGCACACTAATGAAAATGTGGCGCTTTACGTCTTCCCACCTGACCGTGGCATCTCTGAGCTTTGTGTGAATGAGGGATGGTGGTAAAGTGACCGACGTCTAGACAAGGAGAACGTAAACAACACGTTTTGCGATTGATTCTCACACATGATGCGCCACACCCAGTGTTTAGTCGTCACCTATCCAGTTTTACGCACCAGAGGATTTTTTTTTTTTTTTTTTTGCTCTATATTTCACGATTCATTAAAACTAGTAAGCTCCGTGGCCTCGCGTAAAACACTTGGGAAAGCAGTGCGTCGCAGCTGATCCAGACAGACTAGAAGCTCTTACAACAAGCACAGCTCTAGGAGAGAATACCGATTATAGCCTTATTTATGGATGACACCTCTATAAATTCTGTCTGGACACATGAAACATTGGATTTCTCACCGGAATGTTTGGCTCTGTGCGCACGGTTGTTGGGACAGCTTGCCAACATGGCCCCACTTTTTTTCTTTGATGTTTTTACAATGTTTGTCCAGTTGCTTTGCGCATGGTGCTCCTTCATAAAAGTTTCAGACACTGGACGACCATGGGGGCGGTCAGAGGGGCTGCCCTTTCCACCTCCATTCACACTCTGAAAGGCTGATGTTGCGTCTTTCACTCTCATTGTGCAGTTTCGCTCGCTCATTTTTTGGTGTTGTGGGGACATCGTCTTAAATAAGGTCTTTCCCATTGTTTCGGTGAAGTTTTGTATTGGTGTTTTGAAAAAACAAGGCAGACAATTCATGTATTTCTTCACTCATGGTTGGGATATTTTGTTCAGTTAACGTCCAGCGCGTAAGAATTCGTCTTGATCGTTGGGAATGTTTTGTTAATTTTGCTCTCTGCGCGAAACACTTTGGCTCTGGTGTCCAAGATGTTTACGCACAAAATGGATGACCGGCTGTGAACACCGAGAATGTTTCCTACCTTGTAGACCTGAAGGAGTTATGGAACTGGTCGGGGACTGACTTTCGTAAAAGAGCAACAATGTTTAAAATTGTATTGCAACAATGGGAGGAAGGATGTAACAACGACACACATTGGCAAAATGCACTTAACTCAAATAAACTATTTTTAGGATGGATTCATGTGCTCTTGTTTGTGCTCTTGGTCTGCGCACTACCAGAAGTTTCCTTGAGTGCAAGTGTGGCAGGATCCAAAGTTGAACATGAAGGAGTTTGTCCAAACAAGCTGAATTCCAATCTTTGGGTTGATGCACAAAGCACCTGTGAGAGAGAATGCAACGTCGATGAGGTGAATATATATTAATAATATGCGAATATATACTAATATTCCAAACCTGTTTTAGAAAATAACACTAATTATTATAAAAGCAGGAAGCAACAAATAGGAGTCAAATCATTTTTTTTTTTTTTTTTTTTTTTTTTTGTGCTTGTGCTTTGTTCTGTGCATTGTTTACTTTTCCCATTCTCATATTTTGATTTAGCCAACATATGTTCAACAAAACCCTGTTTTCTACATTCTGTGCAGGACTGTGCTGACTTTGAGAAATGCTGCACTAATGTGTGTGGCCTCAACAGCTGTGTGGCTGCAAGGTTTTCTGATGGCCCCCCTGGCCAGCTGGATGGACAGGGTGGAGGTAAGGGAGAGGGGGCCCCCAGCTCCACAGCTACCTGTCAAGGCTTTATCTGCAGCCAGCAGGGCGCGACCTGCGACATCTGGGAGGGCCAGCCCATCTGCAAGTGCCAGGACCGTTGTGAGAAAGAGCCCAACTTCACCTGCGCCTCTGATGGCCTCACCTACTTCAACCGCTGCTACATGGATGCAGAGGCGTGCATCCGGGGGGTGACTCTGACTGTGGTTACCTGTCGTTTCTACCTTGCTGGACCCCATACCAGTCCCCTGCCTCAGGATACTACAGCTAACCCTACCCCCACATCCTCCCATGAGGACCCCATGCCCCCTGCACTGTACTCCAACCCCAGCCACCAGTCCATTTATGTCGGAGGCACGGTCAGCTTCCACTGCAATGTGATCGGAGTCCCTAGGCCTGATGTGACATGGGAGAAACAAAGCGAGCGGAGTGAACGGCTAGTCATGAGGCCTGACCAGATGTATGGCAATGTGGTCATCACCAACATCGGACAGCTTGTCATTTACAACGCCCAAGTGTGGGATACAGGCATCTACACCTGCATCGCACGTAATGCTGCAGGGGTGCTTCGTGCTGACTACCCACTGTCTGTCATTCGCCGGGCAGAGGATGACTTCTCTGAAGATCCTGAGATGCCCATGGGGCGGCCCTTCTCGCCAGCAGACTGCCTGGCCGAAGTAGACCAGAGGGAGTGCACTGGAGAGCGTCATGTGGACTGGTATTATGACAGCAAGCTGGGCACCTGCCTGGCTTTCAGCAACGGAGGATGTGAGGACAGCCGCAACCGTTTTGAGACCTATGAGGAGTGCCGGGCCTCCTGCCAGCACGAGGGGAGGGGCATCTGCTCCCTGCCTGCAGTTCAGGGTCCCTGCAAAGTTTGGGAGGCCCGCTGGGCTTGGAATTCCATGATGAAGCAGTGCCAAGCCTTTGCCTACGGTGGCTGCCACGGGAATCCCAACAGCTTCCTCACCAAAAAGGAGTGCGAGGCAAACTGCCCAGAGCCAAAAAGTAAGCCATGTAGGACCTGCAGGGTGAAGGGGAAAATGGTGCCCAGCTTGTGCCGGAGTGACTTTGCCATTGTGGGGCGGGTGACCGAGCTGATTGAGGACCTGGACTCCGGGATAGCTCGCTTCAGCCTGGAGGAGGTCCTCCGAGATGAAAAGATGGGCTTGAGTTTCTTTGATACCAAACACCTGGAGGTGACGCTTGCCAAGATAGACTGGAGCTGTCCCTGTCCCAACATCACCGTGGAGGAGAGCCCTTTGCTGGTGATGGGTGTGGTTCAGGACGGCATGGCCATCATCCAACCAGAGAGTTATGTCAGGCCCATCAATGAACGCCGACTCAAGAAGATTCGTGAAGTTCTCAACAAAAAAACCTGTGAGACACTGTAGTGCTTCCTGGGTCTAGTGCTGCTTGCCCGCAGAGGTGTATAGTAATAAATGGGCCTGTGGCTGCCAGTAGTTTCAGCTCTCAAGACAAATGTGTGAACTGCAGCAAGCAACACTGGCAGTATTTAATAGTGGAACATTTTTTAAATCAAATGTCAAAGATTATTAAGTAATGAGAGACCATTTATGTATGAAGTGTATAACTGCATACCACATATTGCAGCACATTCCAATTAGTTGGGCAATGCCTCTTATACTAATGCTGTAAAGCTCTTCCTGATTGTTGTAAATATAAGTATTTCTCCTTTTGTTGTCTGTACTTTATCTTAGTGAGAAACAGTAGCCAGAATATAAACCACACACTGGTCAACATGCAAAATGGCTCTCCTTATGAGCCCAAGGGAATAGATGCCTTTATCTCTTGTATGCTTTATGCTTTTCTATATTAATGTATCATTTGTATTGACTTTTTTATTCAACACCTAATATGCATAGGGCTGTTATTGGTTCCCTTTTGTAAAGTATGTTTTTCTGATCTAGTGTAGTTTGTTGTCTCACATTTCTCCCTCTGCAAAGCGTTCTCTTAAATTAGTTTTATTGATATTCTGCACAAATTGGAAACATAAAAAGTAGGTGGCTGTACTGGGACAAATATAACACAAAAGCAATATGAAGCTGAGAGTCATGTTCATTTTACTGAGGTGCACATTACCTAGAGCAATTACACTGTAAATTATAGCATGTGAGATCAAACTCTAGTAATGGCAGTATGTATTAGAACACAGGGATATATAACACATTTACAATTATGAGAAATTTGGCAATTCTTGTGAGCTCAAGGTATCAGATGTGGTGCTTTGACAATCCTGATCCTGGTAATGAGATAACATGTGAGCACTGCTGGAACAGGTTCCTCTGTCAGCATCCAGAAGAGGAATAACAGGATACCTCACACCAAACTCTCCTTCCTGAACAGAAGGCACTTGTTGTTAGCTGGCATGTCCACCTGGAAAGAGACGTTTCAATATGTGTTATAGTAAACCAGTGATCACATGATTGCATTGCTTTAAATCTGATCTTTTTTTTTTACTCATCAAATGTATTGGATGATTTATTGGGCTAGGTTACTTACTATTTTCTCCAAGAACAAACCACTCTTTTGTGCTATAGAGCTGAGATGGGAGATATCCCTGAGGCCCCACTCTGGATTCCTGTAAGACAAGAAATACATCTTAAAAACAGCTTACACTCTCTCAACTATCTTTCATGGGAATCCCCTTTATCTGAACAAGCTGTTAACCTTGTAATTTCATACTCTGCACCATGAAGAACACAAATGTGTGTACAATAATGCTCTCTCAAACAGAAGCAACATTTGCCATTTCTGGGTGATTTGATGAGGAACGAGAAAGTTGTGAGCAAAATACAAAGTGTATGCTCGCCTGTGCATTTGAGTACAAACAGCTCTGACTACTCTGTTCCTTTCAAATCAGATAATTACTGATGTCTGAGAAGAAAAAGCCTTAATTGGGCTCCATAAAACCATCCAAGATTCATACAACACAGTCCGCTGTACCTCTGCCTTAGGCTGTAGTCAAAGTCAATGTTGCTTTGTGGTGTGATCTGACCATTCATGGCATAGGGCTGCAGGTAATAACAAAAACAGACATTATAGCATGTTGTATACATTGTCATTACAATAAGCAACACATTAAACATTCTCACAAAACATAATTTTGCTTGTTGCACACAGTATTCATGTTTGGGTTTGGTAACATCATTACCGTATTAGGATTGAAACTACAACATGCATATAACATGGAAATCATAGTTTCTCACTCACCCCGTATGTCAGCAGAACTCCTTGCGGCTTCAGGATAACCCCAGCCCCTTTGAATAAACCCTAAAAAAAAAAAAGGATGTTTTTGGCTCCTGGAATGCACAGGGTGGGGATGAGAAATGCGACTTCAGGTTGAAAAACGTAGAAATTCTGGGGGAAGCTAAGGGGGGGTATACAACTAATCTAAGAGAATTTGTAATAAGATAAGATATTCCTTTATTAGTCCCACGGTGGGGAAATTTCACGCATTACGTGAAATTAATACAGTATTTCAAGTATTGCCACACCAGCAGTCTCCAGTCAGAGTGCTGAATACATTTGTCATATCTAATTTTGACACAATAAACTGAACTTTTGTTTTGAATACAGGCCATATTTTTAAACACCATGCCAAACTGTCACTTAAGTGGTTCTCTAATTGCACAGTGCAGTTTCACCTTGAAGTCTTATGAGTTGTACCTTGATTTGCAGTGACTGGATGATGCAATTTCAACCACTGGATAGCCTATCGACACAATCCTCTGAGAGGTGATATAATCCAGAAATATGTCTATTCAATGAGAGCTTCAAAGTGTGTAAACATGCAGTTGTATCATCCTTATTATATACTATATTCCTAAAATTTCTGTGCAGGCTGGTCTTTGGGTCTGACCTGAAGACCTCTTATTTGTGTTTACAGTAAATGTCATTTTTCTTTAGTCCTACCTCTGTGCAAGCCATTGGAGAGATGTGAATCATGTTGATGTTGAGTACCAGGTCGAGGCTCTCTGGCTGGATCCCTCCCCAGTGATCACAGGGCATGGAGGCATCCAGGTAGATGGCAGGCCTGACATTAGCCAGGCGGTAGTGAGCTCTGTACGCTTCTATACTGAGAATGGGAACAAACGAGATGATTCTCAATGCAGGCACTGTCCAACAAAACACAAGCGGGTTTTTTTTTTTTTTTTTAAACCAACTCACTGCGCCTGCTGTGCGTCATGTGTAGGTGTGATACTTTGGATGGCTTAATTTATTCCTCTTGCGCACTTGAAATAAAAAAAAGCACTTAGGTGACCAGTGTTTGGGCTAAAATCGCCATCATATTTTTTCTGTTTGTTTACATACTTCGTCCCTAATGCCTCAAGCTGTACAAGAACTTCACGGATACGAGCTGGATGCTCATCAGCACAGTGACATCTTTATTTCTAACCTGCGCAGGTAGTCAGTACAGACCAAGCCCCCTCTGTTTACCTGGCCAAAGACTTGCGGTCATATTCTGACGGCTGCCAACATATATTCCGCAAGGTCTGGGCGAAGTGTGTGACATGCTGGCCGGTACCAGAGGAGATTTCCAAAGCCTGCAGCGGTCTGTCCGTGCTCACGCAGTCACGCAGCACCGCTAAAATTGGCCCCTTGTTCCTCTCTGCGGCGGCAGCATTCAGCATCTTGCCGAAGAGTTGTATAGTCGAGTTTGCCGGCCCGTAATGCGGTGGAAATTATGGAGGCAAGTGAGTTACAGCAAATAAAAGCAGCGTACTACTCCTCTGCCCACTCACAGAGCGTTATAATGGTCCACTTCCGCATAAAATCACATGGCAGACCCCAATAGCCAATCAGAATGCGGAATAACCGTAACAACTACTCGTGCGCTGCACTCTTAAAAATTAAACTGTAACGACGAAGTAACAACACCGCAGACACACATTTGATAAAGGGCGTCTTTATTCACGGGAAAATAACATTCAGGTACGCATTCTGTCTTACAAGATGTACACATTTGCCAACATAAGACGACCATTCTTTGTCCCCCAAGCCTACATTAAAATTTAAAGAGACAACGCAAAGCCTAGGACTACACATCTAGGAAAACGCGGAATTCACAATATAAGTTAAGAGAAACAAATATTGTTCCGGCGTCAACACATAAATAGAAAACAGAAAGCGTACACAATGCTAAAAAAGGTTTTGGCAAACACAAGTATAACCAACAATGGATTGTCTATGTGCTTTAGGCAAACATGCTAACTTGGGTCACAAAAATCCATTTATTGTGTGGCAAAGATTTATTAAAAAAGTTTTCTATCCATAGGTCATTAAGTTACAGTATGCAGAACTTGTGCAAAAATCGAAAAAAGAAAGATGATACGGTGAATAACTTAATTATTTTTCAGTCTTACTGATAATCTGAAAGAGCTATGTTATAATAACAGGTGCTGTTGGAGCAGTGAGGGAAAAAATAGAGTCATTTAAACATCTGTTTTGTTTTGTTTTCAAAAGCACCTTTGAAGTACTGTTGTATAATTAGGATGTCCATTGCAAAATACACAGATAATAAGTGTTGAGTGACTTAAATGAAGTTGTATGCTTCTGTTGGTGTGACAAAACAGCTGGCCTTGCACCTAACTGTACTATTTACATTACACAACAATACTGCAATGTGACTGCACTCATGCAATTGCAAACTGCTTGTCCTCCTCCTCCAGTCCAGTTGCTTCCCTGTCAGCTTCGCAGCAATGTCCTCCATTCTGGCTCTGCTCACTTTCCATGTTGAGCAATGTTTGTGCTGTGCCGTAAGTGGGCTCGTGCTTCAGAGGTGGACAGCTGATGTTTTGCACCAGAGACGGATTCAAGCACAGGAAAGTCTTGTCGCCCTCTTCCAGGCTGGTTGTGGTGGTGACCACAGAATCGCTAAAGATTGTGTTGGAGAACACAGAGTTGAAAGTAAATGAAGAGCCAAAAAGTGTTTCCTCAACAGTGGATTTGGTGTGGTCTGTGGTAGCAGCCACTGCTGGGTCTCTGGGAGGTTTGACTGGAGGAATAGGATCAGGCTCACTATTATTGATCTCTGGGTCTTGTTGCTCATTCTGATTGGCTGTTTCCTCCTGATTGCTACTCTGTTCTGAGACCTGGTCAGGTGGCTCACTCTTGGCTGCCACCCTGCAGTCACTGTTGACACTGGAACGCCGGGAGGAGCCCTCTGCTGTGGAAATGACACTGCTGGCTCGGGGGAGAGATTTGGGGGACCTTGGCCCCCTCAGTCGCCCCTCTTTCCCCAGAGGGGTAGAGAAGCAGTTGAGGCAGCCGGACACTGAGGAGGACTTACCCTGAACGTACAGCACTGTGATTGGGGAACAAGCTGAGGATCGGGTGGGTTCAGCTTTGCTAGAGCCTGCTTCTGAATTCACCCCATTGAGCCCCTGGGGCAGTTTGAGAGCACCCCCAGAATCTGATGAGCGACGGGCAGTTTTGTTGTTGGAACCCCTCCTAATGCTTTTTGTGCCTCTAATGGGCCAGAGGTCCTGTGTGAGCCCTGCATCTTTCTGTTTTGGTGTGGATCGTAGATTTAAAGTCTGTGCGTTTGCGATGGGGATGGTGGAGGCCTTGGTGGAGACTGTGTCCTTTGTGGTGTGCGTAGTGGTGGAATGCTGCTGCTGCTGTGTGTGTCGTGGGGTGGAGGTGTCACTGGGAGGCTGGTAAGAGGAGGAGCAGCGGCGTGATGGGGGCTGCTGGACCGGGCTACTGCCGTTTGACCAGGGCTCATTATCCAGGCTGAGGCTGAACTCACCGCTGCTCTCACTCTGGGCGCGACTTGGGACGCCATTCAACCCTGGAGAACCACCCAGGAAATAAAAGATTTGACAAAATGAAATAAGATCAACCACAGTTTGCATAAAAACAGTGAACAGTGGGAAACAAGTTATATTACTTCATTCCAAAATAGTACATTACAAACCATATACTGCGTACATGTAATGCATTGTACTGCATACCATACATACATGCATGATGCATAATACATAATGCATACATGCCTGTTTAATGTCTCTCTAGAACTGATACCTGTTGGATTTACTGTTTAGAAGCCTGACATAATCTGATATCCTTTTAAGATGTGGATCAGCCATTTTGAGAGCTTGCTGTAGAGTGAATGATTGTCATCCTTAAAAAAATAACAGAAAATATAAGATATTTGGCATGTGATGCTTGACACAGCACACCCACATTAAAAAATTCAGTTAAATTCATCATTATAATCTCTTTTCTCATAATTTTGCTGCACCTTCTGAAATATGATAGGACTTTTATCTTATCAACTGATCCTCAATGATCAACAGGGGGCAGCAGAGTCAAGCTCTTCTGATAGTTGATGGCCTCTGTTGTCGGAATAGAGATTAATCTGAATCAAGGCCATGATTGCAATTTGATGGATTTACTCATAATTCCTGTGCTAGTAATACATCTGCATGCATGCTGAATCCCCTAAATGAGTATTCAGAGGACTTTACCGTGATGCTGCAGCTCGTCGTTGTCCTCTAAACCAGATGGCACAGCGCTATCATTGGAATCCTTATCTGTGGGGCAAAACATGTCAATGGACAGATGATGAGAAATCACTGAATGGGTATCAGTGATTGATAGTCTTGCCATTCATGCCATGTCATTCTTTTCAGTACTAACAAAGCAAGAAAAGCACATGCGAGTGTTGTCTTTGCTCTGCTCTTCTCTACATTGTGTGTGGCTAATGGAGATGACATCAAACAAAACAATGGCGTATGAATACTTCTACCTGTCACCCATAGCTCAGAAATGTCTGGAACAGTGTCGGTGGTGTCAGTGGTTGCGGTGGTGTGGAGATGGCCGGATGACGGAGAGGTGTGATGATGGTGGAGGATGGTCAAGATGGAGGAGGTAAGAAGGGATGACACAAGTGTGTCCTTCCTGTCCTCATCCACATCAAACTCTGACACTTCCAGCTGCTCTGAGCTGCCTGGCCACTGCCGCTTCTTGGACGGGGCTGAGGGGTATGCCAAGTCGCCCAGGGCTGGATGAGCGGACCAAGGAGTGGAAGAAGTGGGAAGTGGATGAGGGAGGGAGTGGAAAGGTGAATTGGTCATAGATATAATGAGGTATTATATCTGTGGAATTGACGACATGGAGAAAGGGTGGGGTGTTTCTTCAGCAGGCTATACGATGGTGGAGACCAACTAATTATCTTATAAATCTGTGGTTTCCTCTTTGACTATAGTTGTCTCCTGGTAAGGCAGAGCTCATGCGGCACCAGTGTCCTCCTGCAATGCAGTATTTCTTTGACCTCTATTGTTCTAATAAGGAAGACTGACTTTGAATGCTGCCACTTTACTAGGAAGTGACTTTGTGTTGCAAATGATACTGTATTCATTTACATATTTTGCTATTTTAGGTCTGATCTGGTGAAATGAGGTAGGTATGAGCACTTTGCTAAAAATTTGTTGATTTACATGTGCAGGGAAGCATCCTTGCTGTCAATGAGTCTACTCCAGACTAGGGTTACTTTTGTGTTATGACAGTGGTAATCAATGAAACTGAAAAAAGAAATGCATAGGTATTGATGGTATTAAAACAAGTTAGGAGGAAATAAAGGCAGGTGGCTACAGCCAAGATGAAGTCAGACACTGGACCACAGTCTTTCTTACACATGGAACGATGGAAGAGGGACTTGACTTTGTCTCTGTCCTTCAGCCTGTTCCTCATGCGGGGAAAGATTTTCAGTGCAGCTATTTAACAGCAAATGTGACCACATGAGAGGCAGAGAGGCGAGGGAGGGAAGGAGGGGACGGTGCAAGGACAGAAAGGGAAGGCAGGATGGAAAGGAGAAAGGGGAAGAAGGAAGGAAGGGTGGGTGGGGCCGGGAAAGGAACAGGGAAGGAGCAGGGAAGAAGGGAGGCAAGAGAGATGGAAGGAGTGAAAAGGACACGTTAACACACACAAGAATGACACAGGGAAGACATATTCAGGACTGTTGTGGGAAGTGTTCACACACATCATGCATCAGGGACACTGACACTTTTAGACATGATGCATAAAGCATATGCCTGCTTTTCAAAGTGCTGTATGCAATGCAATACCTGCATATTTTCGGATACACCCTGGACTCGTGTTTACTGGAGACACATATGCATACCTCCACTTTTTGTTTACATTTTATAAAGTGACACACATACGTTTGCTGCATTCCCTGTCCAGAAAAGGCTGTGTACAATAGATAGCACCACATGAAGAAGCCCACATTCACACAGTGCTAAAACAAGTTTACCTTTAAAGACTTTTATTTAACCTCAGTGGTACCCTTGGACAATGACAAGGTAGGGAACTTTTTTATCCAGTTAAAAGGGGAAAATTGAGAGATCAATTTCGTTCCTTGCCCAGTGGCTACAGGCTGAGGGGCAGCCCGGCACGAGCACGCTCCTCCAAGATCTCTCTGACCTGCCTCTGACTGTGGTCTTGGTGGGAGGAAGGGCCAAGCTGTTACTTCCATGTTTACAGCCTCTACGGCAATGGAGTGCCTTTGGTGAATTAGAAAGTCCCTTCCTGCCAGGCCAGTGTGAGATGGACTGCAGAGGCCATGAAGGTCATACTCACTGCTGTGACGGCGGGGAGAGAGGGTATCAGCTGCTGAGGCGGCGGCTGAGCCTCCAGAGCCATCTGAACTGATGAAAGAGCTGTTGTCCTGGCCCTGTATTGGCCCTCCGATGCCATCACAGGAGCCCGAGTGTGTAGGTGTTGGGGACTGCAGGGAGCGTTCGAGTCCCTGCTCGCGGCTACTGGATTTCATCAACTTCTTCAGTTTCAGAGTGATCCAGTTCCCACGCCTTGGGAAGGACAGATACAAAAGAGGAAAGAGAAGTCACAACAGAATGGGAGGCAAATTACAAAACAGGCTAGTAGCTGTGGACGAGCTGAACACAGAGAGACACAGAGAAGAATGGAGATGAGATGTGCCACAGCTGTAGTAGTAAAAGTAATATTCATCACTATTATAGGCACTGACTTGCGAGGAGGTGAGGGGTCGTAGAACTTGTACTGGTCCATGATCTTTTCCTCTAGCTTTTCTTTCTGCCTCCTCAGCTCATTCAGCTTGTCACTGAGCAGAAAAAGACATGGTGAAAAAGATAGAGAGAAAGAGAAGGAGAGAGTGACAGAGGAAGGGAGGTTTGAGGTTAGTTTTATTAATCAATAATTAAATTAAATAACTTGTGCTTGAATAAAAATATTTTTATGTCCTCAGATAATACATATGTAGAGAGACTAAACTGCCTTATTTCAGACTAAGCACAGCGGTTGGTCAGGAAAGAGCTACAACTTGCTAAATTTTTCTCATCACAGAAATTGAATGGGTTCTACCCATTCAATTTAATGGTACCCAATCTTATTAATTTATTAGTGATCTAATCAATTAATACCCAAACTAACCAACTGAACTTCTATGATTCTCACACACACTGCAGATTGTGGGAGGTTTACTCAATGCAGGCCGGTCCTGACACTGGCACAGACACACACAGCCTAGGAATTTTAGGTCAGTAAAGTTTTTTTTTTTTTTTTTTTTTTTTAAATCTGGCTGAGCAGTAATGTCAGACAACATCAATAATCCATGGCCAGCCTGATCCCACAGCTGTTTTGGGCATGCCTGGTGAACACTGTGGTATTTTGAGTGCCCTAAATAGTCATGTTGTGACGATTTGTGCTTTGGTGCAATGACGCTTTGCACACATCACGGCATTGTCCACTTTTATAGCTATGTTTTAACTCAATAATAAAATTTGAATTGACACTACCTTACATTATCATAATTTTTTGTCATGTTTTTGTATTTTTCTACTGTCTGCTACCAGACTAAAATGATGGGAATTAATTCCATGGTACTTTTAGATCTAAAAGGATTGTTCGTGCCTCTATCAGCTATACAGCCCTAGATAGCCCCTCTATATCAATACTAGCCTTTCACCACAGCTTAGCAACAGATTACTGTATGTTTGTTGATGTTTGTTTACATGTACTGTCTCTGCTCAACGTGAAACAGATCCTTGCTCTCCATCGTCTGCTCCAGCAGGGTTCGGTTCTGCAGCATCAGGGTCTGAATCTGGCTGAGCAGGTGGCGGTTCTCCTCCTCCAGGTTGCCCTTTAACTGGCCCAGCAGCTGAGTGTCACACAGACATGGCAGCACACATCAACAAACACATATATGCACACAGCCGCAAAGACACAGTGATAATAAAGTGCAATTTCTGAAGCACAAACTTGGTAAATTGTGTCTATGCAGAGAAGCCCGAGTCAGAGATAACAGCCATTTGTGTTGGAGTCCTAATGGGTTTCATGTTGCTGGCACTTGTGAAGAAGACAGATTCAACAGTGCCCTCCATAACAGTGAGATTCACACTCCTGACACATAAAACATTGACTTTATAACTCAGAACTGATGAGTTATTCTATTTTTTTCTTTTTTGCAGCTGTGACTTATATATATCAGATATATCAGATTTCTGACTTTGTACTTAAAATATATAAATACTGTATTATTGTGAAAATTTAACTTTAATCCTAATTCTTCAAAAACTTTTTTTCCACAGAGTTTGCATATCCTATGAGCTAGGTTTGATAACAGTTTAGTTATGAATGTTAACTTCAGCAGCAAGGCAAGTAGCTGAGTGTACAGTATCATTAATAATTTTGGGTTTTTTTGCCATTGCTCTGATATTTGAAAAAAAAAAAAAAAAGAATAGTGTAGCTAAAATGCTCCTTAACATGGCAATTCCACACTGACGTCCATACCTCACACTGGTTTGTGAGCTTTGTGGAGGTGATATCCAGCTGCTGATACTCCTTCTTCAGCTTGGAGAAGTCGGCCTCCAGCCAGGTGTGCTCCAGCTTGGCCTCGTTCAACTGGCTCTTGAGCTGCTTGTGATCAGCCGACAGCTCCTCGTTGTCCTTCAGAAGCTGGCGGTACGTCTGGTTTAGCCTTGACAAATGACAGTTTGAGAAAGTGTATACATGTGCATTTTTGTGCAAGAGTGTGAGACAGCATGTATGCCTCCACATGCGTGCGTTACTCTGTGTGTGTGTGTGTGTGTGTGTGTATGTGTGTGAGTGTGCATGCATGTCTACTCGTTCTTCCTCACCAGTCCTTCTCATCTCGGAGCCGGTGGCACTCAGCGGTGGTTTTCCTGTGCTGCTCTTTCTCCAGAGCCATCTTCTCCTGCTCCTCCTTCAGGGCTTTCTCCAGGTCTTCCAGCTTGGTCCGCTGCTGCAGCAGAGTGTTGTACCTAAAAGCACCCACACACACACACATGCAAACACACACATAAACATGTATAGATGTGCACATGCATATTTAAAGTACATGGGTTGATAGTCTATGGATAATGACCAGATTTTGTTCATTTTAAGAACAGTTTTTACAGCATTATGCAATTATCATTCCTATTAAAATGGTAAATCATATCCCTATTACAATATCTGTCAAATTAATCACAACATGATTTTTTTTACCATATCATTCAGCCCTATCTGTCCTTCCCCCCACCTGTCCTGCAGGGTGCGGTGCTCCAGCTCCAGTGTGCGGTGGGCGTTCTTCAAACAGCCATGCTTGCCCATCAGCGCTTCATACTCCATGGCCTGCCGCTCATGCAGTGCCGCCAGGCGCTCATGGTCGCGCAGCAGCTGCTCATGGACAGAACGCAGCTCCTCACGATCCTGTACAGCGCTGTCCCGCTCGCTCTCTGTCCCGGACTGCTGGCGCTGCAGCTGAGCATTCTGGGCCAGGAGAGAAGCACTCTGGGAGTTCAGAGTGGATTTCTCCACCTGAAGAAAGGGGTTCAGTTGATTGGGTGTTAGTGTCACACAAGACATCTAGAGCAGTTAATCATGTTGCAAAGTGATGCGCTGTGAAAATGATTTCAGGATGGTCTGTCTTAATGCATATCTCAATGCAAGGCTTGACAGAAATCTTAAAGGAATATATGAGAGCCCAGCAGCTGTTTAGTTAAGTGTACTCAAGTGTGTAGTGAGTACATGTGTTATCATAGTACCTGTAGGTTAGCATTGTGTGTCTGCAGGGTGGTGTTGTTCTCCTGTAGTGATGCAGTCTGTCTCTGCAGGGCAAGGATCTGAGCCTGCTGGCTGTCAGACTGGCTCTCCAGCTGCTTCAGCTGGACCTGCAGAGCCTGCCGCTCGGCCTCGAGCGTGGCATTCTGCACAGGAGAGGGAAAGAAAGGTGCAAGATAAGTAATATAAGATAAAATCTAAAATGTTCAGCTGTGTCAATATTTTTTCAAACAGTGAGTTAACTATTCTGATTACTGTAGAAAGTATTTGCAAGAAGAACGAGAACATGAAGAAAAGGAAGTAGATCATGGGATAGGACACTCTGTGGTCTATTAAAATTTAGTCTGCATCTGAAAGGACAGTCGTCATGTTAAAGACAGACCATGCAATTTCCAGTGGGAGGGCACACCACTTTGTTTACTAATGTTAAGGATAAAGCTAAGGAAGGATAATACCCCTCCGCTTTATGCCAAGACTAATACTCCATAGAATTGACAGGACACTTTTAAATACCTGTCTTGAATAGCCTGTCTTGAATTATTTGTTGGGTTATGATGGTGTTAAAGAGTTGTCCTGAACTCCTGAGGCATTTCAAAGTTCTATTCTTTTGACAACCGAGTGGCATTCATCATTCTTCCAACGTATTGCACATTCAATAGAGGCCATCCACTTACATTCCTCTCCACTTCAATGAGGCGGTCCTTGACCTTCAGCAGCTCCTTGGTGGCCTGCTGGCTCTCACGCAGCCATTCGCTCACTGCCTTGCCTGTCTCTCTAGGAGGGGTGGGGCTTGATGCTACCCGCTCCTCCTCCTCTCTCTGCTGCAAAGCCTCATAGTTCAGCTTTACCTGTGTGAGAGGTCCAAGGTCCAAGGTCAAATATTAGCTTTGCTCATTCCAAAAACATTCCTCTCAAATACAGCAGATTCACGTCATAGTAGTTTTCCCTTATAACTGAATCTAAAGAGCCTGCAACGCTGAAATTAATGATAGGACTTACAGTCTTGAGCTCCTGACGCAGCTGCTGGTTCAGGGCAGACGACTCCTGCAGACGAGCCTCTAGGGCGGCCATCTTGTCCTCTTTGATCTGGAGCGACCTCTTCAGAGACATCTCCAACTCTGACTCCAGCATCCTGAACCTGCTGCATGGAGGAACGAGGGTTTTATTATATAGCTTGTATATGTGATCTTTTCATGACACATTTACCTTGGCAGCTACCTGATGGAAACACCAGAATATGGCATTAAAGTTAAATTATACTGTCCGTTGTGTTAAGTTGAAGCTGTATGAAAGCACCTGTTGTCCGCTGCGTCCTGGTCAGCCTGCTTTGCGCTGTCCTGGTTTAAGACCCTCATCTCCTGCTCATGGGCCAGCCTCTCAAGTTCATTGTCTCTCTGCTGGCTCCGCAGCTTCTCATTCACCAGCTCCTACAGATGGACAGTATACTTAGATTATGCTGCATCCGTTGTCTAGCGATAGCTGTTGGTGATTCTTTTTTGAAATGGTAAACAAACAGAACCTGCTTACCTGCTTACTAATTGTTTTGGTGATCGTATGAACTCAAATGGAGTTTTTACTGACACCGGTAATTTCAGATTGAAGGTTCCTTCAAGGTCAGGAAATGATTTCAAAAGCATGGGCTCTGATGATGATCAGTTGCTTTATTTGTAACTTTCATATTTAGGTGAAAGGTTGAAAACCCACATATCTAGTACTTCCCCTGAATAGAGGCAGGGGAAGTGTATTGAGCTTTGCAAGCATGGGCTACTCCGTTCACAGAAGTTTGTTTGAAACTTTTACCAAGCCACATCAATTTGTAACCCAAAATGTAACAATTCGTATAACCTACATTTAACTGACAATTGTTCTTTATTTTATTTTATTATTATTATTTTTTTTTAATATGAGGACATGAAACTGAATGACACTATCCACTATCATTTACAACAGATACAACAAATAACTATGCTCTGGTTTGATTATTATCACTTACCAGGGTGATGCAAAACAACATATTTATTATTTTCAGAACTTTAAATGTTCAAACTTCCTGAGTGCAATCTGAGTTGCAGATGGAAAAAGTCCCACCCCCACTCCCCTGCCAAGGATCTTATTTACTCTTTGTATTCTATTTGATTAGTTTGAAGTAATCAGTTTGTTTAAAGTACATTTTTGGTATTTACTTTGCAGTCAGTTCTTTAAGTTGGTAAGTAATGGTCTCAGCATATATGTGTGTTTTTATGAGTTTTATGATTTATTCAGTAATAGTGAGCTACATGGAGTCATTGCCTTCTTCCCCTCACCTCTCTCAGGGTGGACAGGGTCCTCTGGTCAATGGCACCTTGCTTGGTCAGTTCCCTGTTTTCTCTCTCCAGGACTTTGACCCTCTCGGCTGTCTCCCTCAACCCCTCCACCTCCTTTCCTAAAAAGCGAATCTCCCTTTCCAGGGTGGCAGTATGGACATTGCTGCTGTCCAAGGTGGCCTCCTGGATTTCAGCCTGAGACACAGGAGAGCAGAACAGTCGTCACAGAAAAGCAGTCAGAAGATAAGCACCTCCCATCAGCCATCACCACGAGCCTACCTGCTGGCGAAGTCGTCGATTCTCTTTCTCTAGCTGCCTCTTGTCCCTTTCCAGAGTTGAGCTCTCCTGCTCAAGGCTCTGCTTCTCTACTTCCAGCTGCTCCAAGCGTCGTGATGAGATGCGAAGTTCCTCCAGGCTGGCCTGAAGACTCTGGTTCTCAGCCTCCAGCTCCTGAACCTCTGCCTCGAGGCGCTGGAGCTTTCGATCTACAGAGGTGGAGAAGGAGGAAAAAGTGAGGATTTGGGGAGCCAGTAATAATCTGGATACATTTGTCGGTGCATAATGAAACGACAGACGCTACCTGTATTATCAAGGGAAGCCTGTAGGCGTTGATTCTCTGTGTCCAAGGCCCTGCATTTGGCCTCCAGTCGCTCCGTGTGCTTGCTGGCGTAGGAGGAGCGGGTTGGCAGACCTGTGATGATGCTGTCACGGTAGGGGCTGCTGCTCTTCGAGCCAGGGGAGTGATCACGAGATCCGACAACGCAACGCAGCCTATTATGACTGTTCTGTAATACTTCCAGATCGGACATCAGTTCTTTCAAATGCTCCACACTCCCATCCTCTAGCTGTCCCTTCTCCTGATCATGAAGGTCTGAGACAGTCTCACACTCGACTCCTTCCAACTCCTCTACATGGGATCCCTGATAGCATTTTGAATCTCCACTGATAATTTCCTGCGTTACTGTATTGGACAGCAAAGCATTGGCGCTGTTCTCTAAATCGGAGTGGGAGTTTTGGACACCCCCGGGTTGTTCCGCTGATGAGGTACAGCTATTGGGGCCACAGATCCCCTGGCAGACGTGGTTGTGTTCTTGGTGGTGGTTATGGATGTGCTGTGGGCTGTTGTTAACAGAGGCGGCTCTGAGCTCCTCAATTATCCTCAGCAGGCTTTGATTCTCCTTCTCCAGCTTGAGCATCCGGCTGCGAGTCCTCTCACTCACCTCCTCACTCAGGGTCTGCTGGCCTATACACAAACATGATGACAATATGCTTTCCATTAGGGATGTCGATTCAGTTACAGATTGTGATTATTGTTTGTGGTAGTAGTAGTAGTATTGTTTTTTTTGTTTGTTTTGTTTTTTTGGAAGATTTTTATATTGCCATGCTGGCCTTGAATTGATATTTTGTCTTCATATGGCATATTAAGGCACACTTTTATATTACTCAGCATGTAAAAAATATCACACCTTAGAATCCAACAGATGGCTGTGGGGCCTGTTCAGAGAAGAATGTACTTCCAGGTCCGCACTTTAATATGCTTTCCCATTTGTTTGAGATTACACAAGAAAAAACACCACGCATTTTTTTTTTGTTTGTTTGTTTTGTTTTTCTGGTCACTTCCTATGTTGAAGCCTGCAATGAAAATTCAAAGCTCAAAGTGAATTTAACAACTTGCTTAAGATATACATTGTGTTTCAAAATATGATTAATCTGTTTTCCATAGTTCAGTGTTTACATTTTTTCTCCCAAATCATAATTTCGAATCAAAATACTTAGAATATAGAATTTCAGTCAGAATTACAGAATTACAATACATATTGGATTTGCACCCAAAGTATTCGGAACTGTATCGTATCAAGGTCCCATGGCTACTTTCCATCCAAACCAGGTGAAAACTTGAGGTGGACAGACTGAGACACTGAATGAGCACGTTCAGTCAAACACAAACAGGCTGTAGTTCCGGCAGATAACCCATTTTTGAATGTTGAATGACAGATGACTCAGACAGTCTTTTAAGTGGGTGAGCCCAGCTAACAGCTGCAAGAAGTCTATCCACCCACCACCAGATCTTACCCTGAGAGTTCTCTGTGGTCTTGGAGAGCTGCTCTAACTCCCAGCCCAGGTGTTGGGACTCCTCCATGCTCCTCCTCTGGGCCAGACACAGGACCAGATTCTCCTCTTGCAGCTCCTCTATGCGCCTCCGATCTGCCTCCTTCTCCTGAAGGGGAGACACGGATGCATGAGAGAGGAGGAGTCAACAATGTATTAATGGAGACTACTACTAACACATATGAGCACTTCACTGCAAGCCTTTCTCTGTCCCTTAAGACACTTAATCATAATTGACTTCTGCATACTTCAATACTATAATTATATTCTATCCTTGATTCTGTGCACATGTATGACCTGCTCCATTTCATGGACCCGGGCTTTAAGCAGCAGGCTCTGCTTCTCTAGCTGGTGGATTTTATCAGAGCGCGCCCTCCAGCCTGCCACCTGATCCTCCAGCACCTCCTTGGTCTCCTGTAGCACCCGATTATCCTCCTTTAGCTCCTAAGATGCACAAAAACACATTTAGGATTTATATAGACCTACATATTTTCCTTCCCACGCTGCTGTCACCATGGTGATGTGAACATCAAGAGACTAATGCAGCTCCAGGGTGAGAGACTTCACTCCCTTATAACAGTCAAGTGCCGCATCAAACTTCATCAAAGTCTGCGGCACTCCAGAGAATGATTTTCCAAAAATCATTTTTGTTGTTTATTGAGAAATAAATGGAAAAGCTCCAGTATCGTGAAAATTCAACTTTCACAATAAATGTTCACACCTCAGCTGCAACTTTTTACACAAATCTCACAATTCTTTTCTCTGGTTGATAAAGAACTATTCAGCCTGCTCATATGAAACTTCTCTTTTGAATTTCCATACTTTTTGAATGTGATCTACTAGAAATGAATATTTTGACTATGAAAAGGTAGACCTTTCTTGTCACACATTGGATTATTATAAAGTAATCTCAGTTTTTTCCCTTCCTTTGTTACTTTGATATTGGATGTACAGTGCATGTGTACAATGCATGAGGTCTCTCACTTTGAGTGACATGAATTTAAAGTGTAATTATTGTTCATTGTTCAAATCAGCAACAATGAAACACCATAAACTCATGAGGACAAAGAGCTGTAAAATCTCAATTTTGTTTTAATTCTAGTGATGGATTTTTATTATCCAGGAGGATAAGTAAATGCTCCAATAAATAATTAAGAAATTCATTAACATCTAGTTGTTGCATCAAAGCGTGTACTGATTTCACAAGTTTCAAGATTACATAATCAGCATCCTAGTCTCAGAATTTATGGGTGAAACTGAATGCTTTTACCTCCACTTTGGCTTTAAAAAACTCCATCTTGTGCAGTTTCTCCCTGTAGCGTCCCACTTCACTCTCCAGCTTGTCTGCCTTGATGGCTCTCTCTCTCAGGGCGTCCAGCTCGTCGCGGTAGGTGCGGGCAGCACGGGCGTCCACCAGCAGCTGGGAGTTCTGATGCAGGTGCAGAGACGATGTTAAGAGCAGAAGTCAAAGTTCAAATCAAAGCACAAGTAGCAGTGTGGGAAAAGGTGAGCTGGTCTTGATCTAGAGTCTCTAAATATTACAATGATTGAATGCTGATGCAGGCAGGTGTATTCAACCAGTGCTGAACCTGTCTTTTGTTCATTTAAGAGACTATGTGATGTCTTAACAAGCTATTTAAATTAACTGTGTTACTGTAACACACCTTGCTGACACTTGCACAAGTGGAAAGGGCGTATGTGCACACCAGTGTATCTACTTTTTATTCCAGGTTTAAAGCGTGTGTGCATCCCAGTGTTTGCCACTCAATAAATAGACAATGCTTGGTGTTTGTTTGTGACATCTAACTATGCTAACTGATGCAGCTGATCCAAGTCACAAGACTTAAACACAGAATACAGTGTGAGATCTGCTGTCCATGGGAGCTTTAGCTGTATCTCAGAGCCAAGGTCAGAGTACAGGGGTTTAAATTCGCTATTGCTAAGCCTTGCTCTGCAGTAAAGTATAGTGTGCATTAATCTGTATAATCTCCAATGCAGAGCGGTTGGGAGGTTACTGTGTGTCAATGCTGGAGTGAGGCAGACGTTATTTTGATATTCTTTTTTACACTCAGTTCGAACCTCCTGCTGGATCCTTTTCAGCTCTGACTCCATGTTCTCCAGCTCATGTCTGCAGTCCAGTATCTGCTCACTCTTCTCCTCTCTGGCGGAAGTCGGGTGGATACAGAGAGAGGAAAGCGGGTAGGTTAGTACACACTGTGCAGCACTTGTACATATTTATGCCCAATTACACACCTGCCCTTCCCATTCCATCATAAATACAACAAAACACAAACACTAAATGGCAAATGCAAGAGGGCAGGTGGGCTCATGTTGCTACCGTTACTACAAACACACTCCCACACAGACACACTTGATTGCAGCAGGAACCCTCATTCAGAAGTACAGACTCCTCAGCCTCCTATCCTGTTTTCGACAAACCCATGCATGACCTCATCTTTCAGTCCCCAGAGGGTAAAAACCCTCTTTTTATCCATGTTGTTTCTCCCTATTGTAAATTCATCACTTCAAAAATGCAGTGCCTTTGGCGGGAGGCATCAGCTTTAGACATGCATAAAGGCAGTGTTTGATGCCATTCAAAAATGCAAAGTCATGCCATAGTTGATTGCTTTATATGATATTGTGTTTGCTCAAAGGCAGGAGGCAGTAAATCTGAACATCCGAACGAGAGTGAACTGTACAACAGACTAGTTGGGGATGGAGAGCAGAGATGGCAATCAAGGTCTTGATCAGATAAGGGTTAGTGTGTGTGTGTGTGTGTGTGTGTGTGTGTGTGTGTGTGTGTGTGTGTGTGTGAATGTGCATGTATTTAAGTGCATGTGTGAGAGAATGCGCATGCAGTATGCGTAGAAATGCAAAGCCAATGTGGGTCATTGGCAGTGAAGGACCATGGGACTTGCCAAGGCAGGCAATAATGTGGGCCAAACCCCCTCTGGGCATCTCTTATCCTGTAGTATCAGGCTTCATCTCTTTATCTCTCTCTCCCTCTCTCTCTCTCTCACACACACTCTTTTCCTCTCTTGTTCTCTCTCTCTCTCTCTCTCTCCTCTTCTCTCTTCTGGCAATTCCCCAGAGCTGCTATCCCAGCTTCCTCCCCATCACCTCCCTGCAGTGAAATTTATTCCATACTAACAGACGATGTTGAACCCAACAAACATTTACACTGGGAATGTCTATATTCAAGTAGTTAACTGGGATCTTCAGAAAGTTCAATCCCAGTGTGGGTATTTGAAGTATTTTGAGCTTGAGGCGATGTTGTATTATCATTCAACACTCTCCAAGTGCTATCAGAAGTGGAGCATTAATTCTAATTCAAAACCAAGCTCGCAAGTATTTAAAACCCAACTTAGCGTTATATGAGGCTTTTAATGACAGGTACTTGAAAAAGCCTGTATTCTTGTCGGTGACACAACAAGCACGGAGGCTCCAAGCTCTCCTCTGGTCTGAACTGTCCGGTCAGTACTCACAGCTCTTGTCTGAGGCGTCTGATCTTAGCCTTGGAGTCAGCTAGCTCCACTGCCAGGTGCTGTTGGGCCCCCGCCTGCTGCTGCTGCATGCTGGGACAGTAGCTGGCGGAGTGGGGGCTGGATGGGCTGCTGAGTGGGCTAACTACACCCTCTCTTTCCTGCATTAGCTCTGTTATAGTCTGCAGAAAGGAAGAGATAAAGGTGTACAGCAGGTTACAGGTGACCCTTAATCCATCAGTTTGCCCTCAATATGTATGCATTCATAGAAGAACCATGATGAAACATGCTGAAGAACAATGAGCTGCCTGAGGGGCACTGCAACTCTGTCCCCACTCTGTGCAGTACTTGTACATATTTATGCCAAAATGAGGGGCATAAATAGCACGGTCCAGGGATGACCAACGGTCCTGAGGAGGCTTTACGGGGGTCCTCAGCAGAATAAGGTTTAGCAAAATTAAGGATAAGAACGTTTCTTTTGTTCTCCACTTTCACATTTCCTATTTTTACCTCCCTCACCACAGTAGCAATTAGGCCTATTCAGCTAGCAGCCTCTTTTGATTTTTTTTATGGCCTGCAAGAGGCTGTGAGTATATTAGGCTGGCATCAGTGATAGCCTAGGATGAATAAATTAACGGAGGCTACAGACCTACTTAGGCTACTGTTAGTCTAATGGATATTGTTTTGCTATATTTAACCTGTTTTCTATCTTTATAGATGTGGGCCTGTCTGAAAAAACACCACATCTCCTTGGGTGCTAGATGTAATCTTTGCACTTTTGGATCAAGCTTTGTAGCCCTATCTGCACAGCTGCTGTCTCTAACTGATTATTATGATAGCATTAAAATAGAGGGAGAAATGCACATGACTGTTTTATTTCATTCAGTAATAGATCTATTAATATCATACTGTGAGAGTCACCTGTAGCCATTCATGGACAAATTATTCTGTGTTGCCCATGAACCCCAAGTGAAATTCAGCCCACTAGCTGCTTAAATTGCACAGCCCTGGTATAGATGTGTAATTAACCCCCTAACTCAAATACATAGTCATATCTGACAACAGAAGTATTCTCAGTTGGGGACGATGTCTTATAAAATCTGTCAGATTTGCTAAATTTTTGGGGGTCTGTGAGTGTCATGTGCACTAGAAGAAAAAAAGGCTTGGCTCGTATCAAAAATTACCAAGGCATATTTTTATGCAAAGTAAATTAAAAAGGTATGATTGCTTGTATGACTGATTCTTTCCATTCTTCACCTGTAAAAATATCTGAATCTCTGAAACTATAAGACCCACAGCGACCAACCTTTGTAGCTCGATTGGAAATCTCACCCACAACTCAGGCAGCATACCACACCATTCACTCAGAAATGACTTACATTTACATTAGATTTACATGCTAGTTTTGAGAAAAACAGCTCTAACTCATTATAACTCAATATTTTTTTCCTATGTGCAGTCTTTGCACATGTCTAAAAGTGCTTCTACTTCCAACCATAGGTGGCGCTATGACAGTAAAGTCTGTATTTCAGAATCAGCTGAAGGAATTTGCGCAAAACATTTCCCACGTTCTTGAGTCATGTCTGATTCAGCGCATAAAAGTGCGTCACTCGCAAAAAGGGGCATTGTTTACAAATGTAAACACACATGTTTGTCAAATTTGCAGTCCAAACTTTCAGAAAACATAAAAATTACAATGACAATAAAATTTCATCAACATATTAATTGTTGTGAATAGCTGAATCTTTAATGGCTGAGCTGTTGGAGTCTCATTCACTTCCATTGTATCAATAACATGACCATCACATGCTATATATACTCTGAACTGGAAGGTTCATGGTTCACATCTCACCTTGTCTTGTTTTCAAAATGCAGTAGACCTGAGTTCCTAACTTGATCGACCTCCTCTGACCTCATTATTAGACTGCAATGTTGTTCATCTAACTCTCTTACTATAGACAGTGGTCTTACAATTTAAAAACAGGTATTTATTTATTTGGTATGTGATGTCTGCTTGTCTTTCTATCCCAAAAATGAGATAAGATTTCAGATTCTTCTCCTTTAACTCATTGTCAGCTGAATAGCTCTAATGGTGGATGGATCCCTCCAACAGCTGCTTGTGCCCTTCTACAGAGGTGCCCTTGAGCAAGGCACTTGACCCCTAGCTACTGATCAGTGGGCAGCAGGAGACAACTGCAGCTGCACAGGGTGGATCAAAGGTGTACACTTAAAAAATAGGGTTAAAAAACAAGAAAACACAATCAGGCAAATAGACATGGGTACCTCCAGCTGAGTGTCCCTCTGGTCCAGGAGGCGTCTGAGGTGCAGGGCCATGTTCCTGGCCATGACCTCCAGTTCATCTGGATGCAGCTCACTGGCCTCTAACCACTGCAGGTCCAGCATGTTGTCCTGACTATGGGTCAACTGGTGCACAGAGGGAGTTTCAGTCAGGACAGAGGAGTACAGTGAAGCACAAAGTAGGGCAAGGAACATCAAGTATTTTGCTACTTTTAATTCCTAATAAATCTTTGATGCCACATCACTGGTGCCAGTGAAGCAGTATCAGAGTTGCTTGTGGATATCAGTAAACTGTTTATATCTTACATAGATATGAAGAAAGTGATGTGTGGGATGTGATTACAGTGACCTGTAGTCACTTCTTCAAAGCTATATGCTCTCGAATTTACAGTCTACATTTCTCCTGACAAACTTAGCTCACAAGACATTTGATGCTCGAATCTACATGCATTCTCCATACTGCCATGCATGAGGCTATTCACCATGATAACCTTTTACAACACTTTTCACTGTTTACTGTGGTTGCTGCTAAATCACAGATTTAACAAGCATAACTTAACATGATACCTCCTGAATATGTACAGCTATGGCTGCCTTTGTATCGAAGTCAAGCGTCTGGATCCTCTCGATGTACTCCTCTTTTTTTTCACACTGAAAATGAAGATGTAAAACGATCAAGATCTCCAGTGAATTTGTTAGTACAGCCTGTGTTCTGGGGTGAAAAAAAGGGATCATTTTACATAGAAACATCACACAGTAATGTCCTACCACCTATTCCCTACACATAGTATCCTATAAATAACAAATTAAAAATGTTGGATTTGAATGTTAGTTGCTCAGTGAATACCTGGACAGCACATCCCAACAGCATCAGCAAAAGCTTCCTCATTTCCTCCAGGCTTTGTTCTGTAGGGAGAAAATAAACAAGTTCATGAGAAATGAAACTGTTATGAAACTTACTAAATAGGTTCATTTTGCCTACAAATTTAACTTAGGTTTATTTTTTCTTCTAAACAGGCTTAACATTTTGGTGTCATACCTTGACAGTTTTGACTGCTGTCTCTGCAGCATCCTCATCATCAGATGTGACCACGTAACCATTCTGATGATGACTGCAGAGAGAGCAGTCGAAACTGTCAAGGTATGACACAAAAAAATTAAGCCTGTTTAGAAGAAAAAATAAACCTATGATATGAAACTTAGCGAATAAACTCCTGAGAACTGCTTGGATGGATTTAGGTTGAATAGGGAGCTAGTGGGCGAATTTGGGTCACAGCTTGTCAAAGCCTTACCATCAAAAGCCACTGTGCTCATCAAACTGACGGTGTGCAGTTGAGGAAAAACTACATAACACACAGCCGCGATGGGCTGCGAGGAAATATTTGAGCGGTGTCATTCTAAAGCACTGCATATCCAGTTTAGGTGGTGGGGTGGAATCACTTGTTCTGTACTGTGGCAATTACAAAATGATAATGATAATGGCAATATTCAATAATTTGATATAGTTTCATGCAATCAATAATTTTTCAAATGGCACATATCTCATTTTAGAATCAAACTCTTCATTTTCTTTTGACCTGTTTCTAAATCTTGACTGCTACACCAAGTCCCAGTTACATATATCCCAACCTTAGCCTTTTTAGGTTACCTATGGAAACAGTGCTACAAATAGGGCTGGCCGATAAATCGACTAAATTGATTCATTTAGATTTAAGGTTTAAATTGGCTGAATTGTAAAATCAAGATTTTGACTACATATGTTGTAGCGTTACAAAGGCAGCTGAGCACACTGTCAAACAAGCCAATCATCTACATAGAACCTACACGCCCAGAAAAGCATAGGTGAATCACTGGTCACATGATCATGCCTGCTAAGATTCCCATCAGCTAGTAGTTGCAGTTAGTGAAAAGCAAGAAAAATCTAAATTAAATTGTGAAAAGTTTGAAAAAAGAGAGAGATTTTAAAAATGAGCATTTTGCCTTTTACCAGACTTTCGACCAAATACTGACATAGCACTTCTTCTAACAGCAGAGTACACGGATCATTTAGAGGAGAGGGAAAGAATACTGTCTGGTTTTCCTTTTAAAAAGCATACCACAGTAAGGAGTCTTGCCAAGCAGCAACACGTTGGGCAGGGGAATCATGATCAACTGCCTCAGATTATCCTGCAAAGAAGGAACAAAGAGGCGAATGAGAGACGGGTCGAGAAAAAGGCAGATAAGCACATTTCAACCAACCGAGACGAGGACAGAATAAAAACACTTCTTGGGGAGAAGCCAGGGGAATTTGAAAGGAGAGGGTATGTGTGTATGTATAGCACATTGAAGCCACTTAAATAAATGTGGAAACACAGCCAACTAATGGTGAGTGACCTGAATGGCTAAGTGGCAGAGGCAGTTTCCCCTGTGCAGTGGTGAAATCCCCCAGAACCCTGGACACGCACTCTTCTTTCAGACTGTATGTGGCCTGTGTGTGTGTGTGTGTGTGTGTGTGTGTGTGTGTGCATGTCTGAAGGAAAATAATGATTCTTAATAGTTCCTCATGAGAAATAGAGACCCTCTCATGTTCAGGAAACTATTACTAGTTCCCAAGTGAGAAGAAAGCTGCATTTGAGTAGGGTCATTCAGCTTTTAGATGCAATGAAGCCAGACTGCACCAGCAGTCACATTTTCCATTGACTGCCACCCCGTTCCCATTAGGGAATGTTCAGCTGACCAGACCGACTCCTACAGCTTCCTCTCCTTTCCCAGCTTACGTCTGATTCTCGAGTGCAGCACTGAGAGCACGACTCTCGACTGTCAAGGTGCTCGATAAGGAAACTTGTTTTGCAAATAGAGCAGGGTGCAAAATAAGATACAAGCATTTCATTCCCAAAGCTGACCAAATGGAAATAGGTTTCAAAAACAAGCCTCTCACACAAACAAGTTGGTTGTCAAATGAAAACCTCATATGTCCAAAATGTCAGCTTTTCCAAAAATAATATTAGTGAATGTTTTTATCAGCTTGACCGCCATGCTTCTTGAGCTAATCCACTTTCAGAAGGGTGCCACAGTTTTTTAAGTCCCTGCAGGAGCATGTAATCATTCAGCGACATGGAAATCACCGATATTGCAGTTAAAAGATTTTCAAGTGCCAACAGCAATTTCCATGATACAAGAGCCTCCCTACATCGGCCACTTTTTCTGCAAGAGTTCTGCCAAAGAATCCAATTGATATCGACAATGGCAGTCTATTCAAGAAAGAGCTACATTGGATTGTGAAATGAATTAACAAAGAGATTTTTCTCAAGTTTCTTTATTCATTTTTGCAGAGAAAGGCTTTGGCATAATTGAATGCGGTCTCTTTTCCCTCCTATCAATTTCTTGGGTTTGCAGTCCACTTAAATGAGATTAGAGTGAACTGTCTGTAGCCAGGCTAAAGAACTGTTCTGTGATTGTGCTTCATTGAAGCTTTGTGTACCCTAATTGTGACTGGTTTACAACGAGCATGGAAACTAAAGCAGAAGCTAAAGATTAATACAAATCACCATCATGTAAAGATAAGCTGTTTATCTGTGTTAATGGAAATGTTGGGAAGTCATCACTCCATCAATGTGCTACTCTGAAGACACAGATTCTTCAATTCGTATTCAAATTGCTTCCTTCAAGATTGTAATACAAGTAGCGGCTGCAGGAGGACAGCTTAGCTCAAACTGTACTCAATTAGCTCTGCACAGAAAGAAAATCCCAAGTTCAGTAGAGAAATTATGTGCTTCCAACTGGGTCATTGTAAAGATCTGGCTGTGGGTCTGACTGCAGCTGTACTGTGGCAAGCTGCTGGTGGCTAACCTCGCTCCTGCGCTGATTACACAGATGTTTACATGGCTGATATTTAGGGCATGCATGTTAAGAAAAGCCAGATGATCTGCATGCAAGTCGGTGCCACTGTGTCAGGACAGATGTGCTACCAACTACGCTGCATGTGCCTGTGTGTGTGTGTCCATTCATGTTCCAGTGTCAAGGCTCAATTTTAAAGCCCAAGTCAAATATTGTGGTATCATAACCTGATGAATCCAGAGTAACAGCACATACCTTGGATAAAATATTCTATGGTGGGGAAACTCAGGGAGGGAACATCTGGTAACTCACCAGGTAATATGTCTTGATTTGACGGACAAGGAGGCTCAGGTTGTGGATCCTCTGACTTGGATCGCTTTTCACCTTGTTGACACCCTGAGGTGTAGCAGAGGGATTTCTGAGGATAGAGAATGCCATGAAAGAATTTCATTCTACGTTTTGGCCGTTCTCAAACACATCAATTTGTCAGGAATGGAGTGGAAGGAGGAGTTACAGAATCACAACCCATTTTGAAGTCTTGGCTTACGGATCCCGATGAAAACATCTGTCAGGCTTCTATTCATTTCTAACTTTAGCCGGTGTGACGTCATTCTTGGCCTGCGTGCTGTCAGCCAAATGGGGCCGTATCAGACTTTCCACGCAAATACCCAGGGAAATCTCAGCTGAACTGACGGGCTGTTTGTTACACTCTGCTGTAGAGCTATATGCTAGATTATGCTGGTTTGTTGTTGGCACATAGCAGAAATTTTTATGTTAATCATCAATCATCAGTGCTTTAATGTAGGCTACTTTCCTGTCTTTAATGAGTGTAAAAACCAGAGAGAGAGCAACAGAGAGAGAGAGAGAGAGAGAGAGAGATCCTGTCCTGTGTATCAGGCTGTTAGTCAGTCAGCCTCTCTCTTCTCTCCATCTCTGTCCCTCTGTTTGTCCTCTTTCTCCCACCATCTGTCCCACTGCCACTAAACACCAGCAGCGAGGCCCTAATCCCAGAGGGTCTCCCAATCCAGGAGATTATCCCCTCTTCCCCTCCCCTCAGCACAGCATTGTTTTTCGTTCGGAGCTGGTTATTGTGACCCTGGGGATATGGGGGGGATGAATAGATCTGGGGTGGCCAGACAGCATTATCCTCAAAAGCATTGGATCATCCTCTCTCTCTCTCTCTCTCTCTCTCTCTCCCACACACACACACACACACACACGCACAACTCATAGTCAACACAGTTATGACAATACCTCCAGAGTCTGGATTGTCACCTAACTATATAATTACATTTTAACATCAGCAGCCTCTTCCTGGATGTCAAAGCCATCCTAATGTGCAGCCTGAGTCACTTTCTAGCCTTGCAATGTGACAAAGGCTCCCAGCAGCTTTGTCACACTGCAAACTGCCAGAGGACTATCAGAGTGATTGTTAGGGGTGATGATAATTCCCTTGGAACATAAGGCAGACAAATCATAATCTCTTAAGTAGTGTCTTGAAGATAACTATGATGTCTGTCATGACTGGGCACTTCCAGACAGAATTACTATCCCACTTCCTTATTTATCTGCACCCAAGCTGATGTCTGCCAAAGTGGTATTATTAGCTGAAAAGGGGTCTGTGCAGCATGCATTCATGCTAATTCTGACCTTTTATGGGAAACTCTAACCTGGAACTCATGAGGAAGTAGCATTTAAAGACAACGGCAGACTACAAGGATCCTTTATGTAAGTGCAGAGTGACAAAGCTGGCATTGTTGCTGCTGGACACTGAGCGGATAGGAATCTCAGAAAAGGCTAGATACTGTATCAGCAACAATTGCAATGGGCATGTAAGGTGAAAAGGAACAGTTCTAAAAAAAAAAAAAAGCAGTACCCAATGTGACCCAACAGAGTTCACAAAAAAAAGCAGTGCCACTGAAATTTGAGCACTGGCAGAAATTTAAAGTTACTAAATCAGCCAAGATGTGATAATAACAATCAGCACTGTAACACATCATGTAGGTGGTTGGCTACTGGGCACCTTGGTGACCTCAGTGATCTTAATGACAGCTCCTGTGGGACTGGCCTACAATCATGAAGGTGGGTCAGGACATGGGCCGCTAAACTGAACATCCATCAGTACACTGGAAATAGCACAGCTCACCCAAGTCATTAAAAACAAGCCAAAACTCACATTTGGGTCATAATGTCATTCAAAAAGACTCCATCCAGTAATTCCGAAAAGTCCAACTGCATGCCCGCATCATTTGCCACAAATGTCTTCACCTAAATGACAAAGAGATTAGGCTTTTAACACGATGAGAGGGTAAAAACAGCCAAATTAAGGGCAAACAGCCACTAAAGGCAATCTAGCACAATCAGTGGCAGATCAATCCCGCTGCATCCCTTACCCAAGTGACGAGCGGGCTCAGCATAAACTGCTCCAGATAGGGCAGAAAAACTCCACTTTCCATCGTTATCAGCGATGTGATTGATTATCCTCAGCAAAACGTCCCAGCTCTCTCAACCACAAAAAGCACTGACTGTGATGAGCCCATTGCGTTCCTTCTCTCGGGTAAACCCGTCCTGCAGGAGAGGTGCAGCATTGGGGCTCGACAGGGATCCTCTCCCATCCATCCCATTTAAAACTAGTTAAAGATTTCCTACGGCAACTGCAGCGGCACTGCGTTAAAGATGGACAAGTCGGCGTCTTCAGCGCAAACTTCACTCTCCGCTCCACAGGAATTGAAACGGGACAGTTTACATGTTGCTAAGTCGCTGATGAAAAACAATTCCATCCGCATTTCAGCCGCAATAGGACGCGCACATCCTTCGTGCTCTGCTGCAAAGGCATCTGTCGCCAAACCCCCTCCACCGCGCACCCTGCCCGTGACACACACACACACACACACACACACACACACACACACACACACACACACACACACACACACACACTACAAATATAGATCAAAAGACAGTGGTTGAGCAAAAAACATTACTTTCATGCAAAGTCGCGATTTCCATACCATACATTTAACAATTAAACACATAAATTTTTCTCTGCTTTATTTCGGGCAGCAGTCCCGAGACGCTGCACCAGCACCAGCAGCAAAAAAAAAAAAAAAAAAAAAAGTACTAATAGAGCGGTCTGAAATATCTTTGCCTTAAATCTGTTACCATGACAACGGCACCCCCCCTTCTAGTCGGCAGCAGTGTCTCTTTCTCACCTCGACACAAGCAACACTGGTGTTACACACCCACGTCACTACCCTGAGAGATTACTTTAATTAAGTCAATGAAAAACTTATTGATTTGTATAAAAAACATGAAATAATTTGACCGGTATAACTGCGGACACAGACGTTTTTTTTGTAAACTAAGAAAGAAAGGCTATGCTTGCATTTAATGATGTGAATTGTAATGATGTAATTTCCAAGTGTTGTTTTCACAAGTCAAACTTCAGTGGGCTAAAAATAAAATCAGTTGTCATGTATGTTCAGAAAACTTTTTATTGTTGTTGTCGTGTTTCCCTCTCCTCATGCAACTTTAATTATTAGTTTCTGCAGGCAGTGCACAGCCCTCCACTTCATAATGTGAAGGCTGCTATGAGTTTAAATATTTATTTGAGAAACAGCCCCAAAAACACGAGGCTGTTAAGTAGATTTTTTTTTTTTTTTTTTTTTTTTATAGCTGGGTAAACGGAATAAGCTGGTTTATCCTACATCACTTCCCTGACAGACTGTTGGACAAACTCATCTCAGACTTAACCAACAATAATACTCTGCATGTGCAGTGCTGCAGTACCACCCTGTGTTGACAATGAGAAGTGCCCCGCTATATTCACTTCATCTGTAACACTGGCTATCGCTTAAGTGATTCGCTTCAGAAAGAAAGAAAGAAAGAAAGAAAGAAAGAAATAAAGAAAGAAAATGACTTGAAAATTGCAAAAGAGAGGGAGAGAAAGAGAGGGAGGCAGAAAATTATTAGCAAGTCATTAAAATGTACAGAAAACTATATTTATAGTTAATTATATATTTAAAACATTTTTTTGGCAAATTTTCAGATCATTTGTTCAGGACTTTTTGTTGCTTAATTTCAGATCATTTCGGGTTTTTTTTTTGTTTTTTTGTTTTTTTGTTTGTTTGTTTGTTTGTTTGTTTGTATTTTACTTCTTTTGATGCCAAATTTCAGGTCATTTTCTCAAACCATTTTTTTCTTCTTTTGATGCCAAATTTCAGGTCATTTTCTCAAACTTTAACCTGTGGATATGCTCCAAGCTTTAATGCCTTCTCCCTTTTATTTTCTGTCATTGCTCACTCACTAATTAACCACTCCATATTCATTCAATTCAGTTCAGTCAACAATTAGCAAGTCTGCATCCCCCCAGAAATGTCACCACAAGGGGAACCATGCTTAATTAATTCAATTAATTTTGTCATCTGATAATTATTTCATCCTCATTGACTACATCTGAAAAAGTAATGTCATCATCAGCTACTTGAGGATGACTATGTCTACCGCTCCTTTTGCTTTTCTTTGTGATGAAAATGCTGATGACTAGGAGGAGGAAGAGGAGTGTTAGAAGACTTCACAGCTGCAATTGACCACTGCATTAAACCCAGGTGCAAACCCAGTGTAACCAATGCTTCGGCTTCGGAAGAACTACAACTATGGCTGCTAATTTGACTCAGACATATGTTTCTCTCCAGGTTGAGACCTTTCCAATGATTTATTTGGTGTAGTTCTATGACAAATTTTAAATTTTGACATGTCATTGCTGAGCCTTAGCCGAGGGTTAGTTTCACTGAGGATTTGATGTTTCAATGCATGAAATGAAAAGTCCTCTCTTTTTTTTTTTCTTTTTTTTGGGGTGTAAATATTGAAAGAAATACTATAATTGAATAATTTTGGATGAATTTACAACAAAACTAGTAAGTTTGGCACATTTTAAACATTCTTTTTCTGATAAATCTAAAGATCTTTCTGCTCAGACCTAACCCTAACCACTAAACTTTATGCATGTAGTGATAACCTGTATGATCAGCAGGTTTGCAGTTAGGCTAATATGAAAGTTTACTCATTTAGTCAATATGTCCACAAGCAAAACAAACAAACAAAGAGAAAATATCTTTTATTTAAAACATTTAAAACATAGCCATCGGCTGAGATACAGTATGACCATGAAATGTAAAATGAAATCTACAGAATATTATCTACAGTATATATAAAAATTTTACTGCAGTCAAAACCTAAATTACTCTGCATTTAGGTTGGTTAAGTGGAAAAAATAAACATTTTGATTGATTTGCTAAAATATTCGAGCCTACATGATTATCTAAGACAGGGGTCTTAAACTGATCGAGTGGTGGAGCAGGGACCCTCTTCAGTATATATTGTATAAAATTGTGTTTTATATTAAACTGGCCCTAATGACAGGTATAAATGTACCTTGTTATTGTGCATTCAATACTAAGCTATTCAAATAATACACAGGTTTATTTATTGAAGTTTTTATTTTAAATGTGCAAGGTAAAGTGGCAGCAAAAGGTAAAGTGATGGCCTATTAGTGCCACTGCCATGAATAAAAATATCTGTAACATTGCAAACAATTCTGAACTATTAAAATAATTAAGAGATTCATGTTTTTATTTGAAACATACATGTAGTAGGGGCATATTGAAAATTGTCTAATCAGCTGAAAATATCACGACCCCCCTGCAGTACCTACGCGGCCCCCCTAGAGGTCACCGAGGTAAATAAAAGGCAAATACTGAATAGCAGGAACTATGTAGAAATTGAACAGCGGGGAAAACACAGCAGTAGAGCCACATTATCATATGCTGCAGCACAAGAAGCTCATGATCTTGAGTGTATGTGCGAGTGCTGGGAACTGTATGCTGCCCTGCATCACAGGGCTGAAATAAACACAACAACAATAGGCAAACAACCAGGTAGACTTTTATTAAGAGAATACTGTATATGAAACTTTTACAATGAAATAAATAGTCAGGATGTTTCTAAATGCTTAAACTCAGGGATAGAGCTGTTACTTTACAGTCTATCATACTTTAATGCCAGGTTGAACAGGCTGACTATGGAGAGTGATGGGCATCTCTTCAAGATATTTTGGCACTCTGGCAACTTTACTGTGATGAGGCTTCTTTCCTGTAGAGGGTGATACACTAAGGCAGAAGCCTCTCTATCTCTCTCTCTGAGAAAAGTACTTGGCAGTCACTGAACAGTTGCAGGTAATATGCAAAAGAGAGAAGAAAGAAAGAGTCATCAGTGCTGTGAAAATGCAGAGGTGTGACTGCAAATGTGCTAACTAACTGCAAACATAGGGTGAGTTTCTCTATGTATCTAAGTAAGATTTACATATTTAAAGCAAGTTGAATCTGTAAATGTCACATTGTGCAAATGTCACATTGTTTGTGCTACCACCTAGTTTGATTATGAATATTCTTGTCAGTTTTCATGCAGCACATGCTCATATAACAATCAACAAAACCTGTTTTTATCAAACAGTTATATGAACTGTTACGGAATTGGATTATTACTTCGACATTGTCGACCGTATGTTTGCTGCAATTTGGACTATTGAGAAATGCCATCACAAAATCAGTCTAACCAAAACTAAATTTCTCTTAGCAGGTATACATTTCTATATTACATACAAGTTTCTTTAAAATTCAAAATAGCCAGGCTTATGAGGTTGCATGATATACAGTGGGAAGACATTTTATGCTTCCTCCATCGGTTTCCTTCCTAGGTATCCATTTGACTTTTGAGCTCGGCTCATTTTTATCCTTTATTTACCCTGGTAGTACGTTGAGCATGTGTGCTCTTTTTCAGAAACTCCCTGCAACGCATGCACACAGTTCCACAATCACCGTCTGCACTGATAGCCACTGAGAAGCTGTTTGGGGGTTAAGTGCCTTGCTCAAGGGCACATCAGCTGTGGGTATTGAAGGAGGGAAGAGCGCCGTTCATTCGCTCCCCCAACCACATTTTTCCTGCCAGTGCTGGGTTCAAACCAGCCACAAGCCCGCCTCTCCATCCTTTAGGCCGCGGCTGCCTTGTGTTGCAGGTGTCTGTGTTTGCTCTCTTGGTCCTTGCTTCCTTGCAGGCTCTTGGCATAATGTGATCTCCAGTCTCTCTCAAAAGCAGCCTTGATGTGCTCCAGTATCGTCACTCCCCTGTCCTTAAGACTAGATTTCATTTTGAGCACCAGCCCAACTCCTGCATTAACGGCAAAGTCACTCCCCACCCAGTCATGGTTCCCTGTGGACAAACAGTAAACATCAGAGATGGTAGAGAAGGAAACAAACCAGTGATGTCCCAAGTAAAATGCTTGTAAACATGTAGCACATACCTCACCATATTCTTAGCAAATACTCAGCTTGAACTGGCCCAACAGCTTGTGCTGTACTGTTACTGTTTGTGTGTGTAATAATACAGGCGTGTGTATGAGAGCAAAACATGTATTCTTTTTAAATATATAGTTAACCTATACAATATCAAAATGCTGAAATTGCATGTAAATGCACAATACATTGCCTACCAATGTAGGCAGCGTTGTCGGTCACCATGTACTTGTTGTGGTTGAGTCCGTGTTGAATGTCATCCCTCCGCTCCTTATGACTGAAAAACTTCTGCAAAAATAAAATTGTACTCAGTCAATATGAAAAGGAAGTTTGTATCATGGTGAAAACTGATATTTCTTATAATGCTTGTGGTGTGACTAAGAAAGAGATGTCAGAGATACATTTACAGTTTGTTTCATCTGGCCCCTAAAATGTTTTGAAGGGAAAGGAGGGGAAAAAAAACAAATAAACATATTTCTAAATCAAAATATTATTTTTTAAAATTGAAATATTTGCCTCTAATTATTATCAGCTGTGTGTAAAAAATAAGAGGTTTCTATGATAAGTTGCTAAATTATGGACGTGACACTACAAACTACCCATTGGCCAGAAGTAAAGGAAAAATCCCCAGGCTAGTTGCTGCACTGTCCGTCACTATGTAATTCTACATTACGCGTTATTTTGATGTGCCAACATGCATTTTCAAACTGACTGATTTAAAATAATAAATCAGAAAGTAGCCTAAAATATCCATGTGTCGACTCGAGTCATATTGACGCTACCAAAAAATACTACGCCCACGTTTGAACAAATTGCAGCCCACTACCTAACATGAATCTGACATCCCTGGACGAAGAGATGAAGCCCTATACACTCTTTTTGAGAATACTGTGTTCATTCACTCACCACCTCCAGTGAACAGTTGTGCAGATGCAGGCACAGCGATTTGAGGGAGGTCACAAAGTTAAAGGTGAGGGGGTTGGTCTGTCTCCAAAAGCTTATCAGGAGGCGCACCCGGACTCCTCTCAGCACCACGGCTTCCCTGATCACCTCATCAATGAGGGACCAGTATCTGTGCATGGAGCTCATGTTACTAGACATCACATATTGCAGCATAAAGGCACCAGCAACACATATGAATCTCAAATGCAAGCGGGGGAGGATAATTTTCACTTGATAGCAATGTTTTTCATTTGCCTTGTCATTTCCAGAAAAATCTTTGCTTGACTTTTGGTGGTGTAAGATTTTGAAAGCAGAGATAAAACACAAGTAGGCACATTTACACATCCATGTATAAGCTGGGGGTGACATGAGTCAGATATATTACAATTTGAAGGAACATATTTATCCAAGCATGCGCATGTGACAAGAGTCAACCTGGGAAATAATGTCACAAGAAACGATGCCTGAATGTCAAAAGCGCTTAAACATGCAGTGGGTTTTAATGCTGAATGCTTTACCTTGTGACTGAGGTCCCTCTGAACCTCCTGCTCACTAGAGGGAGGTAGTCCGTCACGGATATGAAGATAAATGTCTTTGCGCTCTGGATGACGTGATGGATGGCGTCTACATCTCTGGTTCGATCTTTAGGGCAAAAGAGCTCAGGGGAGGTCTGCGGAAAGGATACATCACGTAGACAAGTTTGCACACTGCATGATATGTAACGACTGTGGAGGCTGACTATAACACATCGGACAACAGAGCTTTTCATTTTCGTGACTTTTCACTATTGTTTTTCTCCGAGCTGACAACATTTCCCAATTTATGCCTGCCTGAAATTTTTTCCACTAATAGAAATAAAGTGACTGTGCCTTCCCATGTTCAAAACGATTCAGTTTCTGCTGCGGTGTAATGAGATTTTGAAAGAGAGAGAGAGTGTGTGTGGCAAGAAAAACAAGAAGGCATATCTCCAGATGCATGTATCATTATCAGAGCTCAGGCAGGTTGGGGTTGCCAGCAGCCTATCACAGTATGGCTCCATTACTTCCTATAGGATGATAAATGTTCCCTGTGCAACTGATAAGCATCTTGTCACTTGGAGGGTAGCAAGATTCATTACTGTCAAATTAGACCGAGGTATTGAGATATTCTGATTCAAGGCTTCTTTCAACGTGATATTATCATGATTAATCACCTCATATGTGTGTCTTTTATTAATGGATGATGAAGATAACTTTTGGGAAGACGTTCACCATCTAGTCAGGAGTCAGGAAATTGGGGCCTTAAAGGAATACTCCAACGATTTGGGCAACATTTTTCCGACTTACCCAGGCTAACACAAGATGTTCAATACCATTTTCCCCTCTGTACTTCCAGTGGTTTGATTCCTGTGGGTAGCACTTTGTGTTAGCTTAGCATAAAGACTTCCACTGGAATTACAAAGGTGAAAATGGTATGAAACATCTTTTCTCAGTCTGGGTAAATCAGAAAAAGGGGTATTTTGCCCAAAATGTTGGAGTATTCCTGTAAGAAGTATACAAGTATAAAGACTAATCTTGGGCTCCAGTAATGAGGTGAACTTGGAGTATATATCACCACCAGACACAGATAAGTGTAAGAATTTATTGCAACCCACATTGCATTGCATCATAGTGTGTTTTGTATTGCACTGAATTCTTGCCTTTGACTGTGTACAGAGTTCAATAATGTGATAACATGACACTGTAACATAACAAAGGCGTTTCTCACAGACACGTAAGCGGCGGCCTGGGTGTCATTGAGCTGCAGCTCCAGGGCGTTGTCCTTGCCGTAGAGGGCAGTGACTCTCTTTGACCAGATGGAGGGGATGTAGTCTCTGTCCTGGAGCTGCCAGTAGAAGGAGAAGACTCGGTGGAGGTCCAGAGCCAGACAGCTGCAGTTAAACACCATCACCCCCAGCTCTTTCCTCTGTGGGGTGAAGGAGAGGAGCGCAGGGGAAAGGGTGAAGCAGCAAGAACAGATGTCAGGTGAATGAGGGTACACTAGTTGGATGCGTGTGCTTCGGACGTGTCAGAGGATGCAGAAAGGGCATAGAAGTAGATAACAGGTCAGTGTTAAGGTGGCGTTTCCAAGTAGTGACTTTCAGAGAATAATAACACTGTGTTGAGGGATTTATACCTAATGCTTGTTTGATGACTATTTTACAGCATAACTGTAATGACAGAACAGGATCAGGTTGTCTCCTTGACTGAGATAACTTCTAACAAGCAAAAAACAGACAGTGAGCAAGAGATAATAATTCTAAATATACTCTTGCTCGGTCATTGACTGCAAAGCAGAAAATTGTTTGGTGTTTATTCTATTTTGGTGTGTGACCCAGAAAGATGCACCCAAATGATTTAATGTTTTCTGTGAAATGTCTGACAGATTCCTTCCTTTCTGCCTGTCTGTCTTCCTCCTTGTCTCGCTGTCTGTCTCTTATCCTGCTGTGCGAGTGGGTGAGCGCACCCAAGCATGCATGCGTGCCCGTGTGCACGCTCGTTCACGCACACACACTCATTCGAACACATGCCTTCCTCCAGGCTCCTTAGTTAATTACACTCAACAGTAGTTCCTCCTCCAGCCGGTGCTGAAGCATGAAAAGTGCCAGGTAATCACTTCAAACTACAGTATGCTAATGCTCTGTGCTACCTTGTACAGCACTCCCCATTGTGAATCCCATGCTAAATGCGAAGTGAAATGGTACATGTCTTTCTGCCCTGCCTGAGACAGCAATCTTAAATCATCCCAGATGATCATTAAGAACTGCTGCTGTAATTGCATTAAAAGACAGGTGAACATTAGTACTACAGCGTGTTAACTTCTGCTATTTGCAAAGTCCCTGTGGTACGCAAAGGTCATCATTTAATTCAACTTAATATCTGAGAGAATGAGAGCTCATACTGCCTGCTATTTATCAGCCATTTGGAATATTCCACTGAGAGCGTTTCATTTAATGGCAGTAAAATGCTGGATCTTAATTGCAAGAACAAATGATACCTGAGTACAGACACTCGATTATCCACTGATACTTGTTTTTCTACCTTCATACTGCACAGGATATGAAGGTGATGCCACACAGCTTTTGCTTATTGTCTGTGTTTGCAGTCAGTACCTTGGAGAGTGACCTCCAGTCCATATCGCCGCTCCCAATGTAAATGTGCTTCCGATCCACAATCCAAAATGAGGAATGCAGCCCCCCTCTAGTCAGAACTGTCATATTAACAAAGCGAACCTCTGCGTCTAGAGACGGAGAGACAGAGACGGATTGGTATTAGAGCATATGCAAGCAAAGAGACAGAAAAAGGGAAAGTTCAAGGAAAAGGAAAAGTGCCAGTTGGCCTTGGACTGTCGAACAGACATGAGGGCAAAGCAGGCAGATGAGCACAGAGGCAAAGGCTTTGGCAGGAAACTAGTCAGAGACATTTGCACATTCATGATTTTTGACCTTGGTGGTGAAATTTGGTGGAGACAAAGGTTGTCTAACTTGTCCTGTGGAGCTGCTGAGTGGTGAATGGTGTAAATGAGCTTGCATCGTTTTGCCTTGAGACAAATCAGAAGTGCTGTATGCAGTACGTAATCAAATATACACAATGTGATGCAGACCCACAACAGGCTAACTGAAAAACACTAAACACGTCATAGGATAGGACGACAGGAATCTGTGTTTTGTTAAGATTTAGTTTATACACCACAATTTAGGTTCATCTTAGCGACTGATGACAGCTCCATGGTCTGAGGTGTTTTAAATCTTGACAGCGGTTTCGGTGCGAATGATAAAGTGACATAACAAATGTCTTTCATCAAATACAAATGTGACAGTCACTCACCGCGGTCTGCCAAGGTCCTCAGCTCAGCAGAGTTAGTCAGGCTGCTGGCAATCTTTAGTTTAACCCCACGAGATTTCAGGCTGAGCAGTCGCTGGAACAAAAGCTGACCCTGAGGACGACAGTGATGTGTTATTGTTGTTGAACATTTGTGCAGGATGTCCTCCACCCCAACTATTTCCAGATCTCTGACTCTTTTTTTAAAAAATCTCAACAGGCCTAACCCGATTAAAGATTACCTACAAGAAAATGACTTGCATTATCTCTCACATAGGACAGTTGGACTCTCTGCTGTGATTTTCTACCTGTTTGGCCATGTTTGGCCATGTTTCCATATCCCAGGAGTTTAAATCCCAGACAGGTGACACGACTTCAACTGAGTGCTTTGCCTGGTCCAACAGGGTGTGGAAGCCCACAGAGAGAGGGAGGTGCAATCTACCGTTCATGGGGAGGAGGAGGTCATCTGGAATGTTCTCCACGAGCACAATGCTGAAAGTAACAAGGGCTTTTAATAATACTGCATAGAAATATTATTCAATATACCGCCGCAAACCCTTAGCAACTGGTGGCATATCTGACCTATATTGCATTAGTGAGGTGAAGGTACCTGAATTGGATACAATATTTTCTTTGAGGAGAGACTATTTTCGCCTTGTCTTGTTATATTATCATCACACTCGCAGTGCCCCTTACCGGCAGTTTCTGCTGCAGTTCTCCTCGGTGATGCCGTCCTCATCGTCCCCCCACACGTTCACTGATGAGAAGATCAGTGCCACCAACACAGCAAAGCAACAGAGCAGGGCAAAGATGGCGATGCACTTCTGCTGGGACTGTGAAATGAGTGAAACACATGCACACAGACAGAAAATGCACATCATGCACATACATATCTTAAATTTTCCCTTATTAAGCTACAGGGTTCTGTTTGTGACAAAATTACGTTTCATATGGTACTGTGCTCATATGGTGTTGTTACTATTTATCTGCCATGTACATTGTTCTTTTTAGTTGTCTGTGTTTTTTGTCCTTGTGTTGTCTTGGGTGGTTGTTAGATATTACCTTTTGTCAAAAATTTCCATCATTCTTACCCATGCACTGTTTATCGCTTTGCATCCATGGATCTGGTTTTGTGTATCATTAATGTTTATCAGTTTAAGTTGTCCTTTTTTTCTGGTTAGCTATAGGCTGCAAAATTCAAGGCAGTTGTTCATCTCGTTGAAATGTGGTAAAGTGCTTAATGCAGTAACTTATTTTTATTGTCATAATATCTTACATTATTGCACTATGATAATAGCCTCTCATTAAATCCCTTATAGCTCATGCTGTAGAGCCACGTCTCAATATCTGAAAACGATGACATAGCCTTTAGTAAAAATGCATTTTACAACTGAACAATACCATATGCCACAGCAATATGCAATATTGTGCAATTTATGCACAAATGGAAACCCATATTTTGGTGGCCATAAAAAAATTGCTGGCGTAATTGCGTAAAAGGCACAGGTGTTAAGATTATAGAATAGCAGTATATATCGACTGCAGCTGTCTTATTGATCACAGGTCGGCTGTCTTCCCCCTGTTACACAGGAGGTTGTCTTTAACAATAACAGGTCCTTTAAAGAGACAAAAGCCAGGCATATAGACATTGACGTGCCAATTAGTTTTGGGCGGTGTACAAAAGTAAAAAGGAATTACTGGCAATTAAATTTTGATGGCCTTAATTGATAGAATTGATTAAAGGTCAAGATTCCAAATCAATACAACAAGAGCTATACATCTCCTTTTAACAGTGGATCCCTGGGGTGCAAAGGAATTCAATACTGTGAAGCAAAGCCCCCACCGAGCCCCCAAAAAAAAATTTATTTCACAAATCCCACTTTATGCCATGGAGCAGAGGACAAGCGAAGTGGAACGCTCTTCAACTGAAGGCGAATTGATTCACAGTAAAGCTCCAGTATAAGGAACAGGGAAGGCCTCTGGTACATGTGTCAGGACGGATCGGGCCCACACTGTTTTTCATAAGCAAGAACAAATGCTGCTTTTGTGTGTGTGTGCGTGTGTGTGTATGCATGAGTATGCCGTGTATGTGTGTTTTCAACCTATGTGAGGTTACAATGAGGCGTGTGTGTGTGTGTGTATGTGTGTGCATGTTGGGGGGGGTCAATGTGATTAATGGTTAATGCAGAAGCCCCCCTCCCCTGATCCATTCTGAGGAGCCTTGATTTGCTTGTTGTAAAGATGCAGTTAGGCACCTCTGTTTTGCTTACAACCGCAGATTTTCACCATCTCCTTCCCCCCCACCTTGTTTGTCTTTGGGTTGCACTTTGTTGAGCTGTCAACATCACATTACATATTCCCTTTCATGATGTTACGCAGATCAATCAAATAAATAATAGGCCTGCACCGCTGATTACATTTGGAAGTGTATGCAGCAGCTGTGTCCTTCTTTGGTAGTTTTTCCTCAAATCGCTCGGTGAAAGATGACGCCACGCTGCGACTTTTTCCCCAAATTTTTGACAGTGAGACAAAGAAAAACATTATTCAGCACTATGCTATGGAGAAGACGTGGGGCAGTCTCTGTGGGAAACACTTTTGACCCCTTGTCCTGCTCGCCTCTCCGCTGTCTGTCTCAGGCAACGAAGCTGAAAGAGAAGAGCCGGCCAGATACACTTTGCACTGTTCTGCTGCCCGCTGGGACGACTGATTCTTCATTACGTTTAGCAGAGTCAAGGACCATGCTTTTTAAGTGTTTATGTCTGCTGGGGAACAAAGCCTCATGATACACAGCAAGTCTGACAGGACCAGAGACAGATGAACAGGTCTTGACACAGATTAAAACATATTGAACCACTTGGCTTGCCTTTGGGGAAAAAAAAAAAAAAAAAAAAAAAACATCTTGGACATGTGATGACAAACATTTATTCTCAACAGGCTATTAAACCGTTACCTGCACGCAGCTATCACAATTTATTGTACACATCTGCCTTTTCATTGGATGACTGGAGAAGCCATTAAAATCTCATTCAGAGAAATGAACTGAAGACTTTATCAAGCATCAAAGTACCGCAAGCCAGTGAAACAGAGCTAAACATGCAAATTGCAGAGACCCTCCAATTAAAAGTGTCCCGTCACATATCGTGCAACATTAAAAGCATTGAGACAGAAGAAGAGAAATAGCTGAGGACTGTTCAACCTCACCTTCAAGGGCTCCTGTGTGGTTGACCCTGCCATGTCTTCTTTAAACCACTCGGCTCAGTTACATTTCTCTGTCCATCTGTCTTTTTGTTTTTCTAACCCCCCCCCCCACCTGCCCAGAAACTCTGCCCCCCTCTAAGGCGCTTACACTCTACCACTGTCCTCACATTGCCGCTGCTGCCTCAGTGTCCTGGATGCTGTGCTTGCTGTTAGGTGGGTGCCCCGCTGTTCTGGGTCCGTCCCGTGTCCAGACATGGTCCTTCCAGCCACAGACGGTGTGTGTGTGTGTGTGTGACAAGGAAAGAGAGAGAGAGATGATGTGTGTGAGCCTCTCTGTGTGTGCTGCTCACCCTCCACTTCTCCACACTAATACAGTAGAGGCAGTGAGAGTTATAGAGAGGAAGACTGGCCCCTCCTGCTCAAACGTCCAATACAAAGCTGTAGCTCCGAGCCCCGGGCCACCCCCCTTCCTCTCCTCCTCCCTGCTCTTCCTCTTCCCTGTGCCCTCCTCTTTTATCTGCCTTGTGAACAAAACTCATCTGGCAGAAGGCGGTTGGGCTTGGCACACAGGGAGGGATGCAGAAACATGCCACCGGCTGATCCATGCAGTGACAGCTGCGGCTGTGCAACTCCCAAAATGTTCTGAACTCATTAGGTCCGACCTGCCTCCTTTGTACATCTACACACACACACACACACACACACACACACACATATGCACCCATAATTTGCTCTGTTCAGACAACAACAGGCTGAACAATCAATCTCCAACTAAAAAAAAATGCTTTAAAATCCCAATTAATAGCTTCACTTGATGACATAGCTGTACATGAGCAATACTGTGTGCTTTATTGTGTTTTAATCACTTGAATTAAAATGTTATTCATAACGCACCAGGCTCCAGTACAATCAGTCACATTTTATTTCCACATATCTAAAGATATATACCTGCCTATGCCTACTGCACACAAGTATATAGAAGGCCTTATTGGGGGAAAATAAAACAAGAAACCGCTTTTACCTTCATTTTTATCTGCCCCATTTTTCTCAGAGGTAAATGCAGCATTGCTTTAATGCTTCAAAATGGCCTAAAGGGGAAAGAGAGAGAAATGAAAGGAAGAGGGAGAGAGAGGGGGGAAAGAGAGAATGTCTCTATATGTTCAGGTGTGTCTTTCATTGTTTCTGGTGAGAAAGAGGAAGTGGAGAAGTTCTCCTTTCTTGTAACTTATAGCAGTTTTATGACCGACAAACCTCCAGAGTCAAAACGCCATCTGCTACAGTGATGCAAAAACCTTACCTTACTTTATATTGTTCACTATGTTACATCACGTAATAAAAAAAAAAAGCAAGCGTGAAGCAATATTTTAATATACTTCCTCCAAAATCTCATAAATACGTTTCAGCGAGACAGCCAATGTCTGGATATTGCTCCCAGGGATTGTACAGGTTGAGTGTGAGATTTTATTATGAACGCCGTGTGAGGTGCCAGAGAAGGTGAAGCATATTGGGAGCGGTGGGACAAAGTCACACTGGCAGGCCTCCTGTGCACCGTGTCTGTCAGGGGCAGGTGCCCTCTGCACGTCACCCTGTCTAAGAAAGAAAAAGGGAGACACATAGTAACAGAGAGGGAGAGACAGAGAGAGAGAGAGACAGAGAGAGAGAGAGAGAGAGAGAGAGAGAGAGAAAGAGAGAGAGAGAGAGAGAGAGAGAGGAGGGTTTGAGGCACGTCCTGGTAGTGGTGATTGTTGGTTAAGCTGCACACATGCGGCCAAACACACACACACAGATTTACACACACAGTTTTTTACAGGGTGAGCTCAAATTGACAAATAGGATAAGCTGATCGCTGTATGGTTATGAGTATGAGAACATTTTGAGAACACAGTACTCAGCAGTCATTTCATTGATATTATTGCAATTTTAATCCTTTTATGTATAAAATTTAGCCTCCTTTCCATTGTACAGATTTGACTTTCCCCTCTCTAGTCTGTAGACTTTGCTAACAACACCACTTACAGGAGGCCAGCTCAGAGGTTACACACACTTTTTTCGGTCTTTCTTCCTCCTGCCTATAAGGGGACATCATTATCTCTAAGGGTGGCTGCAGTGACAGATCTGACACACAAACAGGATCAGATATGATACAGTAGGCAACCGGTAATGACACTGTGTGTGAGTGTGTTTGAGTGTGTTTGTGAGGTGAAGGAAAACACTGTGATGGAACCTTGGAATCTTTTTTTTTTTTTTTTTTTTTTTTTACTATAATAAGTGAGAACTAGCTCCTGTTTTTCCATGTCCATGTCCTCCACTATGTCTTTGCCATATTTTTTATGACTATTCAACATTGCATGCTGTCATCATGCGTGGTCCCGCCCCCACACACCTCTGTACGGGCCTGTGAAGGACATCTCTGTGTCGTGGGTCGGGCGTGTACCAGGTGTTTCACCTTCACACCACTAACTCAGCAGCAGGTTCCCAGTTGTACACAGGATGTGGTGTGTTTTTTCCACATTGCCATGTCGTCATAGTCAGGGTTAGACATGTGATATGTGCTGAGTAAAGGCCGACTGGGCTCGACGCCACAGGAGACAGCCGGGCACCGTGCCAGCTGTGAGAGGGCAAAGAAAAAGCGGGTGGGGAGTAGATGGGGAGCCAGCAGTGAAAAATGATCCAGTTAGGCTGCCTGGTTCACAAAGCCCCATCAATGAGCCTCTGTCTTATAAGCAGGGAGCTGCAGACAAGGTAATGGAGGCTACAAGCTCAAACAATGTTAATTTGCTGGATGGAATGAGGACACGACAAACACAAGGGGAATCCATCTGTTGGACTGAAGAAACTATTTAGTTAAATAGTCTCATTGCTAAAATCCATACAAAGGCTGTGGAAGAGTTAATGGCTATATGGTACAATATAAGGCATATTTAAGATATGCTCTTCCTCAGGCTGCTCTTCTATTTTTAGCTTGATCAGATGCACTGTTTGCATAAGAAGTGGTCCCATCCACTTACAGTATTTTTTTTTTTTTTTAGTATTACGTCTTCTTGAAAGTACATCCACTTTCTTCACAAAATAATCACGATCTAGTCATCCTTAGTGTGCTCTCTGCAACAGGCCGAAACCTGCCAGGTCTATGGTATAAATGTATATTTCAACTTGTATATCATAGATGGATAGAGCATGGAGCCAGAGTCTTCTGAGGCATTACACCTTCTGATGGAAAATGTTTATCCACAAATTTTCTCATGCTTTATTTGAACTTTCCAGTGTTAATATTCATCTTAGTATCAACTTTTCTATCAGCTGAGTTTCACACCTGAGCCAATGTTAACTTCATATCAACCTGTCCAATACTAAGTAACTTTTTATTGGTTGTGTTTGGGTGAGATACTAAGTTGAAGGTTATGATATTGTTGATACTAAGTTTAAATACTAGTAAGTTAGAGACTGTTATACTGGCAAAAAAAAAAAAAAAAAAAAAAATTGAGGAGTGCAAAGTGTTGACAGGCAAATTTTAAACCAAAGCTCAGAAATATTAAAAGTACTGAAATATTTATAAGAATGGGGAGGAAATGGGGTAATAACCTCAAGTTGGTGGTGTGTATGTATGTATGTATGTGTGTGTGTGTGTGTGTGTGTGTGTGTGTGTACACATGCATGTGTATGCAGCAGTTGGGGGCAGCAGTTAAGAAAGTGGTAATCAATTCTCATTGGAAGCAAGCACCCGAGCACAATTGCACACATCCCCAGCTGCAATTCTCCAGTGGCGAGGCTGGCGCACCGCAGGCATACGAAATGAATCGGTCTCCAATGGATGAAACTGATGCCTTTGCTGAGCCCACAGTGGAGTCATATGCCAAATTGCATATTGGAAATTGCGGGTGGTGAATGGTCTTCCCGGATACGCCTTTCAAAACTCAGAGTATTTAATGCCAGCTCTTTAGCCAGTGGCCTACTGAGGTATGCTGTCACAAATGCCTCAGACAAATGATATTGGCTCAGGCCTGTCATAAACTGTTTCCTGACAGAACTGTTGACATAACAAATTCTGCATGATGGATGTAAAATTGCAGATTAAGATTCTCAGTCAGCTGCTAAAACTTCTGCTCTCCACTTCCCTAAAGGTATAAACATACACACAATAAAATTGTGTCTAGACATTTTATCATAATCTTTGAGAGATTCTTGGATGTTGGTTCCTGTTTTGTGAATGGTAAAATCTTTTAATTTGAGTTTTCCTCAGGCAAAAAAAAGTTTCATTGCGTCTATGAGCCCTAAAACTCGAGTTCCTTGTCTATGGTACCCCTTCAGTACCCTCACCAGCAGCCAGATGAGTGTGTGTGTGTGTGTGTGTGTGTGTGTGTGTGTGTGTGTGTGTGTGCGCGCGCGCGATGGGGTCTGCCAGGCTGGATGGGAGGGAAGACAGTGGTTGGGACTGGGTGGGCCTCTGGAGGGGTGTAGGTGGAACATGAAGTGCTACAGAGGAGACAAACGACAGAAAGTGTAAAAGACAAAGTGCGGAAACAAAGTGTGGAAATACAATGAGCCAACAATCAGATATGAAGACAGATGCATCCTCATCCAACTGCAGATGCAACTTCACACATGTATGAAATCTAATTTCACTTGCACTGCAGAATACTGATACGCAGACTCAGATTGTCCTGATGTAGCCTCACCTTAAGGCACCTCTCCTGCGGAGGGTCTGAAAGACACTGTATAGTTTGTGAATGCAGCACACGCACACACACACTCAAAATGACAAGGGTTTATTACAACCTGCCTAATTTATGTTATGGATCCGAAAAGTTGCTGGTGTGCAAAGAATTGATTTTTCACTGATCCAGTTTAGATTATTATCCTGCGGTTTTTCTGTCAGTGCAACAGAACAAAGTTGCGTTTTGCTTCCTAGATCTATTCTTAGCAGCAGGCATTTCAATATAAGACTGTCATCGCTGTCATTATTTTTAGGATTGCCTTATTTTGCATACCACTTTGATCCTCCTTGCAGATTTTCAGCAGAAAATACTGGGGTCAATAAGCCATTACTTCTGCTGGAGTGCACCTGCTAAACAATTGTTTTTGAACAGTAAACTAATTCCCTCCCACCCCACAGTGAGTTTGAATTCTCAACGTGCTGACAAGGCATATTTTTTCCTCTCCCCCTGTTCTCCTGATACCTCCCTAATGCCCATAAGCAATGATTGTCCATCAGTGAGGGAGTATAGAATATGTAAATGGCCTCTCTGCCCTGCATGCACACAGTTTGGCACCATACATCTTACTCACTGTGAGGCCACATAGGTGCTAAATCATCACTGGCAGCTCAGATTATATGGAAAAGTGCATGGGACTCATGCAGTGCAGCACATGGCAAAAATGTTGTACTCTTTCATTTTTAGTATATCTGCTAGAGCAAATAAGTACATTCTTTGCAGAAAAAAACAGAATTATTTTCATTTTTAACTCTCACATTTACAGTTAAAGAAGTCCAGACTTACACCTCAGAACCAAATGAAAATTACAATGATATGATCATTAATTCTTGTACAATAAATGCAGTTATTTTTAGTGCAGCAAAAAGCCTACACGGGACTTGAACTCAATTCAAGTAAGCAGGAACAATTTAGTCAAGCTGTTCCCACTTAAGTGAGTACCTGCAGCAAGGCTGCCGTGTATCAGCTGCCCCGGTGAATGTTGCTCACAGGGGAGCAAAACCCTGACACAGCTTTAAGGATTAAGGAAGTGGAGCAGAATATCTGGAAACACACAATTAGTAGTACAGTGTCTCTGGCATGCAGCCTCTAAAACCCAATTTGTCCTGTGTGCTCGCCTCTGCAATGAGTGAACGAGGCCAGACGGTGGAGGAGGCTGGGCCGGAGCGTGGTGGAAGAATCTAGACGTGACGACAGAGGGTGCCGGTCGCTGGGGGGAGTTTCTGCTGAGGCAATGTAATATTAAGAGAAGTGGAAAGTTTGCTGGAACTGGAAGTCTTTCAGGACACAATTCAATCAGGAGAGGCTAATTTGAATGAACAAAATGAGGCTTTGGTGACTAAAATGAAACATTTTTATTGGATATGAGGAGATTTTGGGGGAAAAGGCTCCCACGGATGGGTGATGCCATTCAAATAGGGGGAGAGGATGACTCCCTGGAGAATGGCATTTATAGGAGTTCCCCCATGTAAGCTGCTGGAGCCTTTACAGAGGTGGTGGGAGGAGGTGAAGGGGTGCACGGACTGGAGCCGCAATGACAAGAAAAACAAAAAAGAAAGATGACTAGGTGAGGAGGAAGCAGTTCTCTGGATAATAGACACTTACAGGCAGATGAGCTGATAGGTAACCTAGAGGGGAGAGCCTCAAGAGTAGAAAAAAAGATGAACCTATGGGAATGAAGCTGTACCCTGGCAGGATACAAGGAACCCTTGGAAAATGGGGCAGCTTCTGATTGGCTAGTGCTGAAGGAGGAAAAATGATGAGTGAGCCCTTGAAGCCCTTATGTTAAACTTTGTTTTAGGCTTGACTTCATATTTATCTGGTATTGCCATTCCACTTTTGTTTCCTTAATGTACAATCAAAGTCCTTTCAGATGCATGTTTACTAAGTCTGTGTTTGCAACTGTGGGATTTATGCAAATAAATAAGCAAAATATCTTATGATTATCATGCATTTTATTGGAAATGAGACATACAATACATCGGTATCTCCAAAATCAACATTTAACTTATCATTACAAAGAAAAATGTCATACAAAACATTGAAACCAAATGTTTTTCCAAATGCTAAAACAGAATTAAAGACAAAGTACAGTAGGTGCTGAGCACAAAAATGCTTATTATTAATCTTTATTAAAGTCGTTTTGGCTGAAATACTTCAACAGTTCTGATCAGGTTACATTCATGTGTAAACATTGGTATGAGGCAAGACATTGGCAGGTTGGAAAAAACTACAGTCATTACACTGTCATCCTTTCATTGCTTCAGTTACAATAAAACGCAGTGTCAGGGCGTGGAGGCAGCCCCTGTCTATGCTGGTTCGAGCGCATTTTGTTTGCAATCATAAAGTAATTTGACAAACCAATCCTCTACAGACAACTTGCTTTGAACCCTGCTTTCTTTTTGGTTGAGGACGTCAACATGTTGATGGTAAATAAGCTCAAAGCCGGTATTCATAGGGCCACACAATATCCTGGTCCCTCAATGATGAATAATAACATGAATCAGCTTGGAAATGCAAAATAATAATAATAAAATAAAAAATCCTTCCCTTCCAACACCTGCGATATACACTATAGCTTCTCTGATCTCCAACTGTGATGATAGTTTGATTCAGGGCACTTGTGACAAAATACACTTGGAGGAGGAAAATCTTTCTGGGAGCTACATTTCTGTTAGTTTCTATTACCACACATGGTCTATCTTTGATACACTAGTTTCAATTGACGTACCACCACAAGAAGAAGGCATGGATGGGAGATTTCTATGTAACTATCATAAACATCATGTAGATACATACTGTACATACCCTATTCATTTTCCAGCAAATAAATAAGCAATGTCGTCCTTTTGAATGTAAAAATCAACGGGAAGTGCAATTGCAACAGGCCAACAAGGTATATATTTATTTAATTTATTATTATCATTATTTGTTTATTTATTTATTACAAATGATGCTTTCCCGGGCGTATTCTGAAAAGCACTTTTTCATATACACCTCTGCTCTTTTTTTTTTTTTTTTTTTGACACCGTGACCACCCTTCTGGTTGTTTCCTGTGCTGACCTTCAGTGTAGAGGTTAGGTAGCTGGCTGACAAGCTTTTCAGTCTGACAAAGACTTCATGGCTTGCAATACAATGGCAAAGACTGAGTTTCAAAAAAATAAAATCAGCAATGCTCTGAATTAGGAAAAAAATACAAAAATAAAACGAAAGACTCAAAACATTGATTTGGTAAAAATCATCCTCAGCATCAAGACTTGTGTGATATGATCATTTCTCATAAGCATATTCTTAACATTTTTGAAATGTTTTCAAGAATGATGGATAATGATAATGCACAAAACACAGACTGGTTACTGTATAATATTGTCATAGCTGCTTCATAAGCCAACCAAACAATACTTCATTGGTTCCATATGAGTGGCATCCCATTTTTCTGACAATGACCATCTGATAGCATTGGAATAATATTTAAGTATTGATCTTCTCTTACCAAGTCCCAATATGATTCAGTTTGATTGACAGGGAGAGCAGTCGCGCTCTCTCTTGCAATATGCATCACTTTTACTCCTACTCCTCCTTTACAAAAACAACGCCCAAAAGCCTCACAACTGAACACCTCGGTCTGCTCCCAAGGGCTTTCACTGATCCCCAGGGTGGAGTTGTGATCTAAGCCTTGGGTCTGTCAGTTGTGGGATCCAGAGCTCTGTTCCCCACTGCGGGGCAGGTTGTAGTTCGCAGGGGACCCTGGGTCTCGCTCCGCCACCTCTGTACGGGCGTCAGAGGAGGCTCCATCGGGAGCTGACGGGGTGCAGGAGGGAGCTCCTGCTGCAGCCCCCTGCTGAGCCCCAGGACTGATCTTCTGCTCCGTCACAAGTGGACTGGTCAGGCCCAGGTTGGACAGGGCGTCCAGAGTGCCGTCTGGGTCCACCATCACATCAATGACTATCAAATATGAACAGAATCACAGTCAGTATAAATACCACTGTAAAAGGAATTTTTCACAACAATACAGAGATGTGCTTGACATTTCATGCATGTTGGTTAGATCTGATCATAACTGCACGCTAATGGGTGAAGACTTTCTTACATAAAAAGTTTTTGTTATGAAGACAAACCGGGAATCATTATAGTCATACCAAGCAGTTGTCTTTCCACCCTCTTCAGGTCTTGAAGGATGGTGGAAATCTCCTGTTAGGGAACATTAATGAATAAAAATAAATAAATTCAAGAGGTGTTTGGTTGAAGGCAGGAGGTGTACTTAATTAACAACTGATCAAGAGACACTTGTAACTCTCTTCATTCAAACATTGAGCAAGTTTGCAGCAGAGCTGTGTAATGCTTTATGAGCCCTGGGACTGCGCCGTGAATGGACTCAGGGGTTGCTTGAGGCCAGACTTGGCGTTAAAGGCGGAATTTATGACCTAGTCCCTGACAAAGGCAGTATTTTTTTTACTTAATCTTTTTGCACCTGCACCCATGGCTCGTAAGTCTTGTTGGCCCAACAAATCAAAACTATCTGGTGTGCTCTCGTCTCCTGAACGGGACTTGGCACAGAGGTTTCTAAATGCCACAGGATAGACTGTGCAAGACTAAAGGTTCTCTGTTTCAATCCCCCAGAGACTCATAACAGTCTAATGTCAGCACTCACTATGATTGCTTCAATAAATAATCAGATATACTCTGGTCTGTAGTCAGACTAGAGAGAGAGAGAGAGAGAGAGAGCGAGAGAGAGAGAGAGAGAGAGAGAGAGAGAGAGAGAGAGAGAGAGAGCGAGAGAGAGAAGGGAACAGTGATTGTATGGCATTAAGCCTATGCTTGACAAGATAATGTATTACTTAGGCGATCAAATTCAAAGGCAAAATTTTCATTACTGTAGCCACAGAAATTGGCTTTCAGGAGTGGAGGGTGTCTGTCTTTGTAATTATGCTAAGGTAATGCCAAAAAAAAAGGAAAAACAAACACAAAGCTCATTAAAATGTCCCTAAAATTGCTATGTCTGATGACTGTATTGAAATGCACCTCCTAGAAAAACAGTGGCTGCCAATATCAGCCCTGGAAAGAGCTTGAGCCAGCTTCTGTCATCGCTCAGTCTATTTTCCAAAAAACTAAAAGTAAAAATAAAAGTAAAACTTAAGATCACACCCTCTCCCTATATCACTGCACACAAGCACACACACATGCACACACACACACACACACACACACACACACACCTTCTCTTTCCTCCTGTAACCCTCTCCTGCAACATCATCTCCACATCATCATTCAGACAGCAGCTTTAATTTTTTTTTTTAATCACCCTAATATTTTCAGCCCCACCCCAAATGTATTTCTCCCTTGTCTATTCCAACCACCCTCAGCAGATGAGGATGTCAGTGTGCGATGTAGGTGTGTGTGACAGGCTCAGGAGCCGGCTGCTTCATCACCTTGTTGGAGCTCTTGAGGAGCAAGGAGTCGTGCTCCGCCTGCAGCTTATTCTCAATCTCATCCCATTTTCGCTCTTTATCCTTGAAGAGGATTCTGAAGGCCAAATTGTGAAAAAGAGATAAAAATAAAACACATGAAAGCATATCGGATCGTTCTTGATACAAGTGTGAGGTGACAGTGGAAGCGATTACACTTGTGTGTTGTGAGCGGAGTGCAGGGGTGAAAAGAGCCTCTGAGATGTCATCAGATGTGTGAAAAAATGAGGATGATATGTAGCAGGTTGTCTGTGCAGCCCGTGTGATGTGCCACTCAGGCGTGCTAATTGCCCCAGCTTGACATGAAATACAGACAAGAATTTGCATTGCTATTTTGGCAATTCTACTCTGTATTTGCTGTTTTCTGAGTGCAGTGTGTCTGAGAGTTACACACAGTGCATGAAACAAGCACATCATTTCACTGATTACCTTCCATTGATATGACAGTGATGTGGCACGATGCTCACCTGATTTTGCCTGCTGTTTTGTCAACAGACTGGCGGATCTTAGCTGAGAGTTGAGTCACAGATGCGAGCAGTAAGCTGTCTAGCACCGCCTGAGGGGGAGCATAAATACAACACAACACGGTAATTTTTGATTAGCAATTACAACATGAAGGTGGTGTAAACTTGGTTGTTCTATTTGAAGTAAAAAAAAAACAAACTAAGACTAATAATTTAATAAACCTTGATGGTACTACTTGACTACACCCTGTTTTTCAGTCTAACATTCTGCATGTGTGTGTAAAAGAGCACAAACATGCAATGACCTCTCACCTCAAGGCATAAAACATGAAGACCGCTGAATAGAGCTAAAAAGCCAAGCTTTCTTTAGAGCTATAAGCACTAAATTGGACAGTTTGGAAATTAACAACTTTGTCGGTGGTTTCTTCTAAAAAAAAAAGTGACCTGGAATTTCCCTAACTCCCACAGATGAACTAATGAACTCACACATGCGTGCACAATTTCTAATAACATTGTGACATTCATATAAAGCCTCATTATGTTACAACCATGAATTATTTTTGAATTTCTCAGTAAAGAATAACCAGTTTAGAGCCAGTTTAAGGTATCCTCCCTATCCTCTCTGTCTCTCTCACACCAGATACCTTAACACAGTCATAGTTAAGTTAACGTGTATTCCAAATTAATCTCTAAAATAATCAGAAATGCATCCTAAAATGTGTAAAAATACATATCTTGACATGCATAACCATTATTAGCTTATTATGTTTCTTTAGTTGTGCTGAAATCTGTATCCTCCTCAAAATGTATTGTTTTACACAGTGCCACATTGCTACTTATTTACTGTTTTCAGTAACAACTCTGACTTACTGATATACTGACATGCTATTATTGTTGATTGATTTTCTTTATATTCATCACCAAGTGCATTATCTGGTACTGATTTGACTGCTAGTATCTTGCAGAGTTTAAGGTATTCGTCTGCAGTGTAATTCTTAGCCGCAGCTTGGAGAATTAAGTTTTTATACTGTATACTGTATACTGTTTTGTACTGTATTTTTCTTTGTGTGTGTGATCAATATTATGCAATTTTTAAGTGTTTGCCCACAAATTTTCATGATATTCCAACATTGATGACAGAAATTAGTATCAAATAAATGTGTATAGCCCTCAAATAGCCTAATTCAATGGCAATAAAATAACAATGAAACTGTTTTCCTCATTTGAAGGCAAGATCCTTTTTCCTCTTCACATAAAGAAACTAATGAGTGAACATGATGTTCCTCCAAAAGAGAGGCAAGTGTATCCTCTTGTCCAACACCCGCCTGCAAAACTATAAAAGGTTTTACAACTCTTTGTTGTCGGCGTTTGCGCTCCTTGTCCAGGGCTTTCTTGTTCCTTGCTGTTTTCATTGCTCAGGGGCTTTAAAACTTTTCATTTTCTGATGCTTGATTTGTCTTGGCTCCTTACCAAGCATCCTCTCGCCCGTTTAATGCATTTGGGTGTTACATTTCAACTTTGCTGAAGAGCTGAAAGCTCAGCACAAAAGAAACACCAGCCAAAACATCAGCTTAGCCATCACACGCCAATTTGTCACTTATTATTTCTGTAATCTTCTATTTTTGATCTTTTGCTTTTTTGTGTATTGAAAATTACTTTGCACTTTAGCCGCTGTAAACACACATGTGCCAGCTGTATGTGTTGCTTCTGTGTGGCCTCAGCTAGTCTGGGCCCATCCAATGCTGGATCCACTCTCCAAGTTGAACATTTGAACCAACATCTTAAAAGCAGTTCTCCTCTGGCTGTCACCATGGCAACCTAAAGTCCACCATGCCTGCCTCAACACACTCTGCTCTGGAAAGCCTGCTCCATCACAGCAGAAACAGCAGGAACACAAACTGTAGGATCCTCCATGTGTTCTGCAGAGCAGCTGAGGTGAAGAACTATCTAAACTGTTGCCTTTTACAAACTGGCTTTAGTTGCCCCTCATTGCCTTTAGATTCATTTCTGATTTCACGGACCTTCGAAATTCACTCACTCATTCTGTTGGCAATACCTTGTTGGCTTAATGCCCATTCACTCATTCATTCCGTCATTTATTTTCCCATTCATTTATGCATCATTTCTTTCAATAACTATTCTGATTATATGTAAATCTTAAAAAGGAAGATGTATATGTGTGTTTGGTTTATCATATGTTACTTCCATTAAAGGTGATTCCCCAATTTTAAAAGAATGTTTAAGGTTAGTGGTGATCATGCTACCTGTTATACACTTGCACATTTCACAAAAGTATTCAGTGTTATTTGCTCGTCCAGTATCTTTGGTCACTTTGAGAAGTGCAGGTTGTCTGTTCAGCGGTGAAGCTGATTTGACTTGGCATATAGGGAGCACCCTCTAGTGGTACACAGCAGCACAGACTGACATGCTGGGATATAATAGGGTCACATCTTAACATCAGTCTTTCTTTGCTGTACAATTGTATAACGAGTTACGCTCAAACACTAGGAAACTAATGTCAGCCTGCATTACTGTCTGAGCTCACTTTGAGAACATTAAGAGTCAAACAAAGATGCAAAATGGCCTTTGGCCCCGATTTGTCATTGCTGAGTCCACTGCCTCTATCCAAAAAGAGAGGAGCTATTGGAAAACTGAACTATATCAGGAAGTTGACTTGGATAATACCCAGAATGTGTTTCTTATACATTACATGGCCTGAAAATTGCACAGTCCAGACTAATGCTGTATGATTCCATTATTTTAATAACATATTCATTTTGAACCTGTGTAAAGACTGGGTAAAGTTTGATACTAAAACAGGAACTCACATCGTCTCTGTTCCAGGTCTGCCTGCGGATGGAGCGGGACGCCTGCCCATTAGAGCCGCGGGGTCGCAGCTCCACAGGCCGCCCGTTGGTTCCCAGAATGCTGCTGTGCTCTGTGGAGGAGCCACACAGCTCCAAGCTATCATCAAAGACACGTTCCTCCAACTACAGCAGAATTAACAATGCAAACAATAATGATTTTACTTCAACATATCTGTACTTGAGAGAGTCGCTGTATCAAGGATTATCTGTGTAAAAACAGAAAAATGCAAAGAGTGATATTTTGTTGTTTTCTATATAACAGAGGTGACCAGGTAATTGGTGGTGATGTATTACTCTGGTTGTCATGGTGTTGTGTAATGTGTTAACATACAAGAGCGCCCGGGTCTGTGGCTGCAGGGCTGACTGAGTCGATCTCTCCCGCTACATCATGAATCTCTCTGGCGAGCATGGCTAGATCTTTGGCTAGGTCTTGGCTAATCCTGACACACAAACACAAATATGATATAAGCAAATTTGTTATGTTTATTATAATGTTATGATGGTAATAAATCTTCTTTGCTGGCAAAAACGTAACAACCACATTCTTCAAGGAAACTGTGGCATGTCTGCATACCAATGAAAAACATATGCAGAGGAAATCCCAATGTGTAATGAGAGAAGTGAAGCAGAAGTGAACAGAATATGTCTGAATACTGTTGTATCATGACTCATCACTGTGTCCTCTGCAGTGTGTCTGCTACCAACCTTGCTATTTCCTCGCTGTGTGCGGTCCAGTCTCTCATGTACTCGTCCTGCTCCCTGGAGTGCTGCCTCAGGGCAGCCAGGCCCCCAGGACTCGGGGTTGCTGGGGCTGAACCTCCTAGCTGGGCTACTCGAGTGGACGGGAAGGGCCGCGTGTGGCTCTGCTTGGACGTGTGGCGGTTTGAGCCGTACTCATCCTCTGAGGTGGAGGCATACTCCACAGGCACGCGGCGCCACCGAGTGCTGGCTACGGTTAGGACAGAATGATAGATTAAAATGGAGGGTACTTAATGTTCATGGTGAACTCTTTGCACTGAAGTGAATGTTTTAGAGGAACGAGCAGCCAGCTAGGCAGAATGTTATGCCATTTCTTGCATGTTGTAGCCTTATTTATACTGAAAAACGAGAACATCATCTGAAGACATAAAACATGACAGGAATGCATGACACATGCTGGCATCATTATACCCGATGTTCAACATCAGAGTAAATTCTGTGATATAGGGAAAAAACTACTTACATGCAGGTGTGATGTGACCATAGGAGGAAGTGCCTTTACCCTTGTCCGGCAGCTTGGAGGCGCTGTTAGCCCTGGCTCTGGGAGCAGCCATGGAGGTCACACCGGCCCCTCTCAGTCCTTGTCTGATGATATAGTCTCCTGCCACACTGCGGGCTCCCAGGCCCCTGCTCCTGGTCACAGTGGCCTCTGAGTCACTCTGGGCGGAGGGAGAGCCCACCCTGGGCTTCCTAGGCTGTGCCAGAGCTTCTATCCTGGACATTCCTCTCCGGGCCATTCCTGTCCTGGATGTGGAGCTTGCTGTGGAGGCCTCGGAGGCTACAGACATCCGGTCCAGGTCGGCAGGTTCTGTGTCTGAGGAGTCACCCAGACGGGCTCGCCTCAGCAGGGAGGCCCTGGTGGGCCTGGGCTTGGGGGCGGCAGAGGGTTTACTGGAATTAGTGGTGGCTGCGGTGGAGGCTGGGGGCTGGGTGATCTTAGCCCGGCTAGACTTGGTGCTGGCCCCTACTGTTGTGCCCCCTGTCTGGGCTTTGGTATGTGAGCTTCTGGATTCCTTTGTGGAAGTGGGCTGGGAGTCAGAAAGGAGAGAGTTGGAGTTTACGTCATCGTCAGTGAGATCCAGGGACGTCCAGGGTCGGCTGGGCTGCTGTGGGGCAGATGTTCTGGTCTTGACCCTCCTGTCCTGGATCTCTCGGCCTCCAGCAGAGCCTTTGGCAGATGAGCAAACCACCGTTCTCTCCTTCTGCTGTCCTGCAAGGGTCCGCCGTTTCTGCACTACTTTCCTCCCCCCGTCAGCCTGACTTACGGTGCTGGTCGTGTCTACATCTGACTCTGGTGACATAGAGCCCTCGATGGACTGACTCGGTGGATCACCTTGGTCTGACACTGTGGTCTCTAAAAAGGCAGCCACTGCCTCAGAGTCTTTCTGCAGTGTGGCGCTGTCGACGCCAGTTTGAACTCTGTTGCTCGTGTGTCCGTCGATGCGTGGTATGAGCTCAATAGGCACGTTGGAGCTCGGTCTCTCCACAGTAAAACTCTCCTGCCTCAGCAAAGGCTTTCCAGTGTTCTCCCTGGCCTTCTCCTCTTCCTTTTTCCTCCTGCGTGCCTCATCCGCTCTCTTCTCCCCGCTGCTCAGTGGACGTGGGGGGAGCTTTGCCATCACACCTGGCTGGCCTGCTCTCCCCCCACCACTGTCCTGTGACTTGGCTGGTGAGGAGCGGCTGGGGCTCCCCCCCTGACTGCTCACACCTCCGACGCCATGGCCAGACCGATGCTTCCCTCTGGTCGTCTTTTCTTCACGATTCTCTTTCTCCTGCAGCTCTGTGTCCTGTTTCTCCCCCATGTCTGTGCGTAGCCCTGAGCCTGGGGCTCTGCGTCCCAGGGCGACTTCCTCACCGGGCAGCTGGGGCAAAGTTCTCCTCTTTCTTTCCGTGTAGCCAGAAGAGGCAAAGGATGCTGAGTGGCTGGATTCACTGATTTCAGCTGTAAGTAAAGAAAACATCTATTATAATAGCAGTGGGTGGTATGCCAGCAGAAACAATCTAGAAACCTGTGGAAGTTTAGAATCACCCGCTTCTACAGGACAGGCAGGAAAAGCTGGATTTTTGGTTGAACGTTACTTTCAAGGGACCTAATGTCAAGCAGTTTGCCATTAATTATAAAACTGCTGAAAACATGTGAGCAAGGCTGCTTAATGAGTGGCAACCATGTGTATTTCTTTATACAAGCAGACACATGAAGCTCGAGGGAAATGAAAGTGTACAAGTTCTGCTCCTAATATAAGACCAAACAGAAAAATGATGAAAAGATGAGCAAGAGATAATATCAGAAGAGGCATGTCCTTGTGAGGACATGGCTTGATAATTAAAACATCTGTCACCTGCAAACTTTGTCATGTGACTGTAATTGCAAATGCTATTAATAGTGCTAACATTACTGTATGATGGTATGAGTACCAATATTGTGATTCTTTTTCAGTTTATGAAAAAATGTCAGTAATCTACATACAAAATATTAATTAATCGTGAACCTGCTGTTAAGGTAACATAATGGAAAAGGTTCTCATGTTTAATATTTTTCAAATGGAATTACCTGAAAAGCAATTATCCAATCCCATATGACATTATCATGTAAAATTTGAAAAAACAAACAAACAAACAAACAAACAAACAAACAAAAAAAACTCATATAATATTCAAGCCAGATCATCCACCCCATTTCATATCAGCAACTTGTAATAGTGGAAGAATTCATCTGTTGAACGTTTAGAGACCGGGACATCACATAAACAAATCCATAATCTGAGAACATGTTTCTTCAGACCAGAGCCAACATCAGTACCTCTGTCTTCAGTGACCAAGACTTGAGTCTCTCCCCCTGATCCTTCAGGGTCTGTCCTAATGTGACTGGCAGCTAGAGTAGCCCACTGGGACACCCAGCGTGGACCCCCGACCACCAGCTCCTCAGACAGGATCTGGACAAGGCAGCACAGGGGACATTAAAGATACGTACGGTATTCAAAGACCTTAGACACATCCAAATCTGAAGTTCTAGGGTCTAGAAACATTTCTTAGAATAGGAGTGATATCTGGGACAGTTAGGCTAATAGCAATACATTTTAGATGTCCATGTTAATTCTTAGAAGCTGTCTACAAGCAGCACCAGAAAGTTATTTGACCAGAACTAAAAACATCCAAAGACCACTTCAGTCTTCCATCACTTTACTTAGTAAAAGACATACCTCTGTCTCCATGCGTCCAGGTTTGCCCCTGTCCCCTGTGCCAGACCTGTGGGAGGCAAGCCTGTCCCTCTGGTGGTCAGCACCCCCTAGCCTGGACACACACAGAGACTGCTGCTCGTCCACACCAAACACCTGGAACATACACAGGCACAAGCGCGCACACTCATTTCATTTGTGACATGCTTGTTGGCCTAGAGGATATAATGAAGCTTAAGAAGTGAAAATTTTCTAATAAACTTTAAAGCTGTAAATGCCACTTCAGACAATAGAAATGCAATAAGTTAATGTGTTCAACATTATTAGAATGTAATCCTGTGTACACAGGCTTAAATCCCCCATCTGCCTGAAAGTGGCTCCTCGATGACATTTGCAACATTGTGGCGCACATATTGTGCCATTCTCTGTGGGCGTGGCCAGCAGTGAGATGGGCTGTACCTATCAAGGTGAAGCTATTGGCCACAACACAACGCAGTCCAACAGTAAATGTGGAAAGCAGTAAGAGATGAAAGAAGATTGAAGCTAAGGGTATTTCAAAAAGACGGCTGAATTTAAGCATTGCTTTTTTATTGCAGATTGTCTGTGTTTGCCACCTGCCTCCTAGAGAACTCATCAAAATGAGAGGCACGTGTTGAGATGTGAACTTGCCCGAGGAGGACTAACATTACACTTTGCTGACTCAAGCAGGAAAGTTCCATACTGCCACCTAAAGTGCAGTTCACAATAGACTATAATTATGCACAGAATGTGAAATGTTCTGAATGAATGTGAAACATGTGTGTGAAATCCAGAAGCATAGATGATGAAATCATATAAGATACTTCCCCACCTTGTCAATCATTCTCCTAGCCTCTTCCTCCTCGTGATCTCCATTCTCCATCTCAATTGTGTAGGTCCCTCTGTCGCTGTGGTCGTCTCCATGGTGATAGCACTCGTCGCGGCCCGTCTGCTGATGCGGCGCTGAGCCTCGCCGCCTCTCCCCGAATCCGCCTCCAAGTGCTGCCATCTTGGAAGTGGAGGATTTGCGACGGCGTGCAGGGCTGTCCTCCTCTGCAAAAAGCCCCTCTGGGACGTTCGCTCGACCCTCTCTGACCTTCATGCCTGAGCCGCCCCACAGCCCCCGCGAGTGCTCCTCCAGCGCAGCGGCCCTGCGCTGCTCTCCAAGGGCATTTTCTGAGTCACTCTGGGTGCCGTCCTCATGTTTACTGCCTGGCAAGGGAAGGGCAGATGGGTCAGGAGTGGGTCAGAAGGTACAGAGAGACAAATAAGCAAAGCGGAGAGGAAGTTACAGAGTGGTACAGGTAGGTTGAGAAAGCCAGAGAGGCAGAGAGTGCTGAGAGTTGTTTGTTGATGGTGTGACCCCTCTGTACAAGGAGTGTGTGATTAGACTGTACTGTATGTTTTTTATATACATCAAAAGTTATTGCTTAAAGGGTTTCTGGCAATCCACTGATGGCCTACACGGTCTCAGTGTGAATAAATGGTTACTGGCTATTGCTCATTGTACTTTGAAGACATTAGAGTTGAAGACGTTGAAGTGTTTTCATACTCCCTGCATGTTTTTTAATTTCACCCACACAGACTGGTGTTGTATCGCTTGCTTTTTTTTTTTTTTTTTTTTTTTTTAACTTTTTAAAGTATATTTTATCAGTAACTATCTAGTAAACCAACACATACAACTTCAAATGAAGTAGCTACGACAGGTAAAATAAAAAAAATACCTTCATACACACACATGCACAGACACGCACGCACCTTTAAGACTCCTCAACTGGACAGGCACGTCACTCTTCACACTTTCCCCGTCATCCTCAGCGACAGTCTCTTTAAGGGCCAGTGGCAGCTCGTTCTGGGCCAGCCAATCAGCAACTTTCACCTCCGCTGCCACCATGGCTGTCTGAAGGGGACTTAGCTCCTCCCCCACACCCCTCTTGGGGCGGGGCCTCGTCTCTGGCGCTGCCTTTGCCACACGATCTTTTACAGTCACTTTACCTGAGGCACCAGGGTCAAACTCAATAGTGAAGGAGGCATGACCGTGGGCCGGCTCCGGAGCAGAGGCGGCGCCAGCCTCGGCTTCTCGGGATGGGGCCTCCCCACTGGCTTTCCCCGAGTGTGTGTCCTTGGTTGGGATCTCAAAGTAGCTTGGCTCCTGACTGGAGGCCCCTTGCAGGGTACTCCTTGGGCTCTCCACACTCTTCTTAGGGTCTTTCCCATCTGTTGGTATTATTACAAGAATACATATTTCATGTCATACAGTTGAGGGGTGGGGTGGAGGGATGTGGGTCAATTCGTTGAAAGGCCAACACTGAGAAATTGAGTTGGGCAGCCCTAATAGATTTTGTCAATATTATGCTAAATGCAAAATTCACTGGTATGGTCCTTTAAAACAACTAACAGCAAAGTGGTGTTAGTTAAAATAGTAAAATACTTCAAAAGTTTATTTTAATGCTTTACCACTTCAGCTACTCGTGACCAAATAACCAGTGAAAACAAAATTCTGAAATTCAGCTATCAAAAGATCATAATGTTTTTCGTGCACAAACAGCATTGCATATACCTGCGTCAGCTTTTTCTTGCTTCCTTCCATCCTGCTTCTCTGCATGTTGGACATCAGAGTCTCCATCTCCCCACCAGGCAGGCTGGCCATACAGGGGGGTGCCTCTGTGCAACACTGCTGTGTCTCCTGGCAAAAATGAGTCATCAGTTCATCTTATATGGGGGTGGCACGGCTGCATTTAGCACAAAAAATGTTGGAAGCAGCATAGGAAATAAACACCAGCAACCAGCTAAATGCTGGAAAATTGTGGCTACGTGCATGGTCTGCAGCAGCAGAAATCACTGATTTGCTAACGTGCCACTGTAACCTGCATCCTCTCTGCTGTGTCTTGGATATTCTCACCTGTCATCTTATCCTCCCCCCTGCTGGCCTCAGGGGGCTTGGCAGCAGCCCCCTCACACACTGGTGCTGCTGCTGCCTCAGCTGGTTTGACCTCTGATCGAGAGGATTCCCCGTCTAAGGGCTTTTTGTGGCTCAGCTGGAGCTGGCTGCTGAACTTCTCATGCTGAAAGACAAATGCAGTTAGCAGCACTGAGGATGGTTAAGAGGGACGGTGGCTGAACAGGATAGTCAAGCACTGCTGAATAAATAGATATGAAGCCTGCAGTTATTTATTGAATCTTTTGGAATAAATTTCTAGCTCTCAGTATAATTACAGTGCATGGTTCAAGGACATACCTCAATAATTGGGTATGACTCAAGAAACATGCTGAATAAAACTGCAAAACCTGATGACAGATTTTTAAAGCCACCATAGCAGCTTGCTCTGAACAAAGAGCAGCATCATCAATCTTGAAAAGTTGTATTTTGCCCGGTTCAGCAGAAAGCACTTTGGTCTTTTTGACTTTACTCATCTCACTTGGGTATTTTTTTTTTTTTTTTTTTTTTTTTTTTTTAGTCACTGATGCAAATAAAGATTACAAGGTTTTTGGCTGTGCTCTTTTTGGCAGAAATTTGCTCTGTCTGTCAGTATGTGAACACTGGCTACATGCGTTTTGACTACATGTGCAGCAGGTTGGCTGACCTTGAGTGCCTCCTCAGGAACATGCAGCTCTCCGCGCACGACGGTGAACAGGTTAGTATGTGAGCCAGGTTAAGGAAAGACACGCTCTTGCAGGCACAGGAGACACACACTGATAGCCGTATCAATTATGCAACAGCCAGGATACGGTGAGGTTTCAAAGCTATTATCAACAGGTAAAGTTACAGCGCTGCTTCCACACACTTGCCCTGTGATGATGTGATGTCACTGGATTTGACAGATAATTGTTTAGTGCAAAGGATATCATATCCAAACCTCAATTTGTCATCCATTTTCAGCGTGACATACATTTGCTCCTGAATTCTGACATCATTGACAAACGTCTGCAGGCAAAAGCAGAACATGGTTATGGACAACATAAGAAATTTTATACATACTCTTTGAAAAGAAAACATACTTCACATTTTCAGAGTGACTGACAGGACAAAAATACAAAATATTATGATATTTTTAACAGATAGTATGTAATTTAAGGGTATGTTAATGATAGCATTGATGACACTATCTATAGTGTAATGAGTCCTGAACTTAAGCTTAATATTTAGCTTTATATCCTATTTAAGTTTAAAAATGCATAATGACATAATGACACATTAATAAATGCATGATGAATTCATCATGTATCTAGGTTATGATGTAATCCTTATATCATTTGAACCTCACACACTAAAATATTGAGGTTAGGGCTGGGCACTATATATCTGACCGAATTCCCTTTATCAGTATTGTACTGATATTGTAGGGATGACTATTGGTGCTTTGAAAAGATATTTACACACGAGAGATTTTTCATCAACAATCATTACTAGTATAGATATGATAATCATGCAAATAATAAAACAGCTTGAACACTCTAAGAAGTTCAGAAAGATGCATCCCTTTACTCTAATGCAGCCTTTAAAATAAGGAAAAGACAACACTTATGCCATGTTACATTATGATAAATGTCATAAATAAATATCCTAAATCCCAGACAATATCTAGTCTCATATCAAGATGTAGATACAATATAGATCAATTTCCCAGCCCCAGTGAAAGTGATTTTAGCAATACACAGATGAAGCAAACATATAATCATTATTTTTCAATAACTAGGCATATTACACTCTTACCCCATTCAAGCTACCCAGGTCCTTCACTTTGTGCTCATCTGTAGTCGGCTCATAGTTGATAACAGCATGTTGTTTGTCCACACTGCGGGACTAAATCACACAAAAATCCAGTCAATCACTGTAATCCATGCTAATCTCCACGGTGCTTCAGATAATAATCCGGCTGGATGAAGAGGCAGAGGTTAGAGCCGGTGTCCGGTGGAGTTACTGTACCTGCAGCATGAGCTCGCAGTCGTCCCGTCCCACAAAGATCATCTCCCTGGGGAGACGATGGCGCGTCCCCCCGCAACTCACCAGGAACCAGGACGTCAGACTCATCTCTGCCTCACTAGCTCACACAGGACCCTTAACACATCCTGTTGAAGACAATGGCAAAGTGTAAGTTAGATTTCTGCAGCTTAACTATCTGTCTATCTGTACATTATGATCCCTAGATCATTCTTTCATTAGTAAGAGCTAAATGACCTACTTTCTAACAAACACCATTAGACATGGAATAAAAACCTAAGGAAAAATTCCTTCTACTACTAGTAATTCCAGCCTCTTTATAGATTTGCAGAGAGCAAAGAAGCTCCCTCTCTCTCAGTAGGCGCATGTGTGTGTTTCATGTGTAACCAGCTATTCTATTCCAGGTATCACCCCAAGCACACAGACACGCTTGTCTCTATCCCGTAGTGCTGCTAGCCACCTGATAATAAAACTCCCTTCATTCCACTCCACACAGAAATTGAGTAATGACTTACGGAATTCCGGGCATCCTCCTAAACTTCCAAATTGAATTACTCAGCAGTGTCGCCGGGTCTCCAAATCAAATGCCACGGCACTGAAAGGAGAGGGGGAGTCAGATACATAGCTTAGAGGAGCAAGTGACCATGATGATATGGAGTGAATGATGAGGCGGCCGTCCAGAAAGACAGAAAAAAGTGCCATACATATTCATCAGCTCTTCTAATGTAATTGGAAGAGGCACACAAAGTCAGACAGGATCAGCAGACACAGAGACAGACAAGGCCCTTACACACACACCAGAGCCTTGAGAGCCAGGGAAAGGCAGGGGGAAAGAGGGAGAGAATGTTGAAAAGCCACTTCCCCAGTCCCCGTGATGCCCTCATGCTTTCCCCTCAGTTGTCAGGACTCCCATAACAGCATCAAGGCAGAAAAAACAGCTGTTTCCACTGAGGCAGCCGTCCCTCTTTCTGCAGGGGCATCAGCTAGCAGGCCTTGCTGACTCACGCTCTGAAGGAGCTATCGGCGAATTAGCGGGATTTAATTACGCATACTTTGTCATATGTGGGACCCTTGTGCGTGCATGAGCTCCCCACAGCCCGAACGAGACTTGACAGCCCCTCTTTCCCCGTCGTGGGCTGGGCTCATTAACCCTTCAGCGGCCTGGCTTTTTTTTTTTCCTCCACTGGGCCACAGCTCATGCTTAGACGCTTGGCCACACACTGTTTCCTCCACTCTCACTTCAGAGACCCCCATCGCAAATGACAGCACATCAGTTCTCCCTATATGGGGCAGTAGTCGATGTAGCCTGCCAGACTTTATCTATCATGACATAGCCTGCTTAAGAAATGATTAGCCTGCTTAGGCCATATTATAGCCTTAGGTTAATAATGTACCAATTTGAGGGTGGCATCTCTTCCCCTTACGAGAATATATGTGCAGGATTCACCTTGTCTGCAACCTATCGTTTTATAGAGATCGTGGTCATTATTAACGCCTTAATGTATAGGCTATAGACGAGTGTGTCTTGTCTGTCGTGGACCTACTTGCCATCTATAGGCAGCGCATTCATCCTTCATCCCTCCCGTTGAAGGCATCCCCCGCCACTTGCGCGCGTTGCTTAATCCAAATACAGGCTAATTTCGGATGGCTTTTCAATAATAACCATCACGTGTTTGCTGTCGACTGTATCAGACTACGGAGGCGTATGATGTGCAGCCAAGGCTCTGCCATTATGGACGACATATAGGTCTGCCAGACAAACACAGCGATGCTCATTTCGCCGTCTCCATCCCCAGCGTCTCGGCCTGAGCAGCACACACCAGGTGCGCCGTGTTGCAGGAACAGAAAGATAAACGCACATCTCACTCACCAGGTGCTCTGCATGGACGATCAGCATCCGATATGAAGAGGATTTATGAACGGCTCTGCTGCTGCTGCTGCTGCAACCCCGCCGCCCAGCCCAGCTCCCTTCACACTACCGCCTCTTGGCCACGGGGTGGCGCTGTGTGCCCATGCAGTGTGCTAAGAGAGCCCTAGCGCTCCTGTAATGTTACGCAATAATGACAGCAAGAGCAAACCGTGGGCAGCCTTTAGAAATATCACTATAATAAATTCTGTAGATCCACTAGCAATGTTGTAGGAGTATTATGATACTGTTGAATAGGCAACTATACAAATATAACAGCAGAAGAATAACTGCACATAGGGCTGAAGTAAAAAAATATTAATATAATTAATAATATTTAAATTACATAGAAATTACGCATAGTGAAATTAATGCCAATGAAATGTAACAGTGACATCACAGATAACATCAGTAAAAATACCATGATGGATTTTCCCTGGTGATGCATATTCAGCATCACTGATAGAAAAACTATGGAGAATTTCATTAGATCGGATTATGCAGATGCTGCTTGGCGCCAGTATGATCCAATATTATTTTATAAAGGTATCATATGACAACTCGCTGTTGCCTCATCTCTGTTCCCCATCCTCACACAAATCACTATGATGCTCGTAGTATTGGTGCCTACCCTGTTTCAGTCAGATGCTCCTCCTCTTGCTGCCCCCACTCGGTGGAGGGTAGCAGCACATGCCAGCAAGCCTCCACCAGCAGCTTGCCGGCATGTGCAGCATTTTCTGCCAGACTGGTTTCTAGCAGAACTAACTCTGAGCTCCTCAGGCTCTCCTTTGTACCCGCAGGCATCACACTACACGATTTGAAATGCAGTTACCATGTCTAATCTCTATCTCTATCTCTATCTCCATCTCTATCTCTCTGACAGGTGCAAGATCAACAGGTGGATATCTCATCAACCATGGTGGCATCACAGGGAATAAAATCATAGGACTGAAGTCTTTGCCATGTATTACCATCTGCTCAGCGATTACATTTCCTTCCAAACCAAAATCTGTGCTGCCTCATGGTCGCACCATCTCTGTAAGACCTGTTCAGTGGAGTGACAGTAAGTATGTGCCTGCAAATTACATTTATTAGCTGTTTTACACATAGTCATCCCAGCTAGGCTGACATCAAAATGGAAACCCAAGAAATGGACATTATTTAAAAAATACTGATTGAAAATATGATTTAAAATAAACTTAGCACAAAAAGTAAGGAAATTTGTGTTTGGTAGATTATGTCCTTGTTGTAACAATGCTTCTTGGCAATGAATCTTATACCGCTGGAAAGCCTGTTTATTTCCCTTTTAAATGGTGCCACATTTGTAAGGAACATGCATTTGTGGGATGTGGGATGTATGTGGGTTGCGCCCATGAAAAATTTGCCGAATTTTCTCTGTCAATGCCTAACAGCTTATTTTGCTGTTGCTATTGACTCTAGTCCTGCGTTCCAATAGTCATACTACCATACTACCAAAAAAAGAATTAGCATGTCCCAATACATAGTATGTCAGATGCAGTGTGCCAAGAGTACGTTCTACTACATCCGGTCAGATTTCACAGTATGCATTTCAGCATGCTTCCCTGGTCATTCAGACCCACAATCCTTTGCACAGCGGAAGTTACATTGCACTGACTGAGCTGCGTGTACAAGCCACACCCACATACGGACGACAACAAAACACGTTGCACTCACCTTGGTCAGTGACAGCAGCAGAGACAGAAAGACAGAAGATAAGAAATATGACAGATGACAGAGCAGTATGAAACAGCACCGGCATTTTGACAACAAAATTCAAATGCGGCGCTACAGACGGCGGCGGAAGTGAGCAAGAGGGTCAGATTTCAGGAATGATGTATGTCGTGTGTCCCAATAGTATACATACGCATGCATACTGCATACTACACTACATACTTTGTAACGGCAGCTGTAGTACATACTGAAAGTAAAAAGTAGAAGTATGCGATTTGGAACACAGGGTTGTTTTGGGCTTCTGGTACCCCCCGGTGCCTACAAAATTCCTGTGAGCATGGGCTCTGCTACAGTGGTCAGTACCGGTCTGTCTTAATCGAAGGGCTAGATGACTACTACGTCGCAGCCTACGGTCCCTACGTAGGAGGCGTCCTACGTAGGTGCCAATATCAGGTTTACCGGAACTAAAAGTTTAGTGAATTATTATCAAGGCTTCCCGAAGCGCATTCGAGTGATGCAGCATAAAATGCCGAAGTAGGTTTCGGAGGTGTGTCAGTGAACACCTGTGCATGAAACAAAACGATAAGCAGCTTCAACGCTCTCAAGATGGACAACATTCAGACTATCCCAGTTAAAGTAATTGTACACATGGCTACATTGTAACGTACCTGATGCGCTGATGGTTGCTATGGAAACATCATGTAAAATTACAATCTAACTCATCTAACTAAACTTGCATTTACAGGCGTTGTTCGGATACAGTTAACAGCTAAACCGAATCTATGGTGGTAATTATAGGCATGAAAACTTATCAAAACGTCATGATATAAACATTAAGACGGTCTAAAACATGCTTCATAATTACAGCAATGGTGGCTGATCCAGAAATTCAACTGGACCGAAAGGTACCCTGAGAAGTAGGCTGTAATGTCAGCCACGAAGCATCATGGAGGTGTATCCTGCAAATTAGTACACGGTAAAATTGAATTGGGACAGCACTTGTCGCGCCGCCGTGATGTAAACAGCCTGCAAATATGACCTAGGTAGCGTACAGCCTTTGAATTGAGACAGACCCTACCTGTCTGCTCCAAGAATCGGCTTGCCACGTTTGACTGATCTGGATAGGGCCCGTGCAATAGGGTGTTCCGCAAAATCCGGAACAGACTGCACGCAGCCAATCTCCAGTCTCATAGGGCTGCCAGGAGGCCTGCCATGACTGGCCTTCACCGTCAGGCCTGTTTGCACTGGTGTCGGCAACATGTGCACTGGAACCTGAATATGTGGATGAATGTTATGTTCAGCGATGAGTCCAGAATCTGCCTACAGCATTTGGATCGTAGGGTCAAAGTGTGGAGAAGATGCAGAGAACGCCATGCTGATTGCTACACCGATAGAGTAACATCTTTGGGTGGAGGCAGTGTGATTGTGGATGTACAGACTGTGACTTCAGGTCCTTGTGGGGCAGCGTCTCCCTTACTGGAAAAAAACGAGGCTTGTCATCAGTGGAGGCAATTTCAGTGCAGAGAGATATTGAGATGAGATTCTACAACCAGTGGCAATCCCAGATCTCCGCAGTCTGAGACCGAACTCTATGCTCCAAGATGACAACGCTCGCCCCCCACAGAGCGGGGTTTATCAGAGACTAACTCCAGAATTTGGGAGTGGAGAGGATGAAATGGCCTGCCAGTAGTCCTGACCTCAACCCCACTGAACACTTGTGGGGTCAGCTTGGGCGTGCTGTTCGTGCCAGAGTGACCAACACAACCACGTTGGCTGACCTGCGACAAATGCTGGTTGAAGAATGGGATGCCGTCCCACAGCAGTGTGTGACCAGGCTGGTGACCAGCATGAGGAGGAGGTGCCAGGCTGTTGTGGCTGTGTATGGTTCTTCCACACGCTACTGAGGCTCCTGTTTGTTGAATGAATAAATTGTTAAATTGCCAATATGTCTTGTTTCTTCAAACTTCAATCATCCAATCCACCAAACACCAAACAAGAGTCAGTGGCAGAATAAGCTGTTTGTCAGTGGCAGAGAAGATTTGGCAAATTTTTCATAGGCGCAACCCACATACTCAGCTCTGTTGCTCATCCCACAAATGCATGTTCCTAACAAATGTGGCACCATTTAAAAGGAAAATAAACAGGCTTTTCAGTGGTATAAGATTTATTGCCAAGAAGCATTGTTACAACAAGGAAATAATCTACCAAACACAAATTTCTTCCTTTTTGTGCTATGTTTATATGTTATGTCATCAGTTTCAGTTAAAGAATATTGGTATTGATTTCTTAACACACATTGATTAAACCCCATCCAAAATTCTGTTTTAGCATCACAAAAAGTCATTTTTTAAAGGTCAGACAGTCAAAAGAATGTTTAAATAATGTATTACAGAAAAAATAGAGATATGTGATTGTGGATGTGCAGACTGTGACTTCGGGTCCTTGCCCTCAGGCACTGGGCTGCAGAACGACGCTGCAGTTCTGGATCATGCTGAGTGTCACCCAGGATCATGCTGGTGCTGCTCAGCACCCAGGGGGCTCTGCTGTGTTTGTGCAGGTGGCCTCAGCTGCCTCACAAGGGGAGTCCATGGGATGGTCCTCTGGTCTCGCCTTTCCCACAGGTGATGGCAGAGAGAAGCTTGCTTCATATGATGCCAGGATGGCATCTGTGGATGGAAGGGTCCACTGACCTTGCTGTTCTGTACAGTAGTATACTTCAAAAATTTAAGATACTTTGCATGTGTGGAAATAGGTGAAAGCAAATACTATACTATGGTTTGGGGCCTAATCCTAAATAATTAAATAAATATAAATAGTTGTTTTTACACCCTGTATCATATAGTTTTTCAAACTGAGTTCAGACATTCAGCTGGCTAATGCTTGGGCCAGATGCCTTAAATTAGCATGAAGTTGACAGGAGCCTGCTTTCAGCACCACCCTCTCACCTCTAAACTTGGAATTTCTCCACAATCACCATCCCATAATCCGTCACTATACTTGTATGCCCGCTGCAATCTAAATGTATAAGGAGCTGACGCCACACCTGCAAACTTCACCATTCAGCTGACTGTCACCATTATGGAGATGAGTTCAAACTTTCAAACTTTACAACTTCACAATGCCACCATGTAGCGACCACGGACGCCTGTGGATCTCAAAGCCATTTTCTTTCACTCTTCTCCTCTCTCTCCACAACATTAACCAGAGGCCCAACAGACACTTTCAGGACCAAACCCCATCTAAAACCTCATCTAAAAGTAACATCCCTCAGAGACTTTGGTGCCCTGAGGCGTCATAAATCCCAGCACTATCAGGAGATGCTATTCAACTTTAACACAAAGACTCAGAAAAGACAGAACCAATGAGAATTACATTATGATATGTTTAGTTTACTCTGAGCTGTGTTTGAATTAAATCAATTATGCATTGGCCTATTATGAATATTATAGAGATGATTGTAAGTGTGATATCATCTGACAGCATAAATGACCCCTAGTAAAAACAGGTTCCCCCACAAACTGGCACCATATTGAAAGGACCTGCTTCCTGGAATGTTCAGTTCTAAGAGGATCTTGTCCAGGACACCTTTGTCTTGCTCTCCATCTCCTAATAACACACTCCAAAATCTCAAACACACAATTGAAATCTCAGTGGTGCCAAAACCATATGCACTACAGATATGTGGAAAGAAGTGATGATCAGGTGAGTCATCCTTCACCATATTCTGGACAAATGGGTGAGTTCACATGTGGAGTGAACCAAGAGAATACTATAAGCCTATAGTTTGTAGTCTTGCTCTGATATTTCCATTGAAGCCTGCCTTTTAGACTGTAGTGTAGGATTAGCGCAGCAGCATTAATAACGTGAGAGTGTGGAAGGTATAACAGCACCTTTTCTCTCATCACCCAGCTGCAGGTCCAGTGTAGGCACTACAGGTCGCAGCTTCTTGAATTGTCTCAACCTGTTAACTTTTAGGTAAAATTTGAAATACTGGTGCCTTGATTCATTTATGCACAAGTTTGACTCAAACTCAAATATTCCACTGTGTCGTTGCTTTTTATAGCTCTTCGACCTAGATTTCCATCTGCATTATTTTGTCTGTATTTTAAAGGGGCCACGGGCTAACATTGTGGCCACTTCACAATTATTAAGACGTCCGCTGTACTCGCATGAAACCACTAGATGGCGCCAAAGTACTGACCTTTGACAAAGACGAGGGTTGCCAGACTGATCGATTATGAGGCCTGCATCGCATGAAGGCAATCAGTTCCACTGAAAAATGACTTAAATGAGCAAAATAAACGAAATCAGTCAGATTGCGCAGAAGGCAAAGAAAAGAGTTCAAGGCAGGTAGTGAAAGCGATTTGTCTCACCAAAAAGCCAAATGAAATGTGACTTTAAAGTAAAATGTCTTACAATTAGTGACACGTGTAATGTAGGCTATCTGTTTAACACTAGATACATTACATAAACATGAATAACATTATGTTTGTTATTCATGTTTAAACCTATATAAAATGCTTCTTGATATGTAACTTGATAGTCACTTATTTAGAAAGACTCCACATGAAGAGCTTACAGTCCTAACCTAACTTTACCCCATAAAGGAACGATATGAAACCGAATATATGCAGCAAAAGGAAAGATCTGTTATGTAATTCTGTTGGTTATTTCGATTATTTCCTTAATCTCTGACAGAAGCTGATTGTGCAGATATTACGTCTATTGTTACAAAACCTGCTCTTAGAGGTGTAGTCTATGTGGGATATTTGAAGGCTGCACACATTCCGGTCCTTTAAGGCTGAAACTTTAATAATAGCTATGCTTGTTGTTTTATCGTGTAACCACACTTAAATAATTAACACTGATCCTCAACGGTGTTTGTTGTGGCCTTGTACATCGGAAACGGCTCTCAGATGCTCTGATGGGATAACCTTTATTGGTGCGTGATGCTTTTAGGGCAAATAAATAAATAAATAGACAAACAAACAAAGAAATTAATAAATAAATGAATAAATAAACAAAAAACGATGTCTATCAGATTTTTACAAATCATTACGCTGTTTGTCCTTGTCAGTTGTGTACTCTGTGCTGTCTATTAGGGCCTAATTTAATCGTGTATTGTTTATAAATCTTTAATATCAAATTATGTTTTGCTTGCGACCGATTTAGATCATGAGGACTTATTTTAGCGTCTTATCTTTTTGCAGTGGCATCTCGCTGCTTCCTCACGATAAACACAAGAATGTGGTAAGATACTACAGTACAAATTTGCAAACTGACGAGGGCTGACACACTAAATCACAGGAATATATAGTAATACCACACAGATTTTTAAAAAAGTAAGATAAGGTCATTATAAACGGTCTGCTAAGAGAAAAACTAGGCTAAATCCTTAGATAGAAATATATAGTCTGTCATAACATAGCCTGCATAATTTCAATGTATAAACTCACTGTGCTGCAATATATATATATAATAGGAATTTCGTTACGCCTCCTTATTCTTATTGGCTATGACATGGCCTGTTATATTAATTGAGTTTACATTCAACCGAGTTGTGTTCGGTTTAATGCTCATCGGACTCTTCTTGATATTAAAACCTTCATTTTAATTCTATCATCGATTCCCCGTTATTATAGGCAGGCCTGCTGTAACATAACCACATATATTTAGTCTGTATTCAGTATGCCATATTGGTTTTCTAGTGTATTACACCAACATTTATTTTGTCTCCGTAGTGCAGTTTATTCCCCTATCTTGTATCAGTCCGTGAGGTGTAACAGTCGGTGTGAAAAGGGTTATAGGCCTGCGCACGTCCACAAGTCCGTCTTTTTCTCTATCGGCCTACAGAAGCTGGTCAAATCCACATCCACAACAGATCCACTGTGTCTAACTGGAAACTATGCGATTTTAATGGTCTTAGTCGATACCTACCAGTGATGTAGCGGTAGCCTAAATAAATAAATTAAAAAAAAAAAAAAAAAAAAGTGTATATAACTTCCAGTCGCCATAAGACGAACAACCAACAATACATAAAAAAAAAAGAATGACACTGTCAGAAAAGCATTAATTTATCCTCCTATAGCTCCCATATCGTAATAAATCTTACATCAGTCTGGTACTGTCTACACTGGTTTAATAAAGATTCATGTCAGCCTGAAATTGCGCGTAAACTCTCATAAATATAAATAAAAGCGGTGAGGTAAAACGTGAAGTTGGGCTGTACATCCCCGCTACTTTTGGTTCAAGCGTTCTCCTCCACTGTTACGTCCTGAGACAACTCAAGTCCAAGTCCTCTCTCTCTCTCTCTCTCTCTCTCTCTCTCTCTCTCTCTCTCCCTGTCGCTCTCTCTTTTTTTAGCCCAGCCCCCCTGATCCCCTCTGTCCATTGGCGTCTTCGGGGTCTCTCTCTCTCTCTCTTTCCATAGGTAGCCCATAATGAGTGTCCATTGGTTTTTATTATGGCTTGTCCCCCTCCCACTGGCCGGCTTCGCCCTGCCCATGTTTTGTATGTCTGAGTCCATCCATCTCCTGACGTTCAAGTTCGCAGGAACGTCACGTCCGCACTTGAACTTGCAGCTCAGGGGGGCTCTGCCGTACCCCCATCCCTCTCTCTTTGCAAAAAAGTCATGAAGAGCTCCGCACAGCCCGTACCGTGCGCGTCACCTTCTGTATGATCTGCAATTCTTTTTCCCCCCTCTCCTTTTTTTCCTTTTGGATGTCAGTCGCATCAATGAAGATATTTCCTTTGGAGTCTACCTTGTAGGAACGGATTTCCCAATGTGAACTCAGCTGAAAAGCCACCGCTAAACCAACATGTCTCGCCGCAAGCAAGGCAAACCCCAGCACTTGAGCAAACGGGAGTTTTCGCGTAAGTGGAGATCAATTGCATCTTTAGTTAATTTGCTGATTTTACCCCCCACTCAGAGCCGCCTGGGCTTTTTTTCTCGTATAGGGCAACTTCCTTGGGGAATGTGAATGGATACGGCCACGGACCCAGCGCTGTCCAAAGTGAAATAACAGAATGCAAACAGATACAGGGCTACAGGTTATTTAAATGATTGTGGGATCTCCTGGTCAAAGTTTTGAAAGGACGCGATGAAAGCCTAAACTTGTATTGATTAGCGTATTGGTGGGATTGTATAACACAGCCTTCAAGGTTTCTTTCGCCATTAAAGGGCATGCATGGGCGTTATGGCCAGAGACCTTTGCCTATAGGTAGCCTGCCCTGCTGCTGCCAGTCGGTGATAAGTTTCCTATCCAGAATAATTTAAGATGTACCAGGAGGACTTATTCCACTACAGCCACCCCCTGCATTCCCCCTTTTTGCTCTGATCATTTATTTAGGGGGCTTCGGGCTGCTTTGGACACGGAAAAGTGGTGTTTACCTACCCACTTGTCCACAGCGCGTAGACCTCGTGTACGGAACCTCAATGAATATAGTTTTCGTGCCATAAATTCCCCCTGCAGCTACTGTTAAAACATCAAAATGTAATATGTTACACTGTGTTACTGACTGACAGCATTCGCATTGAACATTTGCATTGTTTTTACGCGATATTCTGTTAGGGTCCGTTCATAAGAGAGACGTGGGGGAAGTCGAATTACGCGTGTGTGTGATAAAATTACACAGCACCGAGAGAGATCATCAATTGATGATTGGGGTAGCCTATTTGCGCATTAGAAATGCATTTCTGTCTGCAAGTCAATGGTAGTTTTCTCCGTAATGATCAGATAATACACTCTTACGCGCGTCCAAGAATATAGAAACTCCAAATGCCATAGACTGTTGTAGGAAAATAGGCTTGAAATGGGAGATTAGGAACACGTGTGAGCTGTTTTCCTCTGTTCTTTAATGTTTTAGTCGCGTACCTACGTCTCTTTGCTGTTCAGATCTCGGTTGAAACCAATTATGCTCTCGTAACATATGCCTTCATTTGTCGTATGATTGCCCGAATCTTTGCCAGTAGGGGGTGCAATATGATTGTGGTCCTCTACTTGTGAACTTGAACTTGATCTACTTCATCACTGTGCTGAATGACCAAAGCGCAGTGGATCGTTTTATTAGAAATAGGCGATCGTATATTTTATGTGCCTTGTAATATTCTTTTAATAGATTCTCAATATTTTTCCAAGGGAGATAAATCAAAACATTACATGACAAAGACAGAGGGGCAGAAATAAAGCGGGGTTTTGGAAGGCACTCAGCCTCCCTGTTTAAATGGGTAACATTCCACTAAAACTAGAGATCATTTTCCCATTAGTGTGAGATTAAAATGCAGAAAAACTCCCTGTAATTCCAAATTATTGGAGTATTAGAGTGACTTAGAGCCTTAATGTTGTAAAATCAGTGAGCTATTACACGTGGGTAGACGCTGTAAACCTTGGTCATGGATTCACATTAATGATTAAAGCTAGAGAAATAGGCTACTTAATAACCACGATTTGAATAAACTTGTTAATGGGCCAGAGAACATGTATGATCATGTTGCAAAAGGGCACATGGTCGCTCAAATACAATCAGTTATGTGCAAACAGAATCGAAATAAACCCATGATTAATGAGTGGACTAATTTCATTAATTCTTTTACTCGATTTGAAAATGTATATGATCATCTCAGCCGTGCGCATTTTAGAGCACACTGTGGTGAATAAAATGATCGACCCGCTGTACAATATGTGATAATAGGGCAAGCCAATAGGCCTGTGTAATTATTTCATAATAGGCTACTGAAACAGACCTACCATTACAGCCCAATGGGAAACACTGGCCCTAACTCTGCTTTAAATTCTGGCGCAGTCAGATGTTTGAAAAAGGGGATTATATTTTAGTTTTCAAAGTTATTCACTTCCCTCTTGCCTGGCATCAAAATGAGATTATTTGGTTCGAAGAAAAGCTTTCCACCTAACCCAGCCTCACACACCTCGCCTATGTCCGTGGCATAAGCTGGTTAAGATAAGCTCCGGTAAAATAGGGGAGAATTCCCTCATCTTTAATGCAGTTGAACATACAGGTAGTAGGGCCTATCTTGCATAGTCCCTCACCACCTTCTCGTCTGACCCGACACGGAATTAAAGGTTGAACCGGCGGCAAGAATTCATCACATCTTATCTCAACATCCCAGTCGGGGCGCCCAATGTCGTTTACCGCGTGGCTAGATTACTTCTTTTAAAATGCTCTCTCTCTCTCTCTCTCTCTCTCTCTCTCTCTCTCTCTCTCTCTCTCTCTCTCTCTCTCTCTCTCTCTCTCTCTCTCTCTCTCGGTACTTCAGGGACCTACTCCACATCCAACCCCTCAATGTCTAACCTCGGTTCACGAGATCCCAGCACTTTTAACGAAATGGGGTCCAATCATCTTGAACTCAAATTAGAATCTATTTTTTGATTCTCAGAGGTGTTAGGTTCATTAAAAAAGCGAGATTGGCAGCACAATAAAGAGGGTCAAGCAACTTAATCGTTCGGCTGCTGCCTGCAAGCTGAACGATGTCAGTCCTTATCGAAGCAGCCTGTGTTCCTTTTCTTTCTTTCTTTCTTTCTTTCTTTCTTTCTTTCTTTCTTTCTTTCTTTCTTTCTTTCTTTCTTTCTTTCTTTCATGGCAATAGGGGATTGTGGAAATAGTGTCATTACACATGCTTCACAATAAGGTGACAATGTGACTATTCCCAGTGTTTTTCTTGCTTCATTTATTGTAGCAGGGTGAGAAATTGCAACAGAACGGAAAATAATAAGAGCGCTCACCAGATTCCATCAAATAATAGATTACAGTGCTCAGATGTATGTTGTGTCTGCATCCCCTCTTCTCTTCCTCAATTCCTTGTGTGTACCTTCTCTCTACTCTGCCATATGGATCTACACATATCCTATATCACTCAAACACATTCGGAATAATGTGCCCTCCCATTTCTACAGCTTCAACAGCAGTCCTGTACAGCAGATTGATTTGTTTACACATGCTAAAGAAATGCTGCCTTCTGTACATGGAGCTCATTTTCTCCTTCATCTCTGCCCATACAGCTGAGCCACTGTCGGGCATTTTACCAGAAGAAGACTCTCAGGACTCTCCCAGGCTGGGAGTGGCCCAGGGTGAGCCCCTGAAAGGGGACCAAGACCTGCTGACCTGCGGCCAGTGCCACTCCCGCTTCCCCCTGGCTGACATCCTGCTGTTCATTGAACACAAGCGGAGGCAGTGCCATGGGAGCCTCTGTACGGACAAGCCTCTAGATAGGCCCCCCTCGTCCCCACTTGCTTCGCCCCTCTCCACCTCCTCTTCCTCACACTCGCGGACCCACCATCAGCACCCACGGAGGGCCTGTCACCCTGTGGAAGTGGCCGTTCAGGTGTCGCCACACGACGAGGATTGTTTATCTGGCCCCTTGCAAGGAATAATCCCCAAGCAGGAGAATATCACAGGTAAACACACTTGGAGCTCGAAATGGCCGGCATGCAGAGTGAGCAAATACGCTGCAAAAGAAGCAAGAAGCAGGGTCTGGTGATTTTGCTGCTTTATTTTGTGAGTTTAGGTGTAAAAGTGTGGAGACCACTCTTTCTGAGGTTCATGGGCAGTCCATTTCAAAGGCGGATGTTTGCTTCGTCACTTTGCCATGGGTTTAGTGCTGGTAGTGGGCATGTATCCAGTCTGCATAACTAGAGTGTGAAATGTCAGCTGCTGCATTTAGGATCTGTGAATCTCACTCTGCTGAGCCATGAACCCACGTGAAGACCAGCAGTCGTGAAGAAGCTGGTGAGAAAGAGGAACATTTGCAGGCAGGGAGAGGGAGAGTGAGTGAGAGAGAGAGAGACAAAGGAAGAGAGAGAGAGCGAGAATGACAGGCAGAAAGTAAGAGAGATTGAGTTCTTTGGTTCTGCATCACAGATGTGCACGCATCCTCTGGCCTCCTCTGTTCTCTCTCATGTGGTGGTGACAGATGTATCTCTATCCCTCCCTGGCTTTTCACACTGCCATATCTCTTTGCCCTCAAATACGTGACTGCGAAGTCTCACTTTGACGCTAAAATTAAAAAGCGATAGGAAGGAATGTAATTATGCTAAACTGTCAAGGAAGAAGCGCTTATTTGAGGAACCCTGCAGCCACTAATTGTCAGTGTGTTTTCTTGATTTGCGTAATTAAGGACTTCTTAAGGTGGTTGGTCGGCTGGTTGGTTTGTTGGTTGTCCACCACGGCTAAATGAGGCTGTAGTGAGAACACGGCTCGCTGTGCAAACAATTGTGTCTCTTATGACCGGCTCCACAGAGTAGGGTTTGATTTCACCATTATTGCCTATGAATGTTAATGCATTTCCTTTGACAGACTGGGCTTTTGGTCTGGGCAGTTTTAAATTCATTTCAAGGCAATTCGATCTAATGCCGGGAGAGTAGCATTCAACGTTGTGTTTGCCTGCGTGTGTGTAGTCGGTGCTGTGGCTTTGCACATGGCATTTGAAGGGACTACTGTTATCTGTTGTTGTAAACTAGTTAGCCCTGTGTCATATGGAATGACCACTGCGTGTTCATTAGCATGCACTTTGTTTAACATCTGCCCTATCTGAACGCACACACGCACACACACACACACACACACACACACACACACACAAACACAAACACTCAAACACATACACATCTGACATGCCTCTTGGCCTTGTCAGCTGTTCGACCATGCTTTTCTCCGCTCATTTAGATCATCATGCAGCAGAGTTCACATGATATCATAGGGTCAATAGCATTGAGCAAAGGTTTATTCATAGGCCTTATGGCTTTGGACATTGTGTAAGAGTCAGAGGCTTTGCTGGGCATGGTAATGAGTGGATGACATAGGTGTATGTCTAGTGAGTGGGCATATGCTTGTGGCTGTTTCATAGCAGCTCACAGTGTGACAGTGATTTACTTTAGGTGTATTTGATTTCATGTGTGTGCTCTTCAGATCCAAAGCCTCTGTATCTAAAGTGGGGAAAAGAAATGTGTGAGGTCAAGCTGATAGGAGAGGGAAAAGATAAATTGAGTGAGAGAGGCTAGCAAAAGACAAAGCGAGAGATACCCTGCACATCAGTCACATATACAAAAAAGCCAGCCTCCCCCCTCCTCTGTTCCCTGTATCCCAGATTGATGGATCCAGACTGGCAGTGCCAGCGCGCCACCCTGTACCCCATATGCTAGCTGCCATGTTCCCTCACCCTGCTCTGTTAGAGCCTGACACTGAGACGGGGTGTCCAAATACATACTGTTCCCTCCCCAGCGTTTCTCTCACACAGCCTCATATATCCAGTGTGCTCCAGCGCTGTTGGGACACTGTGACATCCTTAAAGATTTACAGTAACCTCCTGTCCTGCCAAGGCCTGGGCTAAGTGTGGGTCAGGGCTGGCTGCTGAGACTCGGGACGGACCGATGTGGTCAGTGGGGGCTGGGTCTAAGCCGTCCGGAGCTGGAGATGAGTCTGAAGCGGCGTCTTGGTCTGAAGGACAGCTGAGGCTGGGGCAGTGTGGGGGTCTCGGCGCTGCAGCTGGGGCTGGGGTCTGGAGTCTGGAGCCTTGGGCCGTTAGCAGAGGGCAGAGCAGCCTGCGTGCCATCATTTGCATGATAAACAATTTAAGATATGCATAGGGACACCGTTGCTTGTGTCCAGATTATGGATGGCCCAGAAAAAGAGCAGATGACGGTTTCTCACACAAACTACATGTCTGGGGTGTAGCGTAAAACTGCATATATTAATAAACAGCATAACTCTCTTAGACATGCACAGTAATGCTAAATAAAACAGGTTTCATTGTTTTAATTTAGAGGAGCGTCGTCACAATCATTATTTCATGACCTAGTTGTGATTGTCATCAATGATACATGCCAGTTTGGTTTTGTAAGGTTTCGTAAATTAGGTGCACCAAAACACCGCTGTATGTAGGCTATAGCATATCCGTTACACAATAAATAGATTTTTGTTTCCCCCCCCTAGATCGTATGAATGCACTATTCCACTCCACGCGCCCATATCGCCACAATATTGTGCTCTTGTTAATAGTCATCCCAGTCTCAGCACCACTTGTCTTCTCACCAGTGTAGCCATGTGTGTTAATAAGGCCATTGTAGCTGCTTAAATCGACCACCATCTCACACTTCTGTCTCTTTCCAGCGCTCTGCCTCCATTGTAACTTGGCCTCCAAATCAATACTGAGTTAATTATGGCAGCCACCTTTCCCCCCTTTTCGCCAAGGAGAGGAAAACACTCTAACAACGGGAGTCGTATTTTTCATAACGCCTCTCCGTCCGGAGAGCTGTGGCGTGTCTTCCTGCAGCAGCTTGCCTGTCCCGTTTGTCCCTGTGTGTTGTGGAGACAAAGGTATTTAGCAGGCTCTTTGTTGGCACCATGCCACCTTTCTCCAAACCACCAGCCCCCTCCTCATATACACACTGGGTATCTGTCAGGCAGAACTGGGGGGCTGGGCAATGGCTGGGGAGTGTGTGTGTGTGTGTGTGTGCGTGTGTGTGTGTGGTGGTGGGGGGTGAGAGGCTTCTTGGTAGAGATATCTTTTTCCTGTGGCCCGTGTGTGTGTGCGGTTGCATGCGTGCATGTGTGCGCGAGTGCATGTGGGTCGTTAGGCAAGTTTAAATGCGGGCGTGGGTCTTTGTTCGGGTGATCACTTTAATTGATATTGAACAGGCACAGATGCACGCCGCTCTAATTATTGAATACAGGCTAATATTTTCAAAATAAGCGCCCCATTGTCTGTTAAAATTGACTCTAATCTGATCCTACAGTTGCTCTGGGCTCTGATAAAATTGGTCCTATTTTTGGCTTGTGGGTTCCACTAAGTTTTAATGAAGGTGAACAGAAATAGTTTTTCAGATGAATTTTTCATAGAGAGGATTTTTGTATTCCAAAGCCTCAGCTCTAAACACCCACAAACGTTGGGCGTTTAGAACTTCTTCGGTCTTTGTTGTGGGATTGAGCGTTAGTGGTTTTGACTGTGCTCGAGTTTTTATCTTGCCTACCTTGAATGTGCACAGGATCGTAAATTCATGCACATATGCGCTTGTGCGTGCTTGTGTCGGTTTGACCATTTACGCCACAGTTTTCTGGGTGTGGGTTGGTGTGTGTGAGTGTACGCATGGGTGTGTTTGAGTGTGTCAGGCTGTTTGTTAAAGCTTTACTACACTGGGCGTGCAGGCTGAACATGAAAGGGTCTTTGACTTGGCAAGCCTTGCTCGAGGACACCCCTCTGTGGACCATGCCAGGCCAGACTTGGCACGGAGTGCTGGGCCTGAGGAATGGGTTGGGCCTCTGTGTGTGTGTGTGTGTGTGTGTGTTAGCGAATGAGGGAAAGCATGAGGTGGAGGAGGTGTATCTGTGTGTTGGAGCAAAGTTATGTTGGTGAGAGGGGGGCAGAAGCAGAACTTATGGTGAGGTGTGGGGTGTGTGTGACAGTGGGAGGGTGTGTGTGTGCAGTTAAGAGTAAGTATGGAGTAGGGCCTACGCTTTTGTGTGTGTGTGTGTGTGTGTGTGTGCTGTCCTCAGGGCTCCTGGCTTGGGCTTCCTGTGTCTCTGTTTGTCTTCTAACAACCCCAGCACCGCAGCTCCAGGCCATTCAGGTGGAGGCTAGTTTGCTAGTTTGAAGTATGCACACACACACACACACACACACACACACTCATGCAAACACATGCATACACAAACATACACACAGATATATGCACACAAAGAGGCATGCACAAATACTTGCTGCACAACCACCCACTCCCCCTGTTTTATGCACACACCTGTTTTATGCACACAATAATGACACACACACACACACACACACACACACACACACACGGTGTAAACCCCCTCCTGTGAACCTGTGTTTTGTCTGTAATAAATGTGTTGTGGCACAGGCCCCATTATGTGTAGTGAGCTGATGAGATCTGTCAGAAACATATGATCCTTATTTTAATGCCCCATCTCGAGCCAAACTCTCTCCCTCTCTTTCTCTCTCTCCCTCCCTCTCTCTCTCTCTCTCTCTCTCTCTCTCTGTCCACCCTCCTTCTCTCTCAGTCTTCTCCTCTCCTGGAGGTTCTAGGTTTTGGCTACATTACCATGTCTGCACCTCTTAAAAGTGTCCTACATCCACTCCAGACTTCTTTCCCACTCTCTCAGATTTGGCTACTGAGCAAGCCAGAAGACACACACAGACACACACACACACACACACACACACACACGCCTCCTCATCCTACGCTGTATCCCCTCCACCTACTGTCAAACGAACATATAGGACAGAAACAGCCTTGTTTGTCCAGAGCCACGTCACGCAGGATGAAAAATCCTCCCCAGAAATAAACACGTTCTGCCGCTGTCCTGTCAATAGCGTGGCAGGCAGTCACATCACTGGGTCAAGGGTCATCTGACAACGTCAGGGCCTGTCACGCCAGCCGCCGGCTTCACCACCTGCAGGTTAATGACTTTATTTTTAGACGAACAGAAACAGAGAAGAAAAAGTGTCTTTGGTACAGCTGTAGCTCAGGAAGTGGAAGATGAGGTTCGAAGAGGCGAGAAGTGGTACTGGAATGTGGGCTGGTTATGTTGTGATAGTGTGCACGCGGAGATTTCACATGGTAATTTTAGACTTTTGTAACCGTGTTTTTCACACGTGTTTTCACAACCAAGTTTTAATTACCACAGTGCTGTGGTTCTGTGCTATCGGAAGTAAAACATTTTTAGGTTGGAGGACTGTCTCAGGTAGGACACATAGTAAGGTAGCCTACCTTCATTTGGCCAATTTTGAAGGGATCGTAAAGTGTTTCCTTTGGTAGAATAGGAAATCCCACAATGCCTCAAAAAAAAAAAAAAAAAAAAAAAAAAAAAAAAAAGAAAAGAAAAGGCAGAATGAAACATCTTGAACAGCTGCTTAATGAATGGCAGATGGAAATCCCCATTTAGAGAAAAAAAGTTTTCCCAGATATGAAGATAGCATTGTGAAAAATGACACACATGACACTTTCAGTACATTTTCTGTGTGACAATTGTGAATACATAATCAAATCAGTTTAGTTTGGTCTATTTGCTTACTGTTAGTGAACATTAGTTAGTTATGTTGTGCTACAAAAGGCTTAATTACCATAGAGACAAGCAAAAGTGTGGAATGCTGCACTTCTCCTATGATATTTGGACAAGGGGGTCGAGGGAAAAGGAAGCTCCCGTGCAAATGAGACAGCCTGTAAGTCATCAGTTTGTTCATTTTTTGAAACTGATTAAGTTTTTTTTCAGGGACTTAGGGTCAACACAGGTTTGTATTGCATCCTGTCTTATTTTATAGCGTGTCAGCTCAACCTCTCATGTCCCTCTTGTGACTGCAGTGGCTGTAGTTGTGGTGCCTCATCAGGATTGCTGTGTCTGTCTTACACCCCGGGCGATAAAGCCGAGGCCGCGGGAGACGGGTGGTACGTCTGTCAGAGTCTCTTTAGTGCTTCTAACTTCAATATCTGTCCCAGGGCAGGTCCCAGCACTGGGCTCGGCCACTCACAATGTGTATGTGTGTGTATATAATACTGAAGGGTGTGTGTGTGTGCAGTTGTACCTATAGAGTGTGGGTGGGTGGTCGTCTGCAGCTGTGTCTGGCTGGCCTTATCTCTACTGGAGAGATATGGAGTGGAGAGGGCCCCCTGTGTCTGACATTGCATTTGTGTGAAAACTCACAGCCTTGCGTGTTCATGAATGTGTGTGTGTGTGTGTGTGTGCAGAGCATGTCTGCTGCTGCACAGTTTAAGGCCATGAGCGTATAGTAAGTGCTCGCTGTTTTTCTCACGGGCATTCGCATTTGAAAGCTCATCGCCTCCTAATAGCTCAACTTAACCATACATTTGATCTCGGATTCACATCCCACGTCTCTTAAAATGACGATCTGAAGACGGAGATTTCATTCATTCTGAGGAGAATTTGGGTGATTAGAAGCGCTCGAAGCCATGCAGCGCCATTTGGTGTGTTTGGGTTTCCGATTAGAGGCAGGCAGTGGTCGCTGCGGCGCTCGCACAAAGGCACGCAGGCACAGGCTGGCACACCATCGAGATTAACATATACTCACTCACACACACACTTATGCACACATGCATGCACGTATACCGCCCTCCCCACCACCACCACCACCACCAAACTCGCCTCCAACCCTCATACAGACTCACACACTGACACACTGACACACACACATATGCACAAACACATACACACGCACACACGGAGGCGTACGTGCACTCCTAGACGCACACTCCTGTCCCAGCCACCCTTTACTTTTTGCAGGCTGAATCTCACTGATAACATGCCGGGGCCCTCATTTAAATTTGAAGCGCTTCTTTAATCTTCAAAGGCCTGATTGCTTTATGAATATGCATGGACTGAGCCGACTCTCAGTTCATTACCTTGTTGTAAATTCTAATGACCATTAGGGCCCCGCGCGGTAATTGCCAATTGTTTTGCATTTTTGATTAGCCCATTACCGGAGCGCATTCTGAACATGTCTGCCCTGCCTGCCTGCCAGGCCACGGCGAGAAGCGGAGGGAGGGAGGGATGAGGGGAGAGAAAGAGAGAGAGAGAAAGAGAGGGAGAGGGAAGGAGAGAGAGGGAAGTGTGACGGGTAGTGAAACATGGTTTAGGCAGTGTAAATTATGATGGTCGCCTCAAAATGTTAGTTTTGTTTTGGGCAGGGTGGCAGCGGCGTGGCGTGCTGGGGAGGGGCGAGAGGAGGGGGGGACAGCACAGGACAAGAAATTTGGAACCGGGTGTTCCCTAAACAAGGCCCGTCCGGCTTGTTTCTGCAGAGCTTGAGTGCAAGAGCGTGTACCTGGCCGCGCTCCCTGTCGACGCGCATGTTTGTTGTTAACTGTGTGTGTGTGCGCGGCTGTCCGCCCGACTATGTG